>NW_027249010.1:0-350671 GCF_019359855.2 Lolium perenne | reverse complement strand
CCCCACCATGATAGTGTATTACACACCATGTGGACACACACAATTTTTTGGGTCATTCCCACCCTCCGAGGCTCGCGTTTCTCCAGTGGGAAACTTCTTAATCCATTGACAAATTGTCTTTGTCGGTAACGACAATAAAGGAAGCCTAGACGCATCTGGGGTACAAAATTGGTTCAAATAACACCCCACCATGATAGTGCTACACATTATGTGGACACACCACGATTTTTGGAGGTCATTCCCACAATCCGAGGCCTGGCCTCCAGGGAAACCCTAATCCTTTGACCGTGTTGTTCACAATACTGACCAATCGCACGATGCAAGGTCAAGAGACAAGCGTTAATTAGCGACGCGACCTCGAGGGTACAAAATTGGTTCAAACAACACCCCACCATGATAAGGTGTACGCACACCAAGTGGACACACACAATTTCTTGGGTCATTCCCACCGCCTGAGGTATCGCTTGTCAGGGAAACCCCTGAACGATTGGACAATTTCAGTCTACCGCATGTGATGTAGAAGTATGGCCGGGATGCACCTGGGGTACAATTCTAATTGGTTCAAACAATTTCCCCACCGTATGATAGTGTACACATTATGTGGACACATACTATTTTTGGGGTCATTCCCACAATCCGAGGTTTCGCTTTCAGTGTGAAACTTAATCCATGGCTGACCGCGGATCTTGTCTAACGGCAACATTGACCAATTGCCACGCCGCATGTGCATATAGCATGAAAGGCTTCAGACGCACCCAGGTAACAAAATTGGTTCAAACAACATCTTACCATGATAGTAAAGACACCATGTGGATACGTTACAATTTTTTGGGTCATTACCCTAATTTTCCCAGGGCATCGCTTTTCACAAACTCTAATCCATTGACAAATTGCCGTCTGCCGCATGTGCGCAGAAATGACGCATCTAGGGGTACAAAATTGGTTCAAACAACACCCCACCATGATAATGTTACACAATATGAACACACACGATTTTTTGGGGTCATTCCCATAATCCGAGGTTCGCTTTCCAGGGAAACCCTAATCCATTGGACCGTGCTTGTCTACAACATTGACTAATTTCCACGTCAAGCATGTGCATGCTTAGCTGATCGCACCCGGGAGGTACAAAACTATTCAAAAACACCCCACCATGATAGTGTACACACCACGCGGACACACACAATTTTTTGGGCCGTTCTTACCCTCCGAGAGCTCGCTTTTCCGTGGAAACTCCAATCCATTGGACAAATTGCCGCCACGCATGAGCGGTAGCCGGGACGCATCTGGGGTAAGGCAATTATTCAAACAACACTTTACCATGATAGTGTACACACTATGACACAATTTTTTGTCATTCTCACCTCCGAGTACCGCTTCGTGGGAAACCCTAATCCATCGACAAATTAAGCCACAACAAGATGTGCGTAGCCTAGTGACCAAAGTGGGCCACAAAATTGGATTCAAACAACACCCGCACCATGATAGTGTACACACCATGTGGACAATAGGCTACACGATTTTGGGGTCATTCCCACCTCCGAGGCTCGCTTCCAGGGAAACCCCATCCATTGACAAATTGCCGTCGTTTTATTGCAAGGTGAAATGACGCACCCGGTACAAAATTGGTTCAAACAACACCCCCAACATGATAGTGTACACATTATGCGGACAATAGGCTACCCATTTCTAGGTCATTCTACAATTCCGAGGCTCGCTTCAAAGGGAAACCCTAACTCAATCATGACCGTGCAGTTCTCACAACATTGACTAATTGCCGTCAGTCATGATTTATGTAGAAGCCTGATTTTAATTCCCGGGGTACAATTAATTGGTTCAAACAACACTCTCACCATGATAGTGTACACACCATGTGGACACACACAATTTTTTGGGTCGGCTCCTACCTTCCGAGGTACGCTTTTCAGTGGAAACTCTAATCCATTGACAAATTATGCCGCCAACAAGATGTGCGTAGAGTAGTCGGACGCACTTCTGGAGTGTACAAAATTGGTTCAAACAACACCCCACCATGATAATGTACAATACCATGTGGACACACACGCATTTTTGGGGTCCGCCCCACAATCCGTGGTTCGCTTTCCGTGAAAACCCTAATCCATTGACCGTACGCTCTACAACATTGACCACTTCCACGTGGTAACAGACATGTGGCATGTAGTCTTTTGGACGTTAATTCAGGTACAAAATTGGTTCTAAACAACACCCCACCAAGTGATAGTGTACACACCATGTGGACACATAATTTTTTGGGTCATTCCCACCCTCCGAGGCATCTCGCCTTTTCCAGGTGGAAACCTCTAATCCATTGACAAATTGCCACAACAAGATGTGCGTGCAATATCGACGCATCCGGGGGTACATTTTAAATTGGTTCAAACAACACCCCACCATGATAGTGTACACATTATATGTACATACGCGATTTTTTGGGGTCATTCCCATAATCTGGTGCTCGCTTCTCCAGTGGAAACCCTAATCCTTTGACCGTGGCCGTTTACGGCATTGACTAATTGTACCACCGCCGACAAAAAGTGCAGAAGTCGGACGCACCTGGGGTACACAAATTGGTTTAAACAACACCCCACCAATGATAGTGGACATACACCATGTGGTTTAATACCTAATTTTTTGGGTCATTCTCACCTTCCGAGGCACGCTTTTCAGGTGGGAAACCCTAATCCATTGACAAATTGCCGCCAAGGCAGATGTGGGCGTAAGCCTATCGCACCCGGGAAGTACAAAATTGGTTCAAACATCACCCCACCTCATGATAATGTACACACCATGCTTGAAACACATGATGATTTTGGGGATTATTCCCACAATCCGAGAGCTCTGCTTTCCAGGGAAACCCTAATCCATTCACCGTGCCGGGCTTCACAACATTGACTAATTGCACCATCAGCGCATTTGCGTGGTAGCCGAGACGCACTTTCCGGGTACACAAAATTGGTTCAAACAACACCCCACCATGATAGTGTACACCATGTGACACACAATTTTTTGGGCTCCCACCTTCCGAGGCACGCTTTTCGTGTGGAAAACCCTAATCCATTGACAATTAACACAACATGTGCGTGTAGCCGGACGTGCACCCGGTACAAAATTGGTTCAACCAACAAACCACCATGATAATGTACAAACCATGTGGACCCACACGATTTAGCTCCCACAATCCGAGGCGCGTTTCCGTGTGGAAACCCTAATCCATTGATCGTGGTTGTCTACAACATTGACTAATTGCCATCACGTATTTATAGCCTAATGCACCTGGGCACAAAATTGGTTCAAACAACACCCCACCATGATAGTACACACCATGTGGACACACACAATTTTTTGGGTCATTCCCACCTTCCGAGGTCGCTGTTCAGGGAAACCCTCATCCATTGACAAATTGCCACACAAGAGACAAAAAGGGTAGCTTATCGCACCCGGGGGTACAAACAATTGGTTCAACCAACAACCCACCATGATAATGTACACAACATGTGGACCCACACGATTTTTGGGGTCATTCCCACAATCTGAGGCCTGGCTTTCCAAAGGGAAACCCTAATCCATTGATCGTGTGTAAAGCTGCCTACAACATTGACTAATTGCCATCAGCCAAATGTATTTGTGTAAGCCTGACGCACCTGGGGGTACAAAATTGGTTCAAACAACACCCCACCATGATACTGTACACACCATGTGGACACACACAATTTTTTGGGTCATTCCCACCTTCCGAGGCACGCTTTTCTCAAAGTGGAAACCCTTAATCCATTGACACAAATTGTCACAACAGACAAGTGCGTAGTAGCCGGATTTAACTGGGCAATAAAATTGGTTCAAACAACACCCCACCATGATAGTGTACACATTAACGCGTGTGGACATGGTCGATTTCATTTTGGTCCCACATTCCTCACAATCCGAAGAGCTACGCTTTCGGTGGAAACCTCCTAATTCATTGACCGCGATGTTACATCTACAACATTGACTAATTGCCACAAAAGATTTGGCGCATGTTAGTAGCCGGAGCGCATCTAGGTGCTGCAAAATTGGTTCAAACAACACCCCACCAAGGATAGTGTACATACCATGTGGACACACACACTTTTTTGGGTCATTCCTGCACCTTCCAAGGCACGCTTTTTCGTGTGAAACTTAATCCATCGAATAAATTGCCGTCACAACAGCATAAAGGTAGTAGCTTCAATGGACGTGCATTCTAGGGTACAAATTCTAATTGGTTCAAACAACACTCCCACCATGATAATGTAGCCACACCATGTGGACACACACAATTTTTTGGGTCATTCCCACCCTCCGAGGCCTGCCTGTGAAACCCTAATCCATTGACAAATTGTCACGGGGCCAGACAAAAGGTGAAATGGACGTAATTCGGGGTACAAATTGTCCAAACAACACCAACATGATAAAGGTTTGTAACGCGGGAATACACACGCATTTTTGGGGTCATTCTTAATAATCCGGAGGTTCCGCCTTCCGTAGAAACCCTAATCCATTGACCGTAAATCGTTGTCTACAACATTGACTAATTTCACAAATAAGATGTACGAAGTCGACGCACCCGGGGGTACAAAATTGGTTCAAACAACACCCCACCATGTTGATAGTGTACAGCACACTATGTGGACACACACAATTTTTTGGGTCATTCCCACCCTTCCGAGGTCGCTTCCGTGAAACTCTAATCCATCAGACAAATTGCCGCCGGGCCCGCATGAGCAGTAGTCGACATGACGCACATACCGGGTACAAAATTGTTCAAACAACACCCCACCATGATAGTGTACACACCATGTGGACACACACGATTTTTTGGGTCATTCACCCAATCCTAGGTTCGCTTTCCAGGTGGAAACCCTAATCCATTGACAATTGTCGTCAGCCGGGTGACAAAGGCAGAGCTCTTATCGCATCTTCGGGTAACAAAATTGGTTCAACAACACCCCAACATGATAGTACACATTATGGACAATACCATTTCTAGGGTCATTCCTACAACCGAAAAGCCTCGCTTCCAGGGAAACCCATCCTTTGACCGTGCTGTTCACAACATTGACTAATTGCCGCCACAGTGCCATTTGGCAATGTAGCCGGACAGCACTCCGTAGTCACAAAATTGGTTCAAACAACACCCTACCATGATAGTGTACACACCATGTGGACACACATATTTTTTTGGGTCATTCCCAATTCCTTCCAGGCACTGCTTTCCAGCGGAAAACTCTAATCCATTGACAAATTAAATACAACAAGACAAAAGTGTAATGACGCACCTGGGGTACAAAATTGGTTCAAACAACACTCCACCATGATAATGGCTACACACTATGTGGATACACATCACGTATTTTTGGGGTCATTCCCACAATCCGTGGTTCGCCTTCCATGGAAACCCTAATCCACTAGACCGGCACTGCCTACAACATTGACTACTCGTCAATGACGCATGCTGCAGCCGGACGTTTACCCGGGCCTAATTCGGGTATGTACAAAATTGGTTCAAATAAATACCCTACCATGATAGTGTACACACCATGTGGACACACATAATTTTTGGGTCATTCTAACCTTCCGAGCCACGCTTTCCAGTGGAAACCCTAATCCATTTGACAAATTGCCGTCGCCACGATGTGCGTGTAGCCGGACGACACCGGTACAAAATTGTCTGAAACAACACTCCCACCATGATAGTGTGTACAAGATTATATGGACACACTGATTTTTGGGGTCATTCTACAATCCGCCAGGTTTCGCTTTCCAGTGGAAACCTTAATCCATTGACTTCGTGGCTGGGCTTAGCAACATTATCTAGTTCATTGCCATCACCGCGCGCATTTGCGTGCGTGTAGCTTCACGCACTCAGTGGGTGCACACAAAATTGTTTCAAACAACACCACACCATGATAGTGTACACACCATGTGGACGACACAATTTTTTGGGTCATTCCCACCTTCCTCGGAGGTGCATACGCTGTCAGGGAAACCCCTTAATCCATTGACAATTGCCGTCAGCCGCTTGTGTGCATAAGTAGCTTGACGCATCCGGGAGTACAAAATTGGTTCAAACATCACCCCACCATGATAATGCCGTACACACCATGTGAAAACACCATGATTTTTGGGGTCATTCTACAATCCGAAGCTCGCCTGTAGGGAAACCCTAATCCATTCACCGTAGCGTCTTTATCTCGCATTGTTCAAGCAACATTGACTAATTGCCATCAGCGCATGAGTATGCATGTAGCTCGGACGCACTGTACAAAATTGGTTCAAATAACACTTCACCATGATAGTGTACACACGCATGGACACACACAATTTTTTGGGTCATTCCCACCTTCCTCGAGGCACGCTGTTCAGGGAAACCCCAATCCATTGACAAATGTTTGCCGTTACGCCGCATGTGCAGTAGAATGGACGCGACTCGTGCCAAAATTGGTTCAACCAACAACCCTTTATGACCATGATAATGCATTACACACCAGGTGGGACTCAATACCGATTTTTAGGGGTCATTCCCACAATCCGAGGCTGCCGCTTTCCAGAAACTTAATCCACTTTGATCGTATTGCCTACAACATTGACGAATTGCCTATCACAAGATCGAGCAGTTGTAGCTTTCTGACGCATTCGGGGGTACAAAATTGGTTCAAACAACACCCCACCATGATAGTGTACACATACCATGTGGACACACACAATTTTTTGGTCATTCTACCTTCCAAAGAGGCACGCTGGAATCAATCCATTGACAAATTGTCGCTACCGCATGTATGTATCGGACGCATCTTCAAGGCTAAAATTATTCAAATAACAATTCCCACCATGATAGTGTGTACACATTATGGACACACTATTTTTGGGGTCATTCCCAATAATCCAGGCCCGCTTTCCGTGAAAACCCTTAACTTTTTGACTGTACGGCTTCATAACATTGACTAATTGCTATCAAGCATGTGCGCGTGTAGCTTATCGTGCACTTTTCGGGGTGTTACAAAATTGCTTCAAATAACACCCCACCATGATAGTGTACATACCATGTGGACACACATGATTTTTTAGTCATTCCACCTTCCGAGGCACGCTGTCAGTGAAACCCTAATCCATTCAGGTAATATGATATGACAAATTGCCGCTACCATGCATGTGCGTAGTAGCCGGACGCACCCGGGGGAGTACAAAATTGGTTCAAACAACACCCCACCATGATAATGTACAATACCATGTTTTGGACACACACGATTTTTAAAATCATTCCGCACTTAAAGACTGAGGTTCGCTCTTCCAGTGGAAACCTAACTTATCGATCATATCGTGCTGTCTACAACATTGACTAATTGTCACCATGTACAAGATGTATGAAATGACGCCAGCTCTTCGGTACAAAATTGGTTCAAACAACAATTTCCACCATGATAGTGTACATATCTGTTCATGTGGACACACACAATTTTTTGGGTCATTCCCACCCTCCGCGGCTCGCCTGTGGAAACCCTATTGTACGTGTTATCTACAACGTTGACAAATCATGCCAACGCATGTGCGTGTAGCCTACGCACCCGGGGTACAAAATTGGTTCAAACAACACCCCACCATGATAGTGTACATATTATGTTGACACACACGCATTTTTGGGGTCATTCCCACAATCCGAAGGCTCGCTTTCCTGTGGAAACCCTAATCCATTGACCGGTGCTTAAGTCTACAACATTGACTAATTGCCATCAGCTGGCATGTGCGTGTAGCCGGACGCACCCGGGGGCTACAAAATTGGTTCAAACAACACCTCACCATGATAGTGTACACACCTATGTGGACGTACACACAATTTTTGGGTCATTCCCACCATCCGAGGCACGCTTTGCAGGGAAACCCTAATCCATTGACAAATTGCCGCTGGGACAAGATGTGCGTGTAGCCGGACGCGACCCGGGGGTATAAAATTGGGTTCAAGTTCAACAACCCACCATGATAATGTACACACCATGTGGACTCACACACGATTTTTGGGGTCATTCCCACAATCTGAGGCCTTTCCGCTTTCCAGTGGAAACCCTAATCCATTGACCGTGCTGTCTACAACATTGACTAATTGCCATCAACAAGATTTGTTCGTGTAGTCGGACGCACCCGGGGTACAAAATTGGTTCAAACAACACCCCACCATGATAGTGTACACACCATGTGGACACGTCACAATTTTTTGGGTCATTCCCACCTTCCCGAGGCACGCTGGGTGGAAACCCCAATCCATTGACAAATTGCCGCGGGTCCGCATGTGCGCAGAAATGGACAAAGCACCAAAGGGTACAAAATTGGTTCAAACAACAACCCCACTCATGATAATGTACTACATCTATGTGGACACACACGATTTTTGGGGTCATTCCCACAATCCGAGGCTCGTTTCCAGTGGAAACCCTAATCCATTGACCAGGGTACGGCCTACAACATTGACTAATTGCCATCGCCGCATGTGCTTGTAGCTGCACGCACTCCGGGGTACAAAATTGGTTCAAACAACACCCCACCATGATAGTGTACATACCATGTGGACACACACAATTTTTTGGGTCATTCCCACCTTCCGAGGCACGCTTTTCATGAAACCCTAATCCATTGACAAATTGCCGCGCCGCATGTGCGTGTAGCCGGACGCACCCTGGGGTACAAAATTGGTTCAAACCAACACCCCACCATGATAATGTACACACCAGCTGTGGAATTACAATAATGATTTTTGGGGTCATTCCCACAATCCGAGGTTCGTTTTCCAGGGAAACCCCTAATCCATTGGACCGTATTTGTCTACAACATTGACTAATTGCTCGCTAACGCATAGACAGCTTGTAGGCCGGACGCGGCCCGGGGTACAAAATTGGTTCAAACAACACCCCACTCATGATAGTGTACACACCACATGTGGACACACACAATTTTTTTGGTCATTCCCACCCTCCGAGGCTCGCTTCCAAAAGTGGAAACCCTAATCCATTGACAAATTGCCGTCACCAACGCATGTGCGTGTACGCAGTCTGACGCACTGGGTACAAAATTGGTTCAAAAACACCCCACCATGATAGTGTACATATTATGTTGACACACACGATTTTTTTTGGGGTCATTCCCAATAATCCGAGGCTCGCTTTCCAGGAAACCCTAATCCATTGACCGTGTCAAGCCTACAACATTGACTAATTGCCATCGCATGCATGCATAAAGTAGAATGGACGCACCTGGGGGTACAGCAAATTGGTTCAAACAACACCACACCATGATAGTGTACACACAATGTGGACACACACAATTTTTTGGGTCATTCCCACCTTCCGAGGCACGCTTTTCAGTGGAAACCCCTAATCCATTGACAAATTGCCGTCGCCAAGATGGCATGCTTTAGTAGCTTCGACGCACCCTGGGTACAAAATTGGTTCAACCAACAACCCACCATGATAATGTACACACCCATGTGGACCCATTAACGCATTTTTGGGGTCATTCCCACAATCCGAGGCTCGCCTGTGGAAACCCTAATCCATTGACCGTGCTCTGTCTACAACATTGACTAATTGCCATCGTCAGATTTGCGTGTAGCCGGACGCACCCGGGTACAAAATTGGTTCAAACAACACCCCACCATGATAGTGTACACACCATGTGGACACACACAATTTTTTGGGTCATTCCCACCTTCCGAGGCACGTCAGTGGAATCCCTAATCCATTGACAAATTGCTGCCACGCCGCATGTGCAGTAGCCGGACGCACCCGGGGTCCAAAATTGGTTTAAACAACACCCCACCATGATAGTGTACACATTATGTGGACACACACAATTTTTTGGGGTCATTCCCACAATCCGAGGCTCGCTTTCCAGGGAAACCCTAATCCTTTGACCGTGCGGTCCACAACATTGACTAATTGCCACGCACGATGTGCGTGTAGCCGGACGCACCTCGGGGTACAAAATTGGTTCAAACAACACGCCACCATGATAGTGTACATACCATGGGACACCGACACGCCTCCAACGATCGATAATTTCTTATGTTCCATGCTACTTTATTGATGATATCTACATGTTTTATGCACACTTTATGTCATATTCGTGCATTTTCCGGAACTAACCTATTAACAAGATGCCGTAAGTGCCGCTTCCCGTTTTCGCTGTTTTTGGTTTCGTAAATCCTAGTAACGAAATATTCTCGGAATTGGACGAAATCAACGCCTGTGTTCCTATTTTGCCCTAAGCATCCGTAACACCCGAGAGTCGCTGTGAGGGGCCTCTGTGGCCCCGTATGATAGGGTGGCGCGGCCAGGGCCTGGGGCTGCGCCCATGGTGTGGTCCGCCCTTCGCCCTCCGAGGCTGCCCTTTCGCCTATATAAAGCCCCCGCATCGAAAACCCCACGAGGAAGCCACTGCACGCGAAACCTTCCAAAAGCAGCCGCCGCCATCGCGGGCCAAGATCCGGGGGACAGGAGTCTCTCGTTCCCCGCCTCACGGACGGGAAGTGCCCTCGAAGGCTTCTCCATCGACACCGCTGCCATCTCCACCGCCATCTTCATCACCGCTGCCGCTCCCATGAGGAGGAGATAGTTCTCCATCGAGGCTCTGGGCCGTACCGGTAGGCTATGTGGTTAATCTCTCTCCTATGTACTTCAATACAATGATCTCATGAGCTGCTTTACATGATTGAGATTCATAGTTTTGTATCACTACTATCTATGTGCTACTCTAGCAAAGTTATTAAAGTAGTTCTATTCCTCCCGCACGTGTGTAAAGGTGACAAAGGTGTGTGCACCGTGTTAGTACTTGGTTTATGCTATGATCATGATCTCTTGTAGATTGCAGGAAGTTAACTATTGCTATGATAATATTGATGTGATCTATTCCTCCTACATATGCATGAAGGTGACAAAGGTGCATGCTATGCTAGTACTTGGTTTAGTCTTTTGATCTATCTTACACTATAAGGTTACTAAAATATGAACATTAATTGTGGAGCTTGTTAACTCCAAGATTGAGGGTTCGTGTAATCCTACGCAATGTGTTCATCATCCAACAAAAGTGTAGAGTATGCATTTATCTATTCTGTTATGTGATCAATGTTGAGAGTGTCCACTAGTTAAAGTGTAATCCCTAGGCCTTGTTCCTAAATACCGCTATAGCTTGTTTACCTGCTTTCATCGTTCACATTATCAGCATTACCACCAATACTACCACCATCAACTACACGCCACAAATAAGCTATTTTCCGGCACCGTGTTATACTGCTCATATATATTCATACCACACCTGTATTTCACTATCTCTTCGCTCGAACTAGTGCACCTATTAGGTGTGTTGGGGACACAAGAGACTTCTTGCTTTGTGGTTGGCAGTGGTTGCATGAGAGGGATATCTTTGACCTCTTCCTCCCCCGAGTCTGATAAACCTTGGGTAATCCACTTAAGGGAAACTTGTCCGCCGTTTCTACAAACCTCTCGCTCTTGGAGGCCCAACACTCGCCTACAAGAATAGAAGCACCCGTAGACATCAAGCACTTTTTCTCGGCGCTCGTTGCCGGGGAGGGAAGGTAAACGGCACTCACACATTGGCAAGCCCTAAGAATTCAGCACTTTTCCTCCTCGTCAACTACGCGCCAAGCACTTTTCTCGCGCTTGTTGTCCGGGGAGGAAAGGTAAAAGGCACTCATACTTCGGTTCCTGTGTACGCTTCTTTCTCGCGCCATTGTGTGTGTGCTCAAGCTATTTCCTTTAGAATCTCGCAATTGAGACATTTGGTTTCTTGTTTACACTAGTTAGGCATAATGGACAACAATGACCTTTTTATTCTATTTCCTGATTTAAGACATGGATGGTTTGATGCGAAAATTAAAAAACCCATGGAACATATTAATATGAATGCTTTGAACACTATTGTTGCTAATGCTATGGAAAATTCTAAGCTTGGGGAAGCTGGCTTTGATGAGCATGATATTTTTAGTCCCCCAAGCATTGAGGAGAAAATTTACTTTGATGATACTTTGCCTCCCATTTATGATGATTATAATGATAGTAGTCTTTTGTTACCACCTATTATGGAGGATAAATTTGATTATGATTACAATATACCTCCTATATTTGATAGCTACTTTGTTGAATTTGCTCCCACTACAATTAATAAGAATGACTATGCTTATGTTGGGAGTAGTAATTATTTTATGCATGAGACTCATGATAAGAATGCTTTAAGTGATAGTTATATTGTTGAGTTTGCTCACGATGCTACTGAAAGTTATTATGAGAGAGGAAAATATGGTTGTAAAAATTTTCATGTTACTAAAACACCTCTCTATGTGCTGAAATTTTTGAAGCTACACTTGTTTTATCTTCCTATGCTTGTTACTTTGCTCTTCATGAACTTGTTTATTTACAAGATTCCTATGCACAGGAAGCATGTTAGACTTAAATGTGTTTTGAATTTGCTTCTTGATGCTCTCTTTTGCTTCAACTTCTATTTCTTGCGAGTGCATCATTAAAACTGCTGAGCCCATCTTAATGGCTATAAAGAAAGAACTTCTTGGGAGATAACCCATGTGTTTTTTTTACTACAGTACTTTGTTTTATATTTGTGTCTTGGAAGTTGTTTACTACTGTAGCAACCTCTCCTTATCTTAGTTTTGTGATTTGTTGTGCCAAGTGAAGCCTCTAATCGAAGGTTGATACTAGATTTGGATTTCTGCGCAGAAACAGATTTCTATCTGTCACGAATCTGGGCTGTTTTCTCTGTAGGTAACTCAGAAAAATATGCCAATTTACGTGCGTGTTCCTCAGATATGTACGCAACTTTCATTAGTTTTGAGTTTTTCCGTTTGAGCAAGTCTGGTGCCATTTTAAAATTCGTCTTTACGGACTGTTCTGTTTTTGACAGATTCTGCCTTTTATTTCGCATTGCCGCTTTTGTTAAGTTGAATGAGTTTCTTTGTTCCATTAACTTTCAGAAGTTTTATGCAATGTCCATAAGTGTAAAGAATGATTGTGTCACCTCTGAACATGTGAATTTTTGATTATGCACTAACCCTCTAATGAGTTTGCTTGAAGTTTGGTGTGAAGGAAGTTTTCAAGGGTCAATAGAGGAGTATGATATACTATGATCAAGAGGAGTGAAAGCTCTAAGCTTGGGGATGCCCCCGTGGTTCATCCCTGCATATTTTAAGAAGACTCAAGCATCTAAGCTTGGGGATGCCCAAGGCATCCCCTTCTTCATCGACAAAGTATCAGGTTCCTTCTCTTGAAACTATATTTTTATTCGGTCACATCTTATGTACTTTACTTGGAGCGTATGTGTGTGCTTTTATTTTTGTTTTGTTATCTTAGTTCTCTGAATAAGTTCATCCTTGTGTGGGAGAGAGACACGGTCCGCTGGTTCGTATGAATACATGTGTTCTTAGCTCATAATATTCATGGCGAAGTTTCCTCTTCGTTATATTGTTATATGGTTGGAATTGAAAAATGCTACATGTAGTAATTGGTAAAATGTCTTGGATAATGTGGTACTTGGCAATTGTTGTGCTCATGTTTAAGCTCTTGCATCATATGCTTTGCACCCATTAATGAAGAAATACATAGAGCTTGCTAAAATTTGATTTGCATATTTGGTCTCTCTAAGGTCTAGATAATATCTAGTATTGAGTTTTGAACAACAAGGAAGACGGTGTAGAGTCTTATAATGTTTACAATATGTCTTTTATGTGAGTTTTGCTGCACCGGTTCATCCTTGAGTTTGCTTCAAATAACCTTGCTAGCCTAAACCTTGTATCGAGAGGGAATACTTCTCATGCATCCAAAATCCTTGAGCCAACCACTATGCCATTTGTGTCCACCATACCTACCTACTACATGGTATTTCTCCGCCATTCCAAAGTAAATTGCTTGAGTGCTACCTTTAAAATTCCATCATTTACCTTTGCAATATATAGCTCATGGGACAAAATAGCCTTAAAAACTATCGTAGTATTGAATATGTACTTATGCACTTTATCTTTTATTAAGTTGCTTGTTGTGCGATAACCATGCTTCTGGGGAACGCCATCAACAATTGGTTTAAACAACACCCCACCATGATAATGTACACACCTTGTGGACACACACGATTTTTGGGGTCATTCCCACAATCCGAGGTTCGCTTTCCAGGGAAACCCTAATCCATTGACCGTGCTGTCTACAACATTGACTAATTGCAGTCACCGCATGTGCATGTAGCCGGACGCACCCGGGGGTACAAAATTGGTTCAAACAACACCCCACCATGATAGTGTACACACCATGTGGACACACACAATTTTTGGGGCATTGCCACCCTCCGGGGCTCGCTTTCTCCAGTGGAAACCCTAATCCATTGACAAATTGCCGTCGCCGCATGTGCGTGTAGCCGACGCACCGGGGGTACAAAATTGGTTCAAACAACACCCCACCATGATAGTGTACACATTATGTGGACACACACGATTTTTGGGGTCATTCCCACAATCCGAGGCTCGCTTTCCAGGGAAACCCTAATCCTTTGACCGTGCTGTCTACAACATTGACTAATTGCCATCAACAAGATGTGCACATGTCGGACGCACCCGGAGGTACAAAATTGGTTCAAACAACACCCCACCATGATAGTGTACACACCATGTGGACACACACAATTTTTTGGGTCATTCCCACCTTCCGAGGCACGCTTTTCAGGGAAACCCTAATCCATTGACAAATTCCCGTCAGCGCATGTGCGTGTAGCTGGACGCACCCGGGGGTACAAAATTGGTTCAAACAACACCCCACCATGATAGTGTACACATTATGTGGACACACACGATTTTTGGGGTCATTCCCACAATCCGAGGCTCGCTTTCCAGGGAAACCCTAATCCATTGACCGTGATGTCTACAACATTGACTAATTGCCATCAGCGCATTTGCGTGTAGCCGGACGCACCCGGGGGTACAAAATTGGTTCAAACAACACCCTACCATGATAGTGTACACACCATGTGGACACACACAATTTTTTGGGTCATTCCCACCTTCCGAGGCACGCTTTTCAGGGAAACTCTAATCCATTGACAAATTGCCGTCAGCGCATGTGCGTGTAGCCGGACGCACCCGAGGGTACAAAATTGGTTCAAACAACACCCCACCATGATAATGTACACACCATGTGAACACACACGATTTTTGGGGTCATTCCCACAATCCGAGGTTCGCTTTCCAGGGAAACCCTAATCCATTGACCGTGCTGTCTACAACATTGACTAATTTCCGTCAGCGCATGTGCATGTAGCCGGACGCACCCGGGGGTACAAAATTGGTTCAAACAACACCCCACCATGATAGTGTACACACCATGTGGACACACACAATTTTTTGGGTCATTCCCACCCTCCGAGGCTCGCTTTCCAGGGAAACCCTAATCCATTGACAAATTGCCGTCAGCGCATGAGCGTGTAGCCGGACGCACCCGGGGGTACAAAATTGGTTCAAACAACACCCCACCATGATAGTGTACACACCATGTGGACACACACAATTTTTTGGGTCATTCCCACCCTCCGAGGCTCGCTTTCCAGGGAAACCCTAATCCATTGACAAATTGCCGTCAGCGCATGTGCGTGTAGCCGGACGCACCCGGGGGTACAAAATTGGTTCAAACAACACCCCAACATGATAGTGTACACATTATGTGGACACACACGATTTCTAGGGTCATTCCCACAATCCGAGGCTCGCTTTCCAGGGAAACCCTAATCCTTTGACCGTGCTGTCTACAACATTGACTAATTGCCGTCAGCGCATTTGCGTGTAGCCGGACGCACCCGGGGGTACAAAAATTGGTTCAAACAACACCCTACCATGATAGTGTACACACCATGTGGACACACACAATTTTGGGTCATTCCCACCTTCCGAGGCACGCTTTTCAGTGGAAACTCTAATCCATTGACAAATTGCCGTCAACGTCCGCATGTGCGTGTAGCCGACGCACCCGGGGTACAAAATTGGTTCAAACAACACCCCACCATGATAATGTACACACCATGTGGACACACACGATTTTTGGGGTCATTCCCACAATCCGTGGTTCGCTTTCCAGGGAAAACCCTAAACCATTGACCGTATTGCCTACAACATTGACTAATTTCCGCTGCGCCGCATGTGCATGTAGCCGACGCACCCGGGTACAAAATTGGTTCAAACAACACCCCACCATGATAGTGTACACACCATGTGGACACACACAATTTTTTGGGTCATTCCCACCCTCCGAGGCCCGGCTTCAGGGAAAACCCTAATCCATCGACAAATTGCCGTCGCCGCATGTGCAGTAGCTCTGGACGCACCCGGGTACAAAATTGGTTCAAACAACACCCCACCATGATAGTGTACACATTATATGGACACACACGATTTTTGGGGTCATTCCCACAATCCGAGGCTCGCTTTCCAGGGAAACCCTAATCCATTGACCGTGCTGTCTACAACATTGACTAATTGCCATCAGCGCATGTGTGTAGGACGCACCTGGGGGTACAAAATTGGTTTAAACAACACCCCACCATGATAGTGTACACACCATGTGGACACACACAATTTTTTGGGTCATTCCCACCTTCCGAGGCACGCTTTTCAGGGAAAACCCTAATCCATTGACAAATTGCCGCTGCTGCATGTGTGTAGACGGACGCATCTGGGTACAAAATTGGTTCAAACAACACCCCACCATGATAATGTACACACCATGTGGACACACATGATTTTTGGGGTCATTCCCACAATCCGAGGCTCGCTTTCCAGGGAAACCCTAATCCATTCACCGTGCTGTCTACAACATTGACTAATTGCCATCAGCGCATTTGCGTGTAGCTGGACGCACCCGGGGGTACAAAATTGGTTCAAACAACACCCCACCATGATAGTGTACACACCATGTGGACACACACAATTTTTTGGGTCATTCCCACCATCCGAGGCACGCTTTACAGGGAAACACTAATCCATTGACAAATTGCCGTCCGCCGCATGTGCGTGTAGCCCGGACGCACCCGGGGTACAAAATTGGTTCAAACAACAACCCACCATGATAATGTACACACCATGTGGACACACACGATTTTTGGGGTCATTCCCACAATCCGAGGCTCGCTTCCAGTGGAAACCCTAATCCATTGACCGTGTCGCCTACAACATTGACTAATTGCCATCAGCGCATGTGTGCAGTGCAGTCGACGCACCGGGGTACAAAATTGGTTCAAACAACACCCCACCATGATAGTGTACACACCATGTGGACACACACAATTTTTTGGGTCATTCCCACCTTCCGAGGCACGCTTTTCAGTGGAATCCCTAATCCATTGACAAATTGCCAAATTGCCGCATGTAAGGTAGCCGACGCGCACCGGGGTACAAAATTGGTTCAAACAACACCCCACCATGATAGTGTACACATTATGTGGACACACACGATTTTTGGGGTCATTCCCACAATCCGAGGCTCGCTTTCCAGGGAAACCCTAATCCATTGACCGTGATGTCTACAACATTGACTAATTGCCATCAGCGCATTTGCGTGTAGCCGGACGCACCCGGGGGTACAAAATTGGTTCAAACAACACCCTACCATGATAGTGTACACACCATGTGGACACACACAATTTTTTGGGTCATTCCCACCTTCCGAGGCACGCTTTTCAGGGAAACTCTAATCCATTGACAAATTGTCGTCGGCGCCGCATGTGCGTGTAGTCGACGCACCCGGGGGTACAAAATTGGTTCAAACAACACCCCACCATGATAATGTACACACCATGTGGACACACACGATTTTTGGGGTCATTCCCACAATCCGAGGTTCGCTTTAAAGGGAAACCCTAATCCATTGACCGTGCTGTCTACAACATTGACTAATTGCCGCCATCAGCCGCATGTGCATGTAGCCGGACGCACCCGGGGGACCAAAATGGGTCAAACAACACACCACCATCATAGTGTACACACCATGCGGACACACACAATTTTTTGGGTCATGCCCACCTTGCGAGGCACGCTTTCCAGTGTGAAACCCTAATCCATCGACAACATTGACTAATCGGGCACGGCATGAGCGTGGTAGCCGGACGCACCGGGGTACAAAATTGGTTCAAACAACACCCCACCATGATAGTGTACACACCATGTGGACACACACAATTTTTTGGGTCATTCCACCCTCCGAGGCTCGTCAGTGGAAACCCTAATCCATTGACAAATTGCCGCGCCGCATGTGTGTAGTCGGACGCACCCGGGTACAAAATTGGTTCAAACAACACCCCACCATGATAATGTACACACCATGTGGACACACACGATTTTTGGGGTCATTCCCACAATCCGAGGGACGCTTTCAAGGCAAACCCTAATCAAGTGTCCCTGGAGACTACAACATTGACTAATTGCCGTAATCGCATGTGCATGTAGCCGGACGCACCCGGGGGTACAAAATTGGTTCAAACAACACCCCACCATGATAGTGTACACACCATGTGGACACACACAATTTTTGGACAGTCCCACCTTCCGAGGCACGCTCAGTGGAAACCCTAATCCATTGACAAATTGTCAGTCAGCATGTACATGTAGCCGCAGTTAATTGCCTGACGCACCCGGTACAAAATTGGTTCAAACAACACCCCACCATGATAGTGTACACATTATGTGGACACACACGATTTTTGGGGTCATTCCCACAATCCGAGGCTCGCTTTCCAGGGAAACCCTAATCCATTGACCGTGTCGTCTACAACATTGACTAATTGCCGCGCCGCATGTGCGTGTAGTCGACGCACCCGGGGGTACAAAATTGGTTCAAACAACACCCCACCATGATAGTGTACACACCATGTGGACACACAATATTTTTGGTCATTCCCACCCTCCGAGGCACGCCTGTGGAAACCCTAATCCATTGACAAATTGCCGTCGCCGCATGTGTGCGTGTAGTCGACGCACCCTGGGGTACAAAATTGGTTCAAACAACACCCCACCATGATAGTGTACACATTATGTGGACACACACGACATTTTTGGGGTCATTCCCACAATCCGAGGCTCGCCTCAGGGAAACCCTAATCCATTGACCGTGCTGTCTACAACATTGACTAATTGCCATCAGCGCATGTGCGTGTAGCCGGACGCACCTGGGGGTACAAAATTGGTTCAAACAACACCCCACCATGATAGTGTACACACCATGTGGACACACACAATTTTTTGGGTCATTCCCACCTTCCGAGGCACGCTTTTCAGGGAAACCCTAATCCATTGACAAATTGCTGCGCCGCATGTGCGTAGCTCGACGCACTCCGGGGGTACAAAATTGGTTCAAACAACACCCCACCATGATAGTGTACACACCATGTGGACACACACGATTTTTGGGGTCATTCCCACAATCCGAGGCTCGCTTTCCAGAGAAACCCTAATCCATTGACCGTGCTGTCTACAACATTGACTAATTGCCATCAGCGCATGTGCATGTAGCTTGACGCATCTCGGGGGTACAAAATTGGTTCAAACAACACCCCACCATGATAGTGTACACATTATGTGGACACACACAATTTTTTGGGTCATTCCCACCTTCCGAGGCACGCTTTTCAGGGAAACCCTAATCCATTGACAAATTGCCGTCGTCGCATGTGCGTGAAGCCGACGCACCCTGGGGTACAAAATTGGTTCAAACAACACCCCACCATGATAGTGTAACACATTATGTGGACACAAACGATTTTTGGGGTCATTCCCACAACTGAGGCTCGCTTCTCCAGTGGAAACCCTAATCCATTGGACCGTGTTGCCTCACAACATTGACTAATTGCCATCAACAAGATAGCAGAATATCTAATTCGGGTACAAAATTGGTTCAAACAACACCCCACTAAGGATAGTGTACACACGATGTGGACACACACAATTTTTTGGGTCATTCCCACCCTCCGAGGTTCGCTTCAGAAACCCTAATCCATTGACAAATTGTCACACAAGATAAAAAGGTAGAAGCCGACAAAAATTCCCTGGGCACAAAATTGGTTCAAACAACACCCCACCATGATAGTGTACATTATATGGACACACGATTTTTATCATTCCTGTCAACCGAGGTTCGCTTTCCGTGGAAACCCTAATCCATTGACCGTGGCTTAAGCCTACAAAGATTGACTATTCAAGCACCATGTGCGTAGAAGCCGACGCACCGTGGGTACAAAATTGGTTCAAACAACACCCCACCATGATAGTGTACACACCATGTGGACACACACAATTTTTTGGGTCATTCCCACCTTCCGAGGCACGCTTTTCAGTGGAAACCTCTAATCCATCGACAAATTGCCGCCGCACATGTGCGTGTAGCCGCACGCACCCGGGGGTACAAAATTGGTTCAAACAACACCCCACCATGATAGTGTACACATTATGTGGACACACACGATTTTTGGGGTCATTCCCACAATCCGAGGCTCGCTTCCAGTGGAAACCCTAATCCATTGACCGTGTTGCCTACAACATTGACTAATTGCCATCGCCGACATGTGCGTGTAGTCGGACGCACCCGGGGTACAAAATTGGTTCAAACAACACCCCACCATGATAGTGTACACACCATGTGACACACACAATTTTTTGGGTCATTCCCACCTTCCGAGGCACGCTTCCTGTGGAAAAACCCTAATCCATTGACAAATTGCCGCGCCGCATGTGCTGTAGTCGACGCACCCGGGGTACAAAATTGGTTCAAACAACACCCCACCATGATAGTGTACACATTATGTGGACACACACGATTTTTGGGGTCATTCCCACAATCCGAGGCTCGCTTCAGGGAAACCCTAATCCATTGACCGTGTCAGTTTCATACAACATTGACTAATTGCCGTCGCATGTGCATGTAGGCGGACGCACCCGGGGGTACAAAATTGGTTCAAACAACACCCCTCCATGATAGTGTACACACCATGTGGACACACACAATTTTTTGGGTCATTCCCACCTTCCGAGGCTCGCTTTCCAGGAAACCCTAATCCATTGACAAATTGCCGTCAACGCCGCATGTGTGTGTAGCCGACGCACCCGGGGTACAAAATTGGTTCAAACAACACCCCACCATGATAGTGTACACATTATGTGGACACACACGATTTTTTGGGTCATTCCCACAATACGAGGCTCGCTTTCCAGTGGAAACCCTAATCCATTGACCGTATTGCCGTCTACAACATTGACTAATTGCCATCGCTGCATGTGCGTGTAGTCGGACGCACCCGGGTACAAAATTGGTTCAAACAACACCCCACCATGATAGTGTACACACCATGTGGACACACACAATTTTTTGGGTCATTCCCACCTTCCGAGGCACGCATTTCAGTGGAAACCCTAATCCATTGACAAATTGCCGTCGCCGCATGTGCGTGTAGCCGACGCACCCGGTACAAAATTGGTTCAAACCAACACCCCACCATGATATTGTACACATTATGTGGACACACACGATTTTTGGGGTCATTCCCACAATCCGAGGTTTGCTCTCCAGTGGAAACCCTAATCCATTGACCGTGTCTGTCTACAACATTGACTAATTGCCATCGCCGCATGTGCATGTAATGACGCACCCGTGGGGTACTAAATTGGTTCAAACAACACCCCACCATGATAGTGTACACACCATGTGGACACACACAATTTTTGGGTCATTCCCACCTTCCGAGGCACGCTTTCCAGTGGAAACCCTAATCCATTGACAAATTGCCGCCGCCGCATGTGCTGTAGCCACGACGCACCCGGGGTACAAAATTGGTTCAAACAACACCCCACCATGATAGTGTACACATTATGTGGACACACACGATTTTTGGGGTCATTCCCACAATCCGAGGCTCGCTTTCCAGTGAAACCCTAATCCATTGACCGTGTCAGTCTTACAACATTGACTAATTGCCATCACGCATGTGCATGTAGCTGGACGCACCTCGGGGGTACAAAATTGGTTCAAACAACACCCCACCATGATAGTGTGTACCCACCATGTGGACACACAATTTTTTGGGTCATTCCCACCATCCGAGGCACGTCAGTGGAAACCCTAATCCATTGACAAATTGCCGCCGCATGTGCGTGTAGTCGGACGCACCCGGGGTACAAAATTGGTTCAAACAACACCCCACCATGATAATGTGTACACATTATGTGGACACACACGATTTTTGGGGTCATTCCCCACAATCCGAGGCTCGCTTTCCGTGGAAACCCTAATCCATTGACCGTGGCCGTCTACAACATTGACTAATTGCCGTCAAGATGTGCGTGTAGCTGGACGCACCCGGGGGTACAAAATTGGTTCAAACAACACCCCACCATGATAGTGTACACACCATGTGGACACACACAATTTTTTGGGTCATTCCCACCTTCCGAGGCTCGCTTTCCAGGGAAACCCTAATCCATTGACAAATTGCCGTCAGCGCATGTGCGTGTAGCCTGACGCACCCTGGGGTACAAAATTGGTTCAAACAACACCCCACCATGATAATGTACACACCATGTGGACACACACGATTTTTGGGGTCATTCCCACAATCCGAGGCTCGCTTTCCAGGGAAACCCTAATCCATTGACCGTGCTGTCTACAACATTGACTAATTGCCACTGCATGTGCATGTAGCCGGACGCACCCGGGGCCAAAATTGGTTCAAACAACACCCCACCATGATAGTGTACACACCATGTGGACACACACAATTTTTTGGGTCATTCCCACCTTCCGAGGCACGCTCAGTGGAAACCCTAATCCATTGACAAATTGCCGCCGCCGCATGTGCGTGTAGTCGGACGCACCCGGGGGTACAAAATTGGTTCAAACAACACCCCACCATGATAGTGTACACATTATGTGGACACACACGATTTTTGGGGTCATTCCCACAATCCGAGGCTCGCTTTCCAGGTAAACCCTAATCCATTGACCGTGTCGTCTACAACATTGACTAATTGCCATCAGCGCATGTGCGTGTAGCTTCGACGCACCCGGGGTACAAAATTGGTTCAAACAACACCCCACCATGATAGTGTACACACCATGTGGACACACAATTTTTGGGTCATTCCCACCTTCCGAGGCTCGCTTTTCTGTGGAAACCCTAATCCATTGACAAATTGCCAGCGCCGCATGTGTGCGTGTAGCCGCACGCACACCCGGGGTACAAAATTGGTTCAAACAACACCCCACCATGATAGTGTACACATTATGTGGACACACACGATTTTTTGGGGGTCATTCCCACAATCCGAGGCTCGCTTTCCGTGGAAACCCTAATCCATTGACCGTGCCGTTTACAACATTGACTAATCATCGCCGCATGTGCGTAGTAGTCGGACGCACCCGGGGTACAAAATTGGTTCAAACAACACCCCACCATGATAGTGTACACACCATGTGGACACACACAATTTTGGGTCATTCCTACCTTCCGAGGCTCGCCAGGGAAACCCTAATCCATTGACAAATTGTCGCCAACAAGATGTGCGTAGAAGCCGACGCACCCGGGGTACAAAATTGGTTCAAACAACACCCCACCATGATAGTGTACACATTATGTGGACACACACGATTTTTGGGGTCATTCCCACAACCTCCGAGGCTCGCTTTCTGGGAAACCCTAATCCATTGACCGGTATGTCTACAACATTGACCCTTAATTGCTATCAACAAGATTTATGTAGCTGGACGTAATCTGGGGTACAAAATTGGTTCAAACAACACCCCACCATGATAGTGTACACACCATGTGGACACACACAATTTTTTGGGTCATTCCCACCTTCCAGGCACGCTGTGGAAATTCCTAATCCATTGACAAATTGCCGTCGTCACCGTGATGTAAGCAGTCGACGCACCCGGGTACAAAATTGGTTCAAACAACACCCCACCATGATAGTGTACACATTATGTGGACACACACGATTTTTGGGGTCATTCCCACAACTGAGGCTCGCTTTCCAGGGAAACCCTAATCCATTGACCGTGTATGTCTACAACATTGACTAATTGCCCTCAGCGCATGTGCGTGTAGTCGACGCAATTCGGGGTACAAAATTGGTTCAAACAACACCCCACCATGATAGTGTACACACCATGTGGACACACACAATTTTTTGGGTCATTCCCACCTTCCGAGGCACGCCTCGTGGGAAACCCTAATCCATTGACAATTGCCGGCCACATAAAAGTGGTAGTCGACGCACCTTGGGTACAAAATTGGTTCAAACAACACCCCACCATGATAGTAATACACATTATGTGGACACACACGCATATTTTTGGGGTCATTCCCACAATCCGAGGTCTCGTTTCGTGGAAACCCTAATCCATTGACCGTGTTGTTCAAGCTACAACATTGACTAATTGCCATCGTACAAGTATGTGCGTGCAGTAGCCGGACGCACCCGGGGGTACAAAATTGGTTCAAACAACACCCTACCATGATAGTGTACACACCATGTGGACACACACAATTCTTTTGGGTCATTCCCACCTTCTCCGAGGCACGCTTTTCTGTGGAAACCCTAATCCATTGACAAATTGCCGCTGCCGCGATAAGCGTAGAAACGACGCACCCGTGGGTACAAAATTGGTTCAAACAACACCCCACCATGATAGTGTACACACCATGTGGACACACACGATTTTTGGGGGTCATTCTACAATCCGAGGTTCGCTTTGGGAAACCCTAATCCATTGACCGTATTGCCTACAACATTGACTAATTGCCGCCAACGACAAGATGTGCATGTAGCCTGACGCACCCGGGTACAAAATTGGTTCAAAGAACACCCCACCATGATAGTGTACACAGCATGTGGACACACACAATTTTTTGGGGTCATTCCCACCCTCCGAGGCACGCTTTCCAGTGGAAAACCCTAATCCATTGACAAATTGCCGCTGGCCGCATGTGCACGTAGTCGACGCACCCGTGGGTACAAAATTGGTTCAAACAACACCCCACCATGATAGTGTACACATTATGTGGACACACACGATTTTTGGGGTCATTCCCACAATCCGAGGCTCGCTTCCAGTAAAACCTTAATCCATTGACCGTATTGTAATAGTTTTACAACATTGACTAATTGCCATCAACAACAAGATGTGCTTGTAGCTGGCCGCAACTGTGGGTACAAAATTGGTTCAAACAACACCCCACCATGATAGTGTACACACCATGTGGACACACACAATTTTTTGGGTCATTCCCACCTTCCGAGGCACGCTTTAGTGGAAACCCTAATCCATTGACAAATTGCCGTCACCATGATGTAGCTTGACGCACTCCTGGGTACAAAATTGGTTCAAACAACACCCCACCATGATAATGTACAGTGTTATACCATGTGGACACACACGATTTTTGGGGTCATTCCCACAATCCTAGGCTCGCTTCAGTGGGAAACCCCTAATCCATTGACCAGACCGTGTCGGCTCACAACATTGACTAATTGCCATCGCCAAGATTTGCATGTAGCTTCGGACGCACCCGGGGTACAAAATTGGTTCAAACAACACCTCCCACCATGATAGTGTACACACCATGTGGACACACACAATTTTTTGGGTCATTCCCACCCTCCGAGGCTCGCTTTTCAGGGAACCCTAATCCATTGACAAATTGCCGTCCAACATGATAAAAGGTGCAGTAGCCGACGCGACTTCGGGGTACAAATTGGTCTAAACAACACCCCACCATGATAGTGTACACACCATGTGGACACACACGATTTTTGGGGTCATTCCCACAATCCGAGGCTCGTCAGGGAAAACCCTAATCCATTGACCGCGTGTTCGCCTACAACATTGACTAATTGCCATCGCATTTATGTGGCAGTAGTTGACTGTGACGCACCCGGGGTACAAAATTGGTTCAAACAACACCCCACCATGATAGTGTACACACCATGTGGACACACACAATTTTTGGGTCATTCCCAATTGGTACCGCCTTGTGTGAAACCCTAATCCATTGACAACCACAGCGCTCAACGCTTTGTGCGTGTAGTGCCTGACGATCCCGGGGGTACAAAATTGGTTCAAACAACACCCCACCATGATAGTGTACACATTATGTGGAGACACACGATTTTTGGGGTCATTCCCACAACTGAGGCTCGCCTTTCCAGGGAAACCCTAATCCATTGACCGTGTTCTACAACATTGACTAATTGCCATCACACGCATTTGCGTGTAGTCGACGCACCCGGTACAAAATTGGTTCAAACAACACCTCACCATGATAGTGTACACACCATGTTCAAGGATACACACACAATTTTTTATCATTCCCACCTTCCGATAAGCAATCGCCAGCGGAAATCCTAATCCATTGACAAATTGTCACACCTACAAAATGCGTAGAAATAACGCACCCGGGGTACAAAATTGGTTCAAACAACACCCCACTCATGATAATGTACACATTATGTGGACACACACGATTTTTGGGGTCATTCCCACAATCCGAGGCTTCTCGCCTGTGGAAACCCTAATCCATTGACCGCAAGTCGTCGGGCTACAACATTGACTAATTGCCATCAACAAGATTATGCAGAATGACGCAACCGGGTACAAAATTGGTTCAAACAACACCCCACCATGATAGTGTACACACTATGTGGAGACACACAATTTTGGGTCATTCCCACCCTCCGAGGCTCGCCAGGGAAACCCTAATCCATTGACAAATTGTTACAACATGATAAAGGTAGTAGTCGATTTAATTCGGGGTACAAAATTGGTTCAAACAACACCCCACCATGATAGTGTACACATTATGGGACACACCCGATTTTTGGAGTCATTCCCACAATCCGAGGCTCTCGCCTTCCAGGGAAACCCTAATCCATTGACCGTACGTTGCTCACAACATTGACTAATTGCTATCAACAAAGATTTATGTAGCTTGACGCACCGGGGGTACAAAATTGGTTCAAACAACACCCCACTCATGATAGTGTACACACCATGTGGACACACACAATTTTTTGGGTCATTCCCACCTTCCGAGGCACGCTTTTTCCTCGGGAAACCTCAATCCATTGACACAACGGTCACGCCGGGCATGTGCTGTAGCCGGACGCACCCGGGTACAAAATTGGTTCAAACAACACCCCACCATGATAATGTACACACCATGTGGACACACACGATTTTTGGGTCATTCCCACAATCCGAGGCTCGTTTCCAGGGAAACCCTAATCCATTGACCGTGTTGCTCACAACATTGACTAATTGCCGCTGGGCCGCAGATGTGCGTGTAGCCGACGCACCCGAGGTACAAAATTGGTTCAAACAACACTCCCACCATGATAGTGTACACACCATGTGGACACACACAATTTTTTTTGGTCATTCAATTCTCCGAGGCTCGTCTTCAGAAACCCTAATCCATTGACAAATTGCCGCCGCCGCATGTGCAGTAGTCGGACGCACCGGGGTACAAAATTGGTTCAAACAACACCCCACCATGATAGTGTACACATTATGTGGACACACACGATTTTTGGGGTCATTCCCACAATCCGAGGCTCGCTTTCCAGGGAAACCCTAATCCATTGACCGTGATGGCCTACTAACATTGACCACCTCGTCACAAATAAGCGCATGTGCTGCGTATCGACGCATCCGGGGTACAAAATTCGGTTCAAACAACACCCCACCATGATAGTGTACACACCATGTGGACACACACAATTTTTTGGGGTCATTCACCCCTCCGAGGCCCGCTTTCCAGGGAAACCCTAATCCATTGACAAATTGCCGTCGCCAAGATGTAAGGTAGCCTGACGCACCCGGGTGCACAAAATTGGTTCAAACAACACCCCACCATGATAGTGTACACATTATGTGTACACACACGATTTTTGGGGTCATTCCCACAATCCGAGGCCTCGCTTTCCAGTGGAAAACCCTAATCCATTGACCGTATTGTCTACAACATTGACTAATTGCCATCAATACATTTATGTTGTAGTCGACTATCTGCAATAAATAAAATTGGTTCAAACAACACCCCACCATGATAGTGTACACACCATGTGGACACACACAATTTTTTGGGTCATTCCCACCTTCCGAGGCACGCTTTTCAGGGAAACCCTAATCCATTGACAAATTGCCGCCACCCATGTGCGTGTAGGAAATAATTGCACCCGGGGGTACAAAATTGGTTCAAACAACACCCCACCATGATAGTGTACACATTATGTGGACACACACGATTTTTAAATCATTCCCACAATCCGAGGCTCGCTTTCCGTGGAAACCCTAATCCATTGACCGTATGCTGTTCACAACATTGACTAATTGCCATCAAGCATTTGCGCAGTAGTCGACGATCCCGGGGTACAAAATTGGTTCAAACAACACCCCACCATGATAGTGTACACACCATGTGGACACACAATTTTTTGGGTCATTCCCACCTTCCGAGGCATCGCTCAGAAACCCTAATCCATTGACACAACATTGACTAATCGCCGTCAGCCACAAGATGTGCATGCAGTAATGACGCACTCCGGGTACAAAATTGGTTCAAACAACACCCCACCATGATAGTGCATACACCATGTGACACACACGATTTTTGGGGTCATTCCCACAATCCGAGGCTCGCCTCCATGGAAACCCTAATCCATTGACCGGTTGTCTACAACATTGACTAATTGCCATCACCAGACAAAGTGCGTAGCTGGACGCACCTGGGGTACAAAATTGGTTCAAACAACACCCCACCACAGATAGTGTACACACCATGTGGACACACACAATTTTTTGGGTCATTCCCACCCTCCGAGGCTCGCCTGTGTGGGAAACCCTAATCCATTGACAAATTGCCGCCAACGCTTGTGCGTGTAGTCGACGCACCCGGGGTACAAAATTGGTTCAAACAACACCCCACCACAGTGTACACATTGTGTGGACACATACGATTTTTTGGGGTCATTCCCACAATCCGAGGCTCGCTTTCCAGGGTAACCCTAATCCATTGACCGCGGCCGTCACAACATTGACTAATTACACCGCATGTGCATTTATGCGGTAGCTGGACGCACCCGGGGTACAAAATTGGTTCAAACAACACCCCACCATGATAGTGTACACACCATGTGGACACACACAATTTTTGGGGTCATTCCTAATTCTTCCGCAGGCACGCCAGGGAAACCCTAATCCATTGACTACAAATTGCCGCCACCCCATGTGCGTAGTCGGTCGCACCCGGGGTACAAAATTGGTTCAAACAACACCCCACCATGATAATGTACACATTATGTGGACATTAATGATTTTTTGAAGTCATTCACAATCCGAAAGGTCGTGAAACCCTAATCCATTGACCGCATGTTCACAACATTGACTAATTATTATCAGCGATTTATGGTAGCTGGACGCAAATCAAAATTGGTTCAAACACCCCACCATGATAGTGTACACTATGGACACACACAATTCTTTGGGTCATTCCCACCTTCCGAGGCACGCCAGGGAAACCCTAATCCATTGACAAATTGCCGCCGCCGCATGTGCTGCAGTAGCCTGACGCACCCGGGTACAAAATTGGTTCAAACAACACCCCACCATGATAGTGTACACATTATGTGGACACACGATTTTTGAGCTCACAATCCGAAATTGCTTTCCGTGAAACCCTAATCCATTGACCGCTGTCTACAACATTGACTAATTGCTATCAGCGCATGTGCGTAGCTGACGTGCACTCGGGGTAAAATATTCAAACAACACCCACCATGATAGTGTACACACCATGGACACACACAATTTGGGTCATTCCCACCCTCCGAGGCTCGCTTTTCCTCAAACCTAATCCATTGACAAATTGCCGCTGCGATGCTTAGCTTATGCACCAAAAGCAAAATTGGTTCAACCAACACCCCACCATGATAGTGTACACCATGTGGACACACACGATTTTTGGGGTCATTCCCACAATCCGAGGCTCGCTTCCAGGGAAACCCTAATCCATTGACCTGCCGTCTTACAACATTGACTAATTTCCGCGCGCCGCATGTGCATGTAGCTTGATCGCACCCGGGGGTACAAAATTGGTTCAAACAACACCCTCACCTCATGATAGTGTACACACCATGTGGACACACACAATTCTTTTGGGTCATTCCCACCCTCCGAGGCTCGTCAAAGGGAAAACCCTAATCCATTGACAAATTGCCGTCGTTGCATAAAGTGCGTGTAGCCGACGCACCCTGGGTACAAAATTGGTTCAAACAACACCCCACCATGATAGTGTACATATTATGTGGACACAACACGATTTTTGGGGTCATTCCCACAATCCGAGGCTCAAGCCTTCAGTGGAAACCCTAATCCATTGACCGTGCTTGCCTACAACATTGACTAATTGCCATCAGCCGCATGTGCGTAAAAGTCGTGGACGCACCCGGGGTAAGCAAAATTGGTTCAAACAACACCCCACCATGATAGTGTACACACCATGTGGACACACACAATTTTTTGGGTCATTCCCACCTTCCGAGGCACGCTTTTCAGGAAACCCTAATCCATTGACAAATTGTCATTAGCCAGATAAAAGGTGCGTAGCTTCTGGACGCACCAGGGGTACAAAATTGGTTCAAACAACACCCCACCATGATAATGTACACACCATGTGGACGCACACTATTTTTGGGGTCATTCCCACAATCCTAGTTTCGGCTTTCCAAGGAAACCCTAATCCATTGACCGTGCCGTCTACAACATTGACTAATTGCCATCGCAACAGATGTGCATGTAGCCGGACGCACCCGAGGGTACAAAATTGGTTCAAACAACACCCCACCATGATAGTGTACACACCATGTGGACGCACACAATTTTTGGGTCATTCCCACTTCTCCGAGGCTCGTGCTTTCCAGGGAAACCCTAATCCATTGACAATTGCTGGCCGTTATGGGCAGAAATGGACGTGCATTCACAAAATTGGTTCAAACAACACCCCACCATGATAGTGTGTAAGCATATTATGTTGACACACACGATTTTTTGGCTATTCTAATAATCCAGGCTCAAGCCCAGGGAAACCTAATCCATTGACCTGATGTTCTACAACATTGACTAATTGCCACTGTACGCATGTGCAGAAATGTAGCCGGACGCACCCGGGGGTACAAAATTGGTTCAAACAACACCCCACCATGATAAGTGTACACACCATTACTGTGGACACACACAATTTTTTGGTCATTCCCTAATTCCGAGGCTTTTTCTGCGGAAACCTCAACCATTGACAGTTCGTTGTCACAAGATAAAGCGTGCGGTAGCTTCTGGACGCATCTGGACCAAAATTGGTTCAAACAACACCACCATGATAGTGTAATACACCATGTACACACGATTTTTGGGGTCATTCCCACAATCCGAGGCTCGCTTCCAGGGAAACCCTAATCCATTGACCGTGTCGTCTACAACATTGACTAATTGCCATCGCCGCATGTGCATGTAGTCGACGCACCCGTAGGTACAAAATTGGTTCAAAACAACACCCCACCATGATAGTGTACACACCATGTGGACACACAATTTTTGGCTCATTCAATTTCCGAGTTCGCTTTCCGTGGAAAACCCTCAATCCATTGACAAAATTGTCATTACCAAGCATGTGCGTGTAGCCGGACGCACCTCGGGTACAAAATTGGTTCAAACAACACCCCACCATGATAATGTACACATTATGTGGACACACACGATTTTTTGGGGTCATTCCCACAATCCGAGGCTCGCTTCTGTGGAAACCCTAAATCCATTGACCGTGCTTGTCTACAACATTGACTAATTGCCACACGCATGTGCATGTAGCCGGACGCACCCGGGGTACAAAATTGGTTCAAACAACACCCCACCATGATAGTGTACACACCATGTGGACACACACAATTTTTTGGGGTCATTCCCCACCTTCCGAGGCACGCTTGTGTGAAACCTTAATCCATTGACAAATTGCCGCCGCAACATGGACAAGCGTAGTAGTCGGATGTGCACCATGGGTATATAAAATTGGTTCAAACAACACCCCACTCATGATAGTGTACACATATGTGGACACACACGATTTGGGGTCATTCCCACAATCCGAGGCTCGCTTCAGGAAACCCTAATCCATTGACCAAGGCCTACAACATTGACTAATTGCCACGTCGATGTGCGCGCAGTAGCTGGACTATCTCTGGGTACAAAATTGGTTCAAAACAACACCCTACACCATGATAGTGTACACCATGTGGACACACACAATTTTTTGGGTCATTCCCACCTTCCGAGGCACGCCGCCAGAAACCTAATCCATTGACAAATTGGGCTGCCGGGGCCGCGATAAAGCGTATGCCGGACGCACCCAGTACAAAATTGGTTCAAACAACACCCCACCATGATAATGTACACACCATGTGGACACACACGATTTTTGGGGGTCATTCCCACAATCCGAGGTTCTCGTCTGTGGAAACCCTAATCCATTGACCGTGTTTGGGTTCTACAACATTGACTAATTGCCGCCGTCAACGGGCCGCATGTATAGCTTTCCGACGCACCCGGCAAAGCAAAATTGGTTCAAACAACACCCCACCATGATAATGTACACACCATGTGGACACACACAATTTTTTGGGTCATTCCCCACACTCCGAGGCTCGCTTTCCAGTGGAAACCCTAATCCATTGACAAATTGCCGCGCCGCATGTGTAGAAGGGCTACGCACGCACCCGTGGGTACAAAATTGTTTCAAACAACACCCCACCATGATAATGTACACATTATGTTGACACACACGATTTTTGGGGTCATTCCCACAATCCGAGGCTCGCTTCCAGTGGAAACCTAATCCATTGACCTGGCTGTCTACAACATTGACTAATTGCCATCAACATGATTGTATGGGTAGAAGCCTAATTCGCACCAAGGTACAAAATTGGTTCAAACAACACCACACCATGATAGTGTACACACCATGTAACACACACAATTTTTTGGGTCATTCCCACGTTCCGAGGCACGCTTTTCAGCAAACCCTAATCCATTGACAAATTGCCGTCGCCGCATGTGCGTGTAGTCGCGACGCATCTCCTGGTGAACAAAATTGGTTCAAACAACACCCCACCATGATAGTGTACACATTATGTGGACACACACGATTTTTGGGGTCATTCCCACAATCCGAAGTTTCGCTTTCTGTGGAAAAACCCTAATCCATTGACCGTCGTTATCTACAACATTGACTCACCTCCGTCTATGCATGTGCATTTAGCCGGACGTACCCGTGTGTACAAAATTGGTTCAAACAACACCCCACCATGATAGTGTACACACCATGTGGACACACACAATTTTTTGGGTCATTCCCACCCTCCGAGGCATCGCTTTCCAGTGGGAAACCCTAATCCATTGACAAATTGCTGTCAACAAGATGTGCAGTAGCCTGACGCACCCGGGGGTACAAAATTGGTTCAAACAACACCCCACCATGATAGTGTACACATTATGTGGACACACACGATTTTTGGGGTCATTCCCACAATCCGAGGCTCGTCCAGGAAACCTTAATCCATTGACCGTGTCAGTTTCACAAACATTGACTAATTGGCCATCAACAAGATAAATATTGCGTAGAATGGACGCACCCGAGGGTACAAAATTGGTTCAAACAACACCCCACCATGATAGTGTACACACCATGTGGACACACACAATTTTTTGGGTCATTCCCACCTTCCGAGGCTCGCTTTCAGTGGAAACCCCAATCCATCGACAAATTGCCGTCGCGCATGTGCTCAGTAGCCTGACGCACCCGGCTGTACAAAATTGGTTCAAACAACACCCCACCATGATAGTGTACACATTATGTGGACACACACGATTTTTGGGGTCATTCCCACCTTCTGAGGCTCGCTTTTCAGGGAAACCCTAATCCATTGAATTTGTCGTTTCACAACATTGACTAATTGCCACTACGCATGTGGCGGTAGCCGGACGCACCCGGGGTACAAAATTGGTTCAAACAACACCCCACCATGATAGTGTACACACCATGTGGACACACACCTTTTTGGGTCATGTCCTTCACCTCCCAGGCACGCATCACAGGGAAACCCTAATCCATTGACAAATTGCCGTCGCACAGCATGATGTGCGTGTAGAAGCTTCGACGCACCCGGGGGTACAAAATTGGTTCAAACAACACCCCACCATGATAGTGTACACATTATGTGGACACACACTCCATTTGGGGTCATTCAATAATCCGGTGTCGCCTGTAAACCCTAATCCATTGACTGTATTGTACAACATTGACTTAATTAAGACCAAGCAGACGGCGTAGTCGATGCACCGCAAGCAAAATTGGTTCAAACAACACCCCACCATGATAGTGTACACCTATGTGGACACACAATTTTTTTGGGCTATTCATTTTAAATATTCCCACAATCCGAGGCTCGCTTTCCAGTGGAAAAACCCTAATCCATTGACCGTGCCAAGCCTACAACATTGACTAATTGCCATCGTCGCATGTGCGTGTAGCCGGACGCACCCGGGGGTACAAAATTGGTTCAAACAACACCCCACCATGATAGTGTACACAACACCATGTGGACACACACAATTTTTGGGTCATTCCCACCTTCCGAGGCACGCTCAGGGAAACCCTAATCCATTGACAAATTGCCGTCTGGCGCATGTGCGTGTAGCCTGACGCACCAAAAATACAAAATTGGTTCAAACAACACCCCACCATGATAATGTACACACCATGTGGACACACACGATTTTTGGGGTCATTCCCACAATCCGAGGTTCGCTTTCCAGGGAAACCCTAATCCTTTGACCGTGCCAAGCCTACAACATTGACTAATTGCCGCGCCAAAGCGATGTGCATGTATCCTGACGCACCCGGGGTACAAAATTGGTTCAAACAACACCCCACCATGATAGTGTACACACCATGTGGACACACACAATTTTTTGGGTCATTCCCACCCTCCGAGGCTCGCTTTCCAGGAAACCCTAATCCATCGACAAATTGCCGGTCACGCATAAAAGCGTGTGGACGTGACGCACCCTAGCGTACAAAATTGGTTCAAACAACACCCCACCATGATAGTGTACATGGCTTATGTGGACACACACGATTTTTGGGGGTCATTCCCACAATCCGAGGTTCGCTTGTGGAAACCCTAATCCATTGACCGTGTCAGTTTGCCAAACATTGACTAATTGCCATCAGCCGCAAGTGCGTATGAATGGACGCACTGTGGGTACAAAATTGGTTCTAAACAACACCCCACCATGATAGTGTACACACCCATGTGGACACACACAATTTTTGGGTCATTCCCACCCTCCGAGGCTCGTCTGTGGAAACCCTAATCCATTGACAAATTAAGTCAGTCAGCCGCATGTGCGTGTAGCCGATCGCACCCTGGGGTACAAAATTGGTTCAAACAACACCCCACCATGATAGTGTATACATTATGTGGACACACACGATTTTTGGGGTCATTCCCACAATCCGAGGCTCGCTTCGTGGAAACCCTAATCCATTGACCGTGTCGTCTACAACATTGACTAATTGCCATCGCCGCAAAGATGTGCGTGTAGCCGGACGCACCCGGGGGTACAAAATTGGTTCAAACAACACCCCACCATGATAGTGTACACACCATGTGGACACACACAATTTTTTGGGTCATTCCCACCTTCCGAGGCACGCTTTTCAGTGGAAACCCTAATCCATTGACAAATTGCCGCCGGCCGCATGTGTAGCAGAATATCGACGCACCTTCCTTGGGTACAAAATTGGTTCAAACAACACCCCACCATGATAATGTACACACCATGTGGACACACACGATTTTTGGGGTCATTCCCACAATCCGAGGTTTCCGCTTTCCAGGGAAACCCTAATCCATTGACCGTGTTGCCGTCTACAACATTGACTAATTGCCATCACCGCATGTGCATGTAGCCTGGGACGCACCCAGGGGTACAAAATTGGTTCAAACAACACCCCACCATGATAGTGTACACACCATGTGGACACACACAATTTTTTGGGTCATTCCCACCCTCCGAGGCTCGCTTTCCAGGGAAACCCAAAACCATTGACAAATTGCCGCGCCGCATAAAGTGTAGCCTGACGAATCTCGGCGTATTAAATTGGTTCAAACAACACCCCACTATGATAGTGGTACACATTATGTGGACACACACGATTTTTGGGGTCATTCCCACAATCCGAAGGTGTCGCTCTCAGGGAAACCCTAATCTATTGACCGTGTTGTTTGCTAACATTGACTAATCACCATGGGCCACATGTATGTAGAAATGACGTGACCCTGGGGTACAAAATTGGTTCAAACAACACCCCACCATGATAGTGTACACACCATGTGGACACACACAATTTTTTGGGTCATTCCCACCTTCCGAGGCTCGCTTTCCAGGTGGAAACCCTAATCCATTGTCGAATTGCACAACAAGAGGCAGAAGACGTAGCCGACGCACTCGGCGTACAAAATTGGTTCAAACAACACCCCACCATGATAATGTACACACCATGTGGACACACACCATTTTTGGGGTCATTCACAATCCGAGGCTTCGTTTCCAGTGAAACCCTAATCCATTGACCGTCGTTCTACAACATTGACTAATTGCCACCGCGCATGTGTGTGTAGCCGGGACGCACCCTGGGGTACAAAATTGGTTCAAACAACACCCCACCATGATAGTGTACACACCATGTGGACACACACAATTTTTTGGGTCATTCCCACCCTCCGAGGCTCGCTTTCGTGGAAACCCTAATCCATTGACAAATTGACCGTCACGATGTGCGTAGCCGACGCACCCGGGGTACAAAATTGGTTCAAACAACACCCCACCATGATAGTGTACACATTATGTGGACACACACGATTTTTGGGGTCATTCCTAATAATCCGAGGCTCGCTTCAGGGAAAACCCTAATCCATTCGACCGTGTTGTCTACAACATTGACTAATTGCCATCGCCGCATTTGCTGTAGAAGTTGACGCACCCGGGGTACAAAATTGGTTCAAACAACACCCCACCATGATAGTGTACACACCATGTGGACACACACAATTTTTTGGGTCATTCCCACCTTCCGAGGCTCGCTTTCCAGGGAAACCCTAATCCATCGACAATTGACAAATTGCCGTCAAGACAAAAGCTTGTAGTCGACGCACCCTGGGGTACAAAATTGGTTCAAACAACACCCCACCATGATAATGTACACACCTTATGTGGACACACACGATTTTGTGGGGTCATTCCCACAATCCGAGGCTCGGCTTTCCAGGTGAAACCCTAATCCATTGACCGTGTCGGTTCTACAACATTGACTAATTGCCATCAGCACAAAGATGTGCATGTAGCCTGACGCACTGGGCACAAAATTGGTTCAAACAACACCCCACCATGATAGTGTACACAGCGCGTGGACACACACAATTTTTTGGGTCATTCCCACCTTCCGAGCCACGCTTTCCAGGGAAAACCCTAATCCATTGACAAATTGCCGCTTTTCGCCGCATGTGCGTGTAGCTCGACGCACCCGGGGGTACAAAATTGGTTCAAACAACACCCCACCATGATAGTGTACACATTATGTGGACACACACGATTTTTGGGGTCATTCCCACACTCCGAGGCTCGCTTCCTGTGGAAACCCTAATCCATTTGACCGTGCTGTCTACAACATTGACTAATTGCCATCAGCCGTACAAAAAGGTAGTAATGACGCACCCTGGCAGGTACAAAATTGTTCAAACAACACCCCACCATGATAGTGTACACACCATGTGGACACACACAATTTTTTGGGTCATTCCCACCTCCGAGGCATCGCCAGGGAAACCCTAATCCATTGACAAATTGCCGCGCCGCATGTGCGTAGTAGCCGACGCACCAGGGGTACAAAATTGGTTCAAACAACACCCCACCATGATAGTGTACACATTATGTGGACACACACGATTTTTGGGGTCATTCCCACAATCCGAGGCTCGCTTTCCAGAGAAACCCTAATCCATTGACCGTGCTTGCCTACAACATTGACTAATTGCCATCGTCGCATGTGTGCTGCAGACGCACCTGGGGTACAAAATTGGTTCAAACAACACCCCACCATGATAGTGTACACACCATGTGGACACACACAATTTTTTGGGTCATTCCCACCCTCCGAGGCACGGTTTCAGTGGAAACCCTAATCCATTGACAAAATTGCCGCCGCCGCATGTGCGTGTAGAAGCCGACGCACCCGGGGTACAAAATTGGTTCAAACAACAGCCCACCATGATAATGTACACACCATGTGGACACACACGATTTTTGGGGTCATTCCCACAATCCGAGGCTCGCTTTCCAGTGGAAACCCTAATCCATTGACCGTGCCGCTTACAACATTGACTAATTGCTACTGCCGCATGTGCATGTAGAATGACGCACCCGGGGTACAAAATTGGTTCAAACAACACCCCACCATGATAGTGTACACACGCATGTGGACACACACAATTTTTTGGGTCATTCCCACCTTCCGAGGCTCGGCTTTCCAGCAAACCCTAATCCATCGGGACAAATTGCCGCCGCCGCAAGATGTGCAGTAGCCTGGGACGCACTCCGGGGTACATAAAAATTGGTTCAAACAACACCCCACCATGATAGTGTACACATTATGTGGACACACACGATTTTTGGGGTCATTCCCACAATCCGAGGCTCGCTTTCCAGTGGAAACCTTAATCCGCTGACCGTGCCGTCTAAGCAACATTGACTCTGATTAAGTCACATCAAGCGTGCATGTAGCCGGACGCACCCTAGGTACAAAATTGGTTCAAACAACACCCCACCATGATAGTGTACACACCCATGTGGACACACACAATTCTTGGGTCATTCCCACCCTCCGAGGCTCGCCTGGGGGAAACCCTAATCCATTGATTAAATTGTCGTCAAATATGCCATGCCGCATGTGCGTGTAGCCTAGACGCACCCGGCGTACAAAATTGGTTCAAACAACACCCCACCATGATAGTGTACACATTATGTGGACACACACGATTTTGGGGGTCATTCCTCACAATCCGAGGCTCGCTTTCCGTGGAAACCCTAATCCATTGACCGTGCCGCTTCACAACATTGACTAATTGCCATCGCCGCATGTGCGTGTAGCCGGACGCACCCGGGGTACAAAATTGGTTCAAACAACACCCCACCATGATAGTGTACACACCATGCTGACACACACAATTTTTGGGTCATTCCCACCTTCCGAGGCACGCTTTTCAGGGAAAACCCTAATCCATTGACAAATTGCCGTCGCCGACACATGTGCGTAGTAGCCGACGCACCCGGGGTACAAAATTGGTTCAAACAACACCCCACCATGATAATGTACACATTATGCGTGGACACACACGATTTTTGGGGTCATTCCCACAATCCGAGGCTCGCTTTCCAGTGGAAACCCTAATCCACCGATCGTAAGTTGTCTACAACATTGACTCAATTGCCATCAGCCAGCATGTGCATGTAGTCAGACGCACCCTGGGGTAACAAAATTGGTTCAAAACAACACCCCACCATGATAGTGTACACACCATGTGGACTACACAATTTTTTGGGTCATTCCCACCTTCCGAGGCACGCTTTTCAGGGAAACCCTAATCCATTGACAAATTGTCGTCACAACATGTGCGTAGCTTCGGGACGCACTGTGGGTACACAAAATTGGTTCAAACAACACCCCACTCATGATAATGTACACATTATGTGGACACACGATTTTTGGGGTCATTCCCACAATCCGAGGTTCGCTTCCAGGGAAACTTAATCCATTGACCGTGCTGCCTACAACATTGACTAATTGCCATCGCCGCATGTGCATGTAGTCCTGACGCACCCGGGGTACAAAATTGGTTCAAACAACACCCCACCATGATAGTGTGTACACATGATGTGGACACACACAATTTTTTGGGTCATTCCCACCTCCAAGGCTCGCTTCCAAAGTAAACCCTAATCCATCGACAAAATCGCTGCCGCCGTATGTGCATGTAGCCGACGCACCCGGCGCATAAAATTGGTTCAAACAACACCCCACCATGATAAGTACATATTATGTGCACACACACGATTTGGGGTCATTCCCCACAATCCGAGGCTCGCTCTCCAGGGAAACCCTAATCCATTGACCGTGTCGTCTACAACATTGACTAATTGCCATCGTCGCATGTGCGTGTAGTCGGACGCACCCGGGGTACAAAAATTGGTTCAAACAACACCCCACCATGATAGTGTACACACCATGTGGACACACACAATTTTTTGGGTCATTCCCACCTTCCGAGGCATCGCCGTGGAAACCCTAATCCATTGACAAATTGCCGTCGCCGCATGTGCATGTAGCCGACGCACCTTGGGCACAAAATTGGTTCAAACAACACCCCACCATGATAGTGTAGACATTATGTGGACACACGATTTTTGGGGGTCATTCCCACAATCCGAGGCTCGCTTTCCAGGGAAACCCTAATCCATTGACCGTGTCGTCTACAACATTGACTAATTGCCACGCCGCATGTGCGTGTAGTCGGACGCACCCGGGGTACAAAATTGGTTCAAACAACACCCCACCATGATAGTGTACACACCATGTGGACACACACAATTTTTTGGGTCATTCCCACCTTCCGAGTGGCACGTTCGTGGAAACCCTAATCCATTGACAAATTGCCGTCGGGCCGCATGTGCGCAGTAGCCTGACGCACCCGGGGTACAAAATTGGTTCAAACAACAACCCCACCATGATAATGTACACACCATGTGGACACACACGATTTTGGGGTCATTCCCACAATCCGAGGCTCGCTTTCTGTGGAAACCCTAATCCATTGACCGTGTCGGTCTACAACATTGACTAATTGCCATCGCACAAATGAATGACGCACTCCGGGGTACAAAAATTGGTTCAAACAACACCCCACCATGATAGTGTACACAAAATGTAGATACACACAATTCTTTGGGTCATTCCCACCTTCCCGAGGCACGCTTTTCAGAAACCCTAATCCATTGACTACAAATTGCCGTCGCCGCATGTGCGTAGCACAGACGCACCCGGGGGTACAAAATTGGTTCAAACAACACCCCACCATGATAGTGTACACATTATGTGGACACACACGATTTTTGGGGTCATTCCCACAATCCGAGGCTCGCTTCTGGTGGAAACCCTAATCCATCGGACAACGTATTGCCTACAACATTGACTAATTGCCGCCGTCGCATGTGCATGTAGCCGGACGCACCCGGGGGTACAAAATTGGTTCAAACAACACCCCACCATGATAGTGTACACACCATGTGGACACACACAATTTTTTGGGTCATTCCCACCTTCCGAGGCACGCGCTTTCAGGAAAACCCTAATCCATTGACAAATTGCCGCCGCCGACATGTGCGTAGCGTAGCCTGACGCAAAACTCCGGGGGTACAAAATTGGTTCAAACAACACTCCCACCATGATAATGTAATACACACCATGTGGACACACACCATTTTTGGGGTCATTCCCACAATCCGAGGCTCGCGCTTCTGTGGAAACCCTAATCCATTGACCGCACAGTTTACAACATTTGACTAATTGCCGTCAACAAGATGTGCATGTATATGGACGCACCCGGGGGTACAAAATTGGTTCAAACAACACCCCACCATGATAGTGTACACACCATGTGGACACACACAATTTTTGGGTCATTCCCACCCTCCGAGGCTCGCCTGTCCAGGGAAACCCTAATCCATCGACAAATTGCCACAACAGATGTGCGTGTAGCCGCACGCACCCGGAGTAGCAAAATTGGTTCAAACAACACCCCACCATGATAGTGTACACATTATGTGGACACACATGATTTTTGGGGTCATTCCCACAATCCGAGGGCTCGCTTTCCGTGGAAACCCTAATCCATTGACCGTGCCGTCTACAACATTGATCAATTGCCATCGCCGCATGTGCGTAGTAGTCGCACGCACTCTTGGGTACAAAATTGGTTCAAACAACACCCCCACCATGATAGTGTACACACCATGTGGACACACACAATTTTTTGGGTCATTCCCACCTTCCGAGGCACGCTCGCGGTGAACCAACCCTAATCCATTGACAAATTGACCAATTGCCGCCGCATGTGCAAGTAGCCGACGCACCCGGGGTACAAAATTGGTTCAAACAACACCCCACCATGATAATGTGTACACATTATGTGGACACACACGATTTTTGGGGTCATTCCCACAATCCGAGGTTCGCCCAGGGAAAACCCTAATCCATTGACCGTACTGTCGTCATACAACATTGACTAATTGCCATCGACATGTGCATGTAGCCGGACGCACCTGGGGGTACAAAATTGGTTCAAACAACACCCCACCATGATAGTGTACACACCATGTGGACACACACAATTTTTGGGTCATTCCCACCCTCCGAGGCTCGCTTCCGGAAACCCTAATCCATTGACAAATTGCCGCCGCATAAAAGCGTAGCTCGACGCACCCGGCGTACAAAATTGGTTCAAACAACACCCCACCATGATAGTGTACACATTATGTGCACACACACTCATTTTGGGGTCATTCCCACAATCCGAGGCTCGCTTTCCAGCGAAACCCTAATCCATTGACCGTGCATCTACCAACATTGACTAATTGCCATCGGGCCGCATGTGCGTAGCCGGACGCACCCTGTGGCACAAAATTGGTTCAAACAACACCCCACCATGATAGTGTACACACCATGTGGACACACACAATTTTTTGGGTCATTCCCACCTTCCGAGGCATGCTTTTCAGTGTATTGCCTTATCCTTGGACAAATTGGTGTCAGCGCATGTGCGTGTAGCCGGACGCACCCGGGGGTACAAAATTGGTTCAAACAACACCCCACCATGATAGTGTACACATTATGTGGACACACACTATTTTTAAAGGGGTCATTCCCACAATCCGAGGCTCGCTTTCAGGGAAACCCTAATCCATTGACCGTGTTGTCTACAACATTGACTAATTGCTATCGCCGCATGTGCGTGTAGCCGGACGCACCCGGGGTACAAAATTGGTTCAAACAACACCCCACCATGATATGGTACACACCATGTGGACACACACAATTTTTTGGGTCATTCCCACCTTCCGAGGCACGCTTTTCAGTGTGAAACCCTAATCCATTGACAAATTGGCCTGTCAACGCATGTGCGTAGCTCTGACGCACCCGGGGTACAAAATTGGTTCAAACAACACCCCACCATGATAATGTACACACCATGTGGACACACACGATTTTTGGGGTCATTCCCAAAGTCAATCCGAGGTTCGCTCTGTGGAAACCCTAATCCATTGACCGTGCCGGGCACTACAACATTGACTAATTGCCGCTGCACTGGTGCATGTGCATGTAGCCCACGCACCCGGTACAAAATTGGTTCAAACAACACCCCACCATGATAGTGTGTTACACACCATGTAGACACACACAATTTTTTGGGTCATTCCCACCTTCTCCGAGGCACGCGCTTTTCAGGGAAAACCCTAATCCATTGACAAATTGTCAGCTCGCCGCATGTGTGCGTGTGGGCTGACGCACCTAATTCGGGGTACAAAATTGGTTCAAACAACACCCCACCATGATAATGTACACACCATGTGGACACACACTCCATTTTTGGGGTCATTCCCACAATCCGAGGTTCGCTTTCCAGCAAAACCCCTAATCCATCACGTTGACCGTCTTACCCACAACATTGACTAATTGCCGTCGCATGTGCATGTAGCCGCACGCACCTGGGGTACAAAATTGGTTCAAACAACACCCCACCATGATAGTGTACACACCATGTGGACACACACAATTTTTCGGGGTCATTCCCACCTTCCGAGGCACGCTTTTTAGGGAAACCCTAATCCATTGACAAATTGCCGCCGCCGCATGTGCGTAGTAGCCTGACGCACCCTGGGGCAGGCGCAAAGTTCAAACAACACCCCACCATGATAATGTACACACCATGTGGACACACGATTTTTGGGGTCATTCCTGTAATCCGGAAACCAAGGTTCGCTTTCCAGTATAAACTCTAATCCATCGACTGCGGTTGCCTACAACATTGACTAATTGCCGTCGCCGCATCTCGCATGTAGGGCTTCTGACGCACTTCTGGGGTACAAAATTGGTTCAAACAACACCCCACCATGATAGTGTACACACCATGTGGACGCACACAATTTTTGGGTCATTCCCACCCTCCGAGGCTCGCCTGCTTTCCTGGAAATCCCTAATCCATTGACAAATTGCCGCTCGCCAAAAGATGTGCGTATAGCTCGACGCACCCGGGGTACAAAATTGGTTCAAAAAACACCCCACCATGATAGTGTACACATTATGTTGACACACACGATTTTTGGGGTCATTCCCACAATCCGAGGCTCGCTTTCCAGTGGAAACCCTAATCCATTGACCGCACGCCGTTCTACAACATTGACTAATTGCCATCACGCCGCATGTGCGTGTAGCCGGACGCACCGGGGTACAAAATTGGTTCAAACAACACCACACCATGATAGTGTACACACCATGTGGACACACACAATTCTTTGGGTCATTCCAACCTTCCGAGGCACGCCAGTGGAAACCCTAATCCATTGTCAAATTGCCACAACGTCGCCGACATGCGCGTGTAAATGGACGACCCTGGGAACAAAATTGGTTCAAAGAACACCCCACCATGATAATGTACACACCATGTGGACACACACGATTTTTGGGGTCATTCCCACAATCCGAGGCTCGCTTTCCAGTGAAAACCCTAATCCATTGACCGTGTCAAGCCTACAACATTGACTAATTGCCATCAACAAGCATGTGCATGTAGCCAGACGCACCCTGGGGTACAAAATTGGTTCAAACAACACCCCACCATGATAGTGTACACACCATGTGGACACACACAATTTTTTGGGTCATTCCCACCTTCCGAGGCTCGCTTTCCAGTGGAAACCCTAATCCATTGACAAATTGCCGCAACAAGATAAAAAGGCAGCTCTGACGCACCCGCGCATAAAATTGGTTCAAACACCACCACCATGATAGTGTACACATTATGTGGACACACACGATTTTTGGGGTCATTCCCATTAACCGAGGCTCGTCTGTGTGAAACCCTAATCCATTGACCGTGGCCGGCTTCACAACATTGACTAATTGCTAGTCGCAATAAAAGGTGAAGTAGCTGGACGCACTCGGGGTACAAAATTGGTTCAAACAACACCCCACCATGATAGTGGGTACACACCATGTGGACACACACAATTCTTTGGGTCATTCCCAACTTCCCGAGGCACGCTTTCCAGGGAAACCCTAATCCATCGACAAATGGTCACACATTGCCGTCAAAAGTGCAGAAATGGACGCATCCGGGGGTACAAAATTGGTTCAAACAACACCCCACCATGATAATGTACACACCATGTGGACACACACGATTTTTGGGGGTCATTCCCACAATCCGAGGTTCGCTTCTCCAGGGAAACCCTAATCCATTGACCGTGTCAAGCCACAACATTGACTAATTGCCGCTGCAAGAGATGTGCATGTAGCCGATAGTAGCCGGACGCACCTCGGGGTACAAAATTGGTTCAAACAACACCCCACCATGATAGTGTACACACCATGTGGACACACACAATTTTTGGGTCATTCCCACCTTCCGAGGCACACTTTTTCAGTGGAAAACCCTAATCCATTGACAAATTGCCGTCGCCGCACAAAAAGCGTGTAGCCGTACGCACCCTGGGGTACAAAATTGGTTCAAACAACACCCCACCATGATAATGTACACACCATGTGGACACACACGATTTTTGGGGTCATTCCCACAATCCGAGGCTTCGCTTTCCAGGGAAACCCTAATCCATTCTGGACAAAGGTCGTCTACAACATTGACTAATTGCCGTCGCCAGACAAGATGGGAATGTAGCCTGACGCACCAGGTACAAAATTGGTTCAAACAACACCCCACCATGATAGTGTACACACCATGTGGACACACACAATTTTTTGGGTCATTCCCACCTTCCGAGGCACGCTTCAGGGAAACCCTAATCCATTGACAGCTACGTCACAGATGCGTGTAGTCGTGACGCACACGGGGTACAAAATTGGTTCAAACAACACCCTACCATGTATAATGTACACACCATGTGGACACACACGATTTTTGGGGTCATTCCACAATCCGAGGTTCGCTTTCCAGGGAAACCCTAATCCATTGACCGTGTCGTCTAAGCAACATTGACTAATTGCCGTCACCGCATGTGCATGTAGCCTAGACGCACCCGGGGTACAAAATTGGTTCAAACAACACCCCACTCATGATAGTGTACACACCATGTGGACACACACAATTTTTGGGTCATTCCCACCCTCCGAGGCTCGCTTTCCAGTGGAAACCCTAATCCATTGACAAATTGCCGCGCCGCATGTGCGTATAGCCGTGACGCACCCTGTAATGTAAAAATTGGTTCAAAAAACCCCCCACCATGATAAGGTACACATTATGGTGACCCACACGATTTTTGGGGTCATTCCCACAATCCGAGGCTCGCTTTCCCAGTGGAAACCCTAATCCATTGACCGTGCCTGTCTACAACATTGACTAATTGCCATCACGCATGTGCACGTAGAATGACGTGACACCTGGGGGTACAAAATTGGTTCAAACAACACCACACCATGATAGTGTACACACCATGTGGACACACACAATTTTTTGGGTCATTCCCACCTTCCGAGGAACGCTTCAAGGAAACCCTAATCCATTGTACAAATTGCCGTCGCCGCATGTAAAGGGCGTGTAGCCGCACGCACCCGGGAACAAAATTGGTTCAAAGAACACCCCACCATGATAATGTACACAACATGTGGACACACACGATTTTTGGGGTCATTCCCACAATCCGAGGCTCGCTTTCCAGTGGAAACCCTAATCCATTGACCGTGTCTGTCTACAACATTGACTAATTTCCAACAGCGACAAGATGTGCATGTAATGACGCACCTCGGGGTACAAAATTGGTTCAAACAACACCCCACCATGATAGTGTACAACCATGTGGACACACACAATTTTTTGGGTCACCCCACCCTCCGAGGCTCGCCAGAAACCCTAATCCATTGACAAATTGTCACCGTGTAAAAGTTGGTTCAAACAAATACCCCACCATGATAATGTACACACCATGTGTACACACACGATTTTCGTCGCATAAAAGGGTCATGAGCCGGGACGCACCTCGGCGTACAAAATTGGTTCAAACAACACCCCACCATGATAAGGTACACATTATGTGGACACGACGATTTTTGGGGTCATTCCCACAATCCGAGGCTCGCTTCAGTGGAAATCCCTAATCCATTGACCGTGTCTGTCTACAACATTGACTAATTGCCGCCATCGCATGTGCGTGTAGCCGGACGCACCCGGGGTACAAATCAGTTCAAACAACACCCCACCATGATAGTGTACACACCATGTGGACACACACAATTTTTTGGGTCATTCCCACCTTCCGAGGCTCGCTTTCCAGGGAAACCCTAATCCATCGACAAATTGACCGCCACAGATGTGCGTGTAGTCGGACGCGCACCAGGGGTACAAAATTGGTTCAAACAACACCCCACCATGATAGTGTACACATTATGGACACACACGAGCTTTTGGGGTCATTCCCACAATCCGAGGCTCGCTTTCCAGGGAAACCCTAATCCATTGACCGTGGCTGCCTACAACATTGACTAATTGCCATCGCCGCATGTGCGTGTAAATGACGCACCCGGTACAAAATTGGTTCAAACAACACCCCACCATGATAGTGTACACTCAATGTGGACACACACAATTTTTTGGCCACATTCCCACCTTCCGAGGCATCGCTTTTCAGTGGAAACCCTAATCCATTGAGAAACATTGCCTAATTGCCGCCGCATGTGCGTGTAGCCGAACGCACCCGGGGGTACAAAATTGGTTCAAACAACACCCCACCATGATAATGTACACATTATGTGGACACACACGATTTTTGGGGTCATTCCCACAATCCGAGGCTCGCTTTCCAGGGAAAACCCTAATCCATTGACCGTGCTGTCTACAACATTGACTAATTGCCGCGCCGCATGTGCATGTAGCCGACGCACCCGGGGTACAAAATTGGTTCAAACAACACCCCACCATGATAGTGTACACACCATGTGGGACACACAATTTTTTGGGTCATTCCCACCCTCCGAGGCTCGGCTTCCAGTGGAAACCCTAATCCATCGACAAATTGCCGTCGCCGCATGTGCGTGTAGCCTGACGCACCCGGGGTACAAAATTGGTTCAAACAACACCCCACCATGATAGTGTACACATTATGTGGACACACACGATTTTTGGGGTCATTCCCAATAATCCGAGGCTCGCTTTCCAGTGGAAACCCTAATCCATTGACCGTGGTCAGTTTACAACATTGACTAATTGCCATCGTCGCATGTGCGTAGTAGCCGGACGCACCCGGGGGTACAAAATTGGTTCAAACAACACCCCACCATGATAGTGTACACACCATGTGGACACACACAATTTTTTGGGTCATTCCCACCTCTCCGAGGCACGCTTGCAGTGGAAACCCTAATCCATTGACAAATTGCCGCCGCCGCATGTGCGTAGCCGGACGCACCCGGGGTACAAAATTGGTTCAAACAACACCCCACCATGATAGTGTACACATTATGTGGACACACACGATTTTTGGGGTCATTCCCACAATCCGAGGCTAGCTCTCCAGGGAAACCCTAATCCATTGACCGTGCCGGTCTACAACATTGACTAATTGCCATCGCCGCATGTGCGTGTAGCCGACGCACCCGGGGTACAAAATTGGTTCAAACAACACCCCACCATGATAGTGTACACACCATGTGGACACACACAATTTTGGGTCATTCCCACCTTCCGAGGCACGCTTCCAGGGAAACCCTAATCCATTGACAAATTGCCGTCGCTCGCACAAAGTGCGTGTAGTCTGACGCACCCGTGGGTACAAAATTGGTTCAAACAACACCCCACCATGATAATGTACACACCATGTGGACACACACGATTTTGGGGTCTTTCCCACAATCCGAGGTTCGCTTTCAAGGAAACCCTAATCCATTGACCGTCTTGTCTACAACATTGACTAATTGCCACGCCGCATGTGCATGTAGCCGACGCACCCGGGGGTACAAAAATGGTTCAAACAACACCCCACCATGATAGTGTACACACCATGTGGACACACACAATTTTTGGGTCATTCCCACCCTCCGAGGCTCGCTTTCCAGTGGAAACCCTAATCCATTGACAAATTGCCGCCGTCAAGGCGCATGTGCGTGTAGCCAGGACGCACCTCGGGAGTACAAAATTGGTTCAAAAAACACCCCACCATGATAGTGTACACATTATGTGGACACACACGATTTTGGGGTCATTCCCACAATCCGAGGCTCGCTTTCCAGGGAAACCCTAATCCATTGACCGTGTAGTCTACAACATTGACTAATTGCCATCGAGCGCATGTGCGGAAGAATCGACGCACTCCAGGGTACAAAATTGGTTCAAACAACACCCCACCATGATAGTGTACACACCATGTGGACACACACAATTTTTTGGGTCATTCCCACCTTCCGAGGCTCGCTTTCCCAGGGAAACCCAAATCCATTGACAAATTGCCGATCAGCGCATGTGCGTGTAGTCGACGCACCCGGGGTACAAAATTGGTTCAAACAACACCCCACCATGATAGTGTACACATTATGTGGACACACACGATTTTGGGGTCATTCCCACAATCCGAGGCTCGCTTTCCAGGGAAACCCTAATCCATTGACCGTATTGCCGTCTACAACATTGACAAATTGCCTTCAGCGCATGTGCGTGTAGCGTGACGCACCCGCCGGTTGAACATTGGTTCAAACAACACCCCACCATGATAGTGTACACACCATGTGGACACACACAATTTTTTGGGTCATTCCCACCTTCCGAGGCACGCTTTCAGTGGAAAACCCTAATCCATTGACAAATTGCCGCCGCCGCATGTGCGTGTAGTCGACGCACACGTGGGTACAAAATTGGTTCAAACAACACCCCACCATGATAATGTACACACCATGTGGACACACACGATTTTTGGGGTCATTCCCACAATCCGAGGTTCGCTTTCCGTGGAAACCCTAATCCATTGACCGTGCCGGTCGTCACAACATTGACTAATTGCCATCAGCCGCATGTGCATGTAGCCGACGCACCCGGGGTACAAAATTGGTTCAAACAACACCCCACCATGATAGTGTACACACCATGTGGACACACACAATTTTTTGGGTCATTCCCACACTCCGAGGCTCGCTTTCCAGGGAAACCCTAATCCATTGACAAATTGCCGTCGAGCCGCATGTGCGTGTAGCCGACGCACCCGGGGTACAAAATTGGTTCAAACAACACCCCACCATGATAGTGTACACATTATGTGGACACACACGATTTTTGGGGTCATTCCCACAATCCGAGGCTCGCTTTCCAGTGAAACCCTAATCCATTGACCGTACTTGTCTACAACATTGACTAATTGCCATCAAGATGTGCATGTGAAATGACGCACCCGGGGTACAAAATTGGTTCAAACAACACCCCACCATGATAGTGTACACACCATGTGGACACACACAATTTTTGGGTCAATCCCACCTTCCCGAGGCACGCTTTCCAGGGAAACCCTAATCCATTGACAAATTGCCGTCGCCGCATGTGCGTGTAGCCGGACGCACCCGGGGTACAAAATTGGTTCAAACAACACCCCACCATGATAATGTACACACCATGTGGACACACACGATTTTTGGGTCATTCCCACAATCCGAGGCTTCGCTTTCCAGGGAAACCCTAATCCATTGACCGTGTCGTCTACAACATTGACTAATTGCCATCCAGACGCATGTGCATGTATCGGACGCACCCGGGTACAAAATTGGTTCAAACAACACCCCACCATGATAGTGTACACACCATGTGGACACACACAATTTTTTGGGTCATTCCCACCCTCCGAGGCACGCTTTGCAGGGAAAGCCTAATCCATTGACAAATTGCAGTCAAGCCGCATGTGCGCGTGTAGCCTGACGCACCCGGGGGTACAAAATTGGTTCAAACAACACCCCACCATGATAGTGTACACACCATGTGGACACACACGATTTTTGGGGTCATTCCCACAATCCGAGGCTCGCTTTCCAGGGAAACCCTAATCCATTGACCGTTCTGTCTAAAACATTGACTAATTGCCATCAACAAGATGTGCATGTAGACGCACCCTGGGTACAAAATTGGTTCAAACAACACCCCACCATGATAGTGTGTACACACCATGTGGACACACACAATTTTTTGGGTCATTCCCACCCTCCGAGGCTCGCTTTCAGTGGAAACCCTAATCCATTGACAAATTGCCGCTGCCGACATGTGCGTGTAGAGATGGACGCACCCGGGGGTACAAAATTGGTTCAAACAACACCCCACCATGATACTGTACACACCATGTGGACACACACGATTTTTGGGGTCATTCCCACAATCCGAGGCTCGCTTTCCAGGGAAACCCTAATCCATTGACCGTCATTTGTCTACAACATTGACTAATTGCCGTCGAGCGCATGTGCATGTAGCCGACGCACCCGGGGTACAAAATTGGTTCAAACAACACCCCACCATGATAGTGTACACACCATGTGGACACACACAATTTTTGGGTCATTCCCACCCTCCGAGGCTCGCTTTCCAGTGGAAACCCTAATCCATTGACTAATTGTCGCCATCGCATGTGCGTGTAGCCGGACGCACCCGGGGGTACAAAATTGGTTCAAACAACACCCCACCATGATAGTGTACACATTATGTGGACACACACGATTTTTGGGGTCATTCCCACAATCCGAGGCTCGCTTTCCAGTGGAAACCCTAATCCATTGACCGCAAATTGCTCGTCGCCGATGTGCGTAGTCGATCGGACGCACCCGGGGTACAAAATTGGTTCAAACAACACCCCACCATGATAGTGTACACATACTATGTGGACACACACATTTTTGGGGTCATTCCCACAATCCGAGGCTCGCCTGTGTGGAAACCCTAATCCATTGACCGTACGTTTGTCTACAACATTGACTAATTGCCATCAGCGCCTATGAGCGTAGCTGGACGCACCCGGGTGAAAAACATTGGTTCAAACAACACCCCACCATGATAGTGTACACACCATGTGGACACACACAATTTTTTGGGTCATTCCCACCTTCCGAGGCACGCTTTTCAGTGGGAAACCCTAATCCATTGACAAATTGTCGTCGGCGCATGTGCGCAGCCCCGGACGCACCCGGGGGTACAAAATTGGTTCAAACAAATCCTCACCATGATAGTGTACACATTATGTGGACACACACGATTTTTGGGGTCATTCCCACAATCCGAGGCTCGCTTTCCGTGGAAACCCTAATCCATTGACCGTGTTGTCTACAACATTGACTAATTGCCATCAAGCGCCTGTGCGTGTAGCAGGACGCACCCGGGGGTACAAAATTGGTTCAAACAACACCCCACCATGATAGTGTACACACCATGTGGACACACACAATTTTTGGGTCATTCCCACCATCCGAGGCATCGCTTTCAGGGAAACCCTAATCCATTGACAAATTGTCGTCGAGCCGCATGTGCGTGTAGCCGACGCACCCGGGGTACAAAATTGGTTCAAACAACACCCCACCATGATAATGTACACACCATGTGGACACGCACGATTTTTGGGGTCATTCCCACAATCCGAGGCTCGCTTTCCGTGGGGAAACCCTAATCCATTGACCGTGCCGTCTTACAACATTGACTAATTGCCATCAGCGCATGTGCATGTAGCCGACGCACCCGGGGTACAAAATTGGTTCAAACAACACCCCACCATGATAGTGTACACACCATGTGGACACACACAATTTTTTGGGTCATTCCCACCCTCTGAGGCTCGCTTTTCAGGGAAACCCTAATCCATTGAAAATTGTCGCCGCATGTAAATGTAGCCGGACGCACCCGGGGTACAAAATTGGTTCAAACAACACCCCCACCATGATAGTGTACACATTATGTGGACACACACGATTTTTGGGGTCATTCCCACAATCCGAGGCACGCTTTCAGGGGAAACCCTAATCCATTGACCGTGTTGTCTCACAACATTGACTAATTGCCATCAGCGCATGTGCATGTAGCTGGACGCACCCGGGGTACAAAATTGGTTCAAACAACACCCCACCATGATAGTGTACACACCATGTGGACACACACAATTGAATGGGTCATACCCACCTTCCGACGCTCGCAATTCAGGGAACCCCTAATCCATTGACAAAGTGCCGTCAACAAGCATGTGCGTGTAGCCGGACGCACCCGGGGGTACAAAATTGGTTCAAACAACACCCCACCATGATAATGTACACATTATGTGGACACACACAATTTTTGGGTCATTCCCACAATCCGAGGCTCGCTTTCCAAGGAAACCCTAATCCATTGACCGTGCTGTCTACAACATTGACTAATTGCCATCGCGCATGTGCGTGTAGCTGGACGCACCCGAGGGTACAAAATTGGTTCAAACAACACCCCACCATGATAGTGTACACACCATGTGGACACACACGACGGTTTGGGTCTTTCCCACCTTCCGAGGCACGCTTCCAGGGAAACCCTAATCCATTGACAAATTGTCGCCACCGGGCCGCATGTGCGTGTAGCCGGACGCACCCAGGGGTACAAAATTGGTTCAAACAACACCCCACCATGATAATGTACACACCATGTGGACACACACGATTTTTGGGGTCATTCCCACAATCCGAGGCTCGCTTTCCAGGGAAACCCTAATCCATTGACCGTGTCTACAACATTGACTAATTGCCATCGCCGCATGTGCGTGTAGCCGGACGCACCCGGGGGTACAAAATTGGTTCAAACAACACCCCACCATGATAGTGTACACACCATGTGGACACACACAATTTTTTGGGTCATTCCCACCTTCCGAGGCACGCTTTCCTGGGTAACCCTAATCCATTGTCGAATTGCCGTCGCCGCATGTGCGTGTAGCGGACGCACCCGGGGTACAAAATTGGTTCAAACAACACCCCACCATGATAGTGTACACATTATGTGGACACACACGATTTTTGGGGTCATTCCCACAATCCGAGGCTCGCTTTCCAGGGAAAACCTAATCCATTGACCGTGCTGTCTACAACATTGACTAATTGCCATCAGCGCATTTGCGTGTAGCCGGACGCACCCGGGTACAAAATTGGTTCAAACAACACCCCACCATGATAGTGTACACACCATGTGGACACACACAATTTTTTGGGTCATTCCCACCTTCCGAGGCACGCTTTTCAGGGAAACCCTAATCCATTGACAAATTGCCGTCAGCGCATGTGCTTGTAGCCGGACGCACCCGGGGGTACAAAATTGGTTCAAACAACACCCCACCATGATAATGTACACACCATGTGGACACACACGATTTTTGGGGTCATTCCCACAATCCGAGGCTCGCTTTCCAGGGAAACCCTAATCCATTGACCGTGTTGTCTACAACATTGACTAATTGCCATCAGCGCATGTGCATGTCGCCCGACGCACCCGGGGGTACAAAATTGGTTCAAACAACACCCCACCATGATAGTGTACACACCATGTGGACACACACACTATTTTGGGTCATTCCCACCCTCCGAGGCTCGGCAGGGAAACCCTAATCCATTGACAAATTGTCGTCATCGCATGTGCGTGTAGCCGGACGCACCCGAGGGTACAAAATTGGTTCAAACAACACCCCACCATGATAGTGTACACATTATGTGGACACACACGATTTTTGGGGTCATTCCCACAATCCGAGGCTCGCTTTCCAGGGAAACCCTAATCCATTGACCGTGCTGTCTACAACATTGACTAATTGCCATCAGCGCATGTGCGTGTAGCCGGACGCACCCGGGGGTACAAAATTGGTTCAAACAACACCCCACCATGATAGTGTACACACCATGTGGACACACACAATTTTTTGGGTCATTCCCACCTTCCGAGGCACGCTTTCCAGGGAAACCCTAATCCATTGACAAATTAAATTGCCGCCAACAAGATGTGCGTAGACTGACGCACCCGGGGGTACAAAATTGGTTCAAACAACACCCCACCATGATAGTGTACACATTATGTGGACACACACGATTTTTGGGGTCATTCCCACAATCCGAGGTTCGCTTTCCAGGGAAACCCTAATCCATTGACCGTGCTGTCTACAACATTGACTAATTGCCGTCAGCGCATGTGCATGTAGCCGGACGCACCCGGGGGTACAAAATTGGTTCAAACAACACCCCACCATGATAGTGTACACACCATGTGGACACACACAATTTTTTGGGTCATTCCCACCCTCCGAGGCTCGCTTTCCAGGGAAACCCTAATCCATTGACAAATTGTCGTCAGCGCATGTGCGTGTAGCCGGACGCACCCGGGGGTACAAAATTGGTTCAAACAACACCCCACCATGATAGTGTACACATTATGTGGACACACACGATTTTTGGGGTCATTCCCACAATCCGAGGCTCGCTTTCCAGGGAAACCCTAATCCATTGACCGTGCTGTCTACAACATTGACTAATTGCCATCAGCGCATGTGCGTGTAGCTGGACGCACCCGGGGGTACAAAATTGGTTCAAACAACACCCCACCATGATAGTGTACACACCATGTGGACACACACAATTTTTTGGGTCATTCCCACCTTCCGAGGCACGCTTTTCAGGGAAACCCTAATCCATTGACAAATTGCCGTCAGCGCATGTGCGTGTAGCCGGACGCACCCGGGGGTACAAAATTGGTTCAAACAACACCCCACCATGATAATGTACACACCATGTGGACACACACGATTTTTGGGGTCATTCCCACAATCCGAGTTTCGCTTTCCAAGGAAACCCTAATCCATTGACCGTGCTGTCTACAACATTGACTAATTGCCATCGCCGCATGTGCATGTAGTTTTACGCACCCGAGGGTACAAAATTGGTTCAAACAACACCCCACCATGATAGTGTACACACCATGTGGACACACACAATTTTTTGGGTCATTCCCACCCTCCGAGGCACGCTTTTCAGGGAAACCCTAATCCATTGACAAATTGCCGTCCTAGCATGTGCGTGTAGCCGGACGCACCCGGGGGTACAAAATTGGTTCAAACAACACCCCACCATGATAATGTACACATTATGTGGACACACACGATTTTTGGGGTCATTCCCACAATCCGAGGTTCGCTTTCCAGGGAAACCCTAATCCATTGACCGTGTTGTCTACAACATTGACTAATTGCCGTCGCGCGCATGTGCATGTAGCCGACGCACCCGGGGGTACAAAATTGGTTCAAACAACACCCCACCATGATAGTGTACACACCATGTGGACACACACAATTTTTTGGGTCATTCCCACCCTCCGAGGCTCGCTTCCAGTGGAAACCCTAATCCATTGACAAATTGCCGCCAGCGCATGTGCGTGTAGCCCGACGCACCCGGGGGTACAAAATTGGTTCAAACAACACCCCACCATGATAGTGTACACATTATGTGGACACACACGATTTTTGGGGTCATTCCCACAATCCGAGGCTCGCTTTCCAGGGAAACCCTAATCCATTGACAGTTTTCTCTACAACATTGACTAATTGCCATCGCCGCATGTGCATGTAGCCGGACGCACCCGGGGGTACAAAATTGGTTCAAACAACACCCCACCATGATAGTGTACACACCATGTGGACACACACAATTTTTTGGGTCATTCCCACCTTCCGAGGCATCGCTTTCTTTCAGTGGAAACCCTAATCCATTGACAAATTGCCGCTCGTCGCATGGCAGTAGCCGACGCACCCGGGGTTACAAAATTGGTTCAAACAACACCCCACCATGATAGTGTACACATTATGTGGACACACACGATTTTTGGGGTCATTCCCACAATCCGAGGCTCGCTTTCCAGGGAAACCCTAATCCATTGACCGTGTTGTCTACAACATTGACTAATTGCCATCAGCGCATGTGCGTGTAGCCGGACGCACCCGGGGTACAAAATTGGTTCAAACAACACCCCACCATGATAGTGTACACACCATGTGGACACACACAATTTTTTGGGTCATTCCCACCCTCCGAGGCACGCTTTTCAGGGAAACCCTAATCCATTGACAAATTGCCGTCAGCGCATGTGCGTGTAGCCGGACGCACCCGAGGGTACAAAATTGGTTCAAACAACACCCCACCATGATAGTGTACACATTATGTGGACACACACGATTTTTGGGGTCATTCCCACAATCCGAGGCTCGCTTTCCAGGGAAACCCTAATCCATTGACCGTGTTGTCTACAACATTGACTAATTGCCATCAACAGACAAAGGCGTGTAGCTGGACGCATTCGGGGTACAAAATTGGTTCAAACAACACCCCACCATGATAGTGTACACACCATGTGGACACACACAATTTTTTGGGTCATTCCCACCTTCCGAGGCACGCTTTTCAGGGAAACCCTAATCCATTGACAAATTGCCGTGAGCGCATGTGCGTGTTGCGGTAAGCACCCGGGGGTACAAAATTGGTTCAAACAACACCCCACCATGATAATGTACACACCATGTGGACACACACGATTTTTGGGGTCATTCCCACAATCCGAGGCTCGCTTTCCAAGGAAACCCTAATCCATTGACCGTCTTGCCTACAACATTGACTAATTGCCATCGCCGCATGTGCATGTAGCCGGACGCACCCGAGGGTACAAAATTGGTTCAAACAACACCCCACCATGATAGTGTACAAAACATGTGGACACAAAAAAATAATTGGGTCATTCCCACCTTCCGAGGCACGCTTTTCAGGGAAACCCTAATCCATTGACAAATTGCCGTCAGCGCGCATGTGCGTGTAGGCACGCACCCGGGGGTACAAAATTGGTTCAAACAACACCCCACCATGATAATGTACACACCATGTGGACACACACGATTTTTGGGGTCATTCCCACAATCCGAGGTTCGCTTTCCAAGGAAACCCTAATCCATTGACCGTGTTGTCTACAACATTGACTAATTGCCGCTAACGCATGTGCATGTATCCGGACGCACCCGAGGGTACAAAATTGGTTCAAACAACACCCCACCATGATAGTGTACACACCATGTGGACACACACAATTTTTTGGGTCATTCCCACCCTCCGAGGCTCGCTTCCAGTGGGAAACCCTAATCCATTGACAAATTGCCGTCGCCGCATGTGCCTGTAGCGGACGCACCCGGGGGTACAAAATTGGTTCAAACAACACCCCACCATGATAGTGTACACATTATGTGGACACACACGATTTTTGGGGTCATTCCCACAATCCGAGGCTCGCTTTCCAGGGAAACCCTAATCCATTGACCGTGTTGTCTACAACATTGACTAATTGCCGTCAGCGCATGTGCATGTAGCCGGACGCACCCGGGGGTACAAAATTGGTTCAAACAACACCCCACCATGATAGTGTACACACCATGTGGACACACACAATTTTTTGGGTCATTCCCACCTTCCGAGGCACGCTTTTCAGGGAAACCCTAATCCATTGACAAATTGCCGTCAGCGCATGTGCGTAGCCGACGCACCGGGTACAAAATTGGTTCAAACAACACCCCACCATGATAGTGTACACATTATGTGGACACACACGATTTTTGGGGTCATTCCCACAATCCGAGGCTCGCTTTCAAGGGAAACCCTAATCCATTGACCGTGCTGTCTACAACATTGACTAATTGCCATCAAGCGCGTAATAAGTGCGGCAGAATGGACGCACCCGGGGGTACAAAATTGGTTCAAACAACACCCCACCATGATAGTGTACACACCATGTGGACACACACAATTTTTTGGGTCATTCCCACCATCCGAGGCACGCTTTACAGGGAAACCCTAATCCATTGACAAATTGCCGTCAGAGCATGTGCTTGTAGCCGGACGCACCCGGGGGTACAAAATTGGTTCAAACAACACCCCACCATGATAATGTACACACCATGTGGACACACACGATTTTTGGGGTCATTCCCACAATCCGAGGCTCGCTTTCCAGGGAAACCCTAATCCATTGACCGTGCGGTCTACAACATTGACTAATTGCCGTCAGCGCATGTGCGTGTAGCCGGACGCACCCGGGGGTACAAAATTGGTTCAAACAACACCCCACCATGATAGTGTACACACCATGTGGACACACACAATTTTTTGGGTCATTCCCACCTTCCGAGGCACGCTTTCAAGGGAAACCCTAATCCATTGACAAATTGCCGTCAGCGCATGTGCGTGTAGCCGGACGCACCCGGGGGTACAAAATTGGTTCAAACAACACCCCACCATGATAGTGTACACATTATGTGGACACACACGATTTTTGGGGTCATTCCCACAATCCGAGGCTCGCTTTCCAGGGAAACCCTAATCCATTGACCGTGTTGTCTACAACATTGACTAATTGCCATCAGAGCATGTGCGTGTAGCCGGACGCACCCGGGGGTACAAAATTGGTTCAAACAACACCCCACCATGATAGTGTACACACCATGTGGACACACACAATTTTTTGGGTCATTCCCACCTTCCGAGGCACGCTTTTCAGGGAAACCCTAATCCATTGACAAATTGCCGTCCGCGCATGTGCGTGTAGCCGGACGCACCCGGGGGTACAAAATTGGTTCAAACAACACCCCACCATGATAATGTACACACCATGTGGACACACACGATTTTTGGGGTCATTCCCACAATCCGAGGCTCGCTTTCCAGGGAAACCCTAATCCATTGACCGTGTTGTCTACAACATTGACTAATTGCCGTCAGCGCATGTGCATGTAGCCGGACGCACCCGGGGGTACAAAATTGGTTCAAACAACACCCCACCATGATAGTGTACACACCATGTGGACACACACAATTTTTTGGGTCATTCCCACCCTCCGAGGCTCGCTTTCCAGGGAAACCCTAATCCATTGACAAATTGCCGTCAGCGCATGTGCGTGTAGCCGGACGCACCCGGGGTACAAAATTGGTTCAAACAACACCCCACCATGATAGTGTACACATTATGTGGACACACACGATTTTTGGGGTCATTCCCACAATCCGAGGCTCGCTTTCCAGGGAAACCCTAATCCATTGACCGTGTTGTCTACAACATTGACTAATTGCCATCGGCGCATGTGCGTGTAGCTGGACGCACCCGGGGGTACAAAATTGGTTCAAACAACACCCCACCATGATAGTGTACACACCATGTGGACACACACAATTTTTTGGGTCATTCCCACCTTCCGAGGCACGCTTTTCAGGGAAACCCTAATCCATTGACAAATTGCCGTCATCGCATGTGCGTGTAGCCGGACGCACCCGAGGGTACAAAATTGGTTCAAACAACACCCCACCATGATAATGTACACACCATGTGGACACACACGATTTTTGGGGGTCATTCCCACAATCCGAGGCTCGCTTTCCAGGGAAACCCTAATCCATTGACTGTTTTGTCTACAACATTGACTAATTGCCGTCAGCGCATGTGCATGTAGCCGGACGCACCCGGGGGTACAAAATTGGTTCAAACAACACCCCACCATGATAGTGTACACACCATGTGGACACACACAATTTTTTGGGTCATTCCCACCCTCCGAGGCTCGCTTTCAAGGGAAACCCTAATCCATTGACAAATTGCCGTCAGCGCATGTGCGTGTAGCCGGACGCACCCGGGGGTACAAAATTGGTTCAAACAACACCCCACCATGATAGTGTACACATTATGTGGACACACACGATTTTTGGGGTCATTCCCACAATCCGAGGCTCGCTTTCCAGGGAAACCCTAATCCATTGACCGTTCTGTCTACAACATTGACTAATTGCCGTCAGCGCATGTGCATGTAGCCGGACGCACCCGGGGGTACAAAATTGGTTCAAACAACACCCCACCATGATAGTGTACACACCATGTGGACACACACAATTTTTTGGGTCATTCCCACCCTCCGAGGCACGCTTTCAGTGGAAACGCTACTCCATTGACAAATTGCCGTCACAGACATGTGTGCTTGTAGCCGGACGCACCCGGGGGTACAAAATTGGTTCAAACAACACCCCACCATGATAGTGTACACATTATGTGGACACACACGATTTTTGGGGTCATTCCCACAATCCGAGGCTCGCTTTCCAGGGAAACCCTAATCCATTGACCGTGCTGTCTACAACATTGACTAATTGCCATCATCGCATTTGGGTGTAGCCGGACGCACACGGGGGTACAAAATTGGTTCAAACAACACCCCACCATGATAGTGTACACACCATGTGGACACACACAATTTTTGGGTCATTCCCACCTCCCGGGGAACGCTTTACAGTGTTATACTAATCCATTGACAAATTGCCGTCTGCGCATGTGCATGTAGCCGGACGCACCCCGGGGTACAAAATTGGTTCAAACAACACCCCACCATGATAGTGTACACATTATGTGGACACACACGATTTTTGGGGTCATTCCCACAATCCGAGGCTCGCTTTCAGTGCAAACCCAAATCCAGTGACCGTGCTGTCTACAACATTGACTAATTGCCATCAGCGCATGTGCGTGTAGCCGGACGCACCCGGGGGTACAAAATTGGTTCAAACAACACCCCACCATGATAGTGTACACACCATGTGGACACACACAATTTTTTGGGTCATTCCCACCTTCCGAGGCACGCTTTCAGGAAACCCTAATCCATTGACAAATTGCCGATCGACGCATGTGCATGTGTAGCCTTACGCAACCGGGGGTACAAAATTGGTTCAAACAACACCCCACCATGATAATGTACACACCATGTGGACACACACGATTTTTGGGGTCATTCCCACAATCCGAGGTTCGCTTTCCAGGGAAACCCTAATCCATTGACCGTTTTGTCTACAACCTTGACTAATTGCCGTCGCCGCATGTGCATGTAGCCGACGCACCCGGGGGTACAAAATTGGTTCAAACAACACCCCACCATGATAGTGTACACACAATGTGGACACACACAATTTTTGGGGTCATTCCCACCCTCCGAGGCTCGCTTTCCAGGGAAACCCTAATCCATTGACAAATTGCCGTCGCCGCATGTGCGTGTAGCGGACGCACCCGGGGTACAAAATTGGTTCAAACAACACCCCACCATGATAGTGTACACATTATGTGGACACACACGATTTTTGGGGTCATTCCCACAATCCGAGGCTCGCTTTCCAGGGAAACCCTAATCCATTGACCGTGTTGTCTACAACATTGACTAATTGCCATCAGCGCATGTGCGTGTAGCTGGACGCACCTGGGGGTACAAAATTGGTTCAAACAACACCCCACCATGATAGTGTACACACCATGTGGACACACACAATTTTTTGGGTCATTCCCACCTTCCGAGGCACGCTTTTCAGGGAAACCCTAATCCATTGACAAATTGCCGTGCCGCATGTGCGTGTAGCTTCTGACGCACCCGGGGGTACAAAATTGGTTCAAACAACACCCCACCATGATAGTGTACACACCATGTGGACACACACGATTTTTGGGGTCATTCCCACAATCCGAGGCTCGCTTTCCAAGGAAACCCTAATCCATTGACCGTGTTGTCTACAACATTGACTAATTGCCGTCGGCGCATGTGCATGTAGCCGGACGCACCCGAGGGTACAAAATTGGTTCAAACAACACCCCACCATGATAGTGTACACACCATGTGGACACACACAATTTTTTGGGTCATTCCCAACTTCCGAGGCTCGCTTTCAGTGGAAACCCTAATCCATTGACAAATTGCCGTCGCCGCATGTGCGTGTAGCCTGACGCACCGGGGTACAAAATTGGTTCAAAAAACACCCCACCATGATAGTGTACACATTATGTGGACACACACGATTTTTGGGGTCATTCCCACAATCCGAGGCTCGCTTTCCAGGGAAACCCTAATCCATTGACCGTGCTGTCTACAACATTGACTAATTGCCATCAGCGCATGTGCGTGTAGCTGGACGCACCCGGGGGTACAAAATTGGTTCAAACAACACCCCACCATGATAATGTACACACCATGTGGACACACACGATTTTTGGGGTCATTCCCACAATCCGAGGTTCGCTTTCCAGGGAAACCCTAATCCATTGACCGTGCTGTCTACAACATTGACTAATTGCCGGCCGCGCATCTGCATGTAGCCGGACGCAACCCCGGCTACAAAATTGGTTCAAACAACACCCCACCATGATAGTGTACACACCATGTGGACACACACAATTTTTTGGGTCATTCCCACCTTCCGAGGCACGCTTTTAAGGGAAACCCTAATCCATTGACAAATTGCCGTCAGCGCATGTGCGTGTAGCCGGACGCACCCGGGGGTACAAAATTGGTTCAAACAACACCCCACCATGATAATGTACACACCATGTGGACACACACGATTTTGGGGGTCATTCCCACAATCCGAGGAGCGCTTACCAGGGAAACCCTAATCCATTGACCGTGCTGTCTACAACATTGACTAATTGCCATCAGCGCATGTGCATGTAGCCGGACGCACCCGGGGGTACAAAATTGGTTCAAACAACACCCCACCATGATAGTGTACACACCATGTGGACACACACAATTTTTTGGGTCATTCCCACCCTCCGAGGCTCGCTTTCCAGGGAAACCCTAATCCATTGACAAATTGCCGTCAGCGCATGTGCGTGTAGCCAGACGCACCCGGGGGTACAAAATTGGTTCAAACAACACCCCACCATGATAGTGTACACATTATGTGGACACACACGATTTTTGGGGTCATTCCCACAATCCGAGGCTCGCTTTCCAGGGAAACCCTAATCCATTGACCGTGTTGTCTACAACATTGACTAATTGCCATCACCGCATGTGCGTGTAGTCGGACGCACCCAGGGGTACAAAATTGGTTCAAACAACACCCCACCATGATAGTGTACACACCATGTGGACACACACAATTTTTTGGGTCATTCCCACCTTCCGAGGCACGCTTTTCAGGGAACCCTAATCCATTGACAAATTGCCGTCAGCGCATGTGCGTGTAGCCGGACGCACCCGGGGGTACAAAATTGGTTCAAACAACACCCCACCATGATAATGTACACACCATGTGGACACACACGATTTTTGGGGTCATTCCCACAATCCGAGGCTCGCTTTCCAGGGAAACCCTAATCCATTGACCGTTCTGTCTACAACATTGACTAATTGCCATCAGCGCATGTGCATGTAGCCGGACGCACCCGGGGGTACAAAATTGGTTCAAACAACACCCCACCATGATAGTGTACACACCATGTGGACACACACAATTTTTTGGGTCATTCCCACCCTCCGAGGCTCGCTTTCCAGGGAAACCCTAATCCATTGACAAATTGCCGTCAGCGCATGTGCGTGTAGCCTGACGCACCCGGGGGTACAAAATTGGTTCAAACAACACCCCACCATGATAGTGTACACATTATGTGGACACACACGATTTTTGGGGTCATTCCCACAATCCGAGGCTCGCTTTCCAGGGAAACCCTAATCCATTGACCGTGTTGTCTACAACATTGACTAATTGCCATCGCCGCATGTGCATGTAGCCGGACGCACCTGGGGGTACAAAATTGGTTCAAACAACACCCCACCATGATAGTGTACACACCATGTGGACACACACAATTTTTTGGGTCATTCCCACCTTCCGAGGCACGCTTTCCAGGGAAACCCTAATCCATTGACAAATTGCCGTCAGCGCATGTGCGTGTCGCCGTTCGCACCCGGGTTACTAAAGTGGTTCAAACAACACCCCACCATGATAATGTACACACCATGTGGACACACACGATTTTTGGGGTCATTCCCACAATCCGAGGCTTCGCTTCCAGGAAACCCTAATCCATTGACCGTGATTTCTACAACATTGACTAATTGCCGTCGCCGCATGTGCATGTAATCGGACGCACCCGGGGGTACAAAATTGGTTCAAACAACACCCCACCATGATAGTGTACACACCATGTGGACACACACAATTTTTTGGGTCATTCCCACCCTCCGAGGCTCGCTTTCCAGGGAAACCCTAATCCATTGACAAATTGCCGTCGGCGCATGTGCGTGTAGCCTGACGCACACGGGTGTACAAAATTGGTTCAAACAACACCCCACCATGATAGTGTACACATTATGTGGACACACACGATTTTTGGGGTCATTCCCACAATCCGAGGCTCGCTTTCCAGGGAAACCCTAATCCATTGACCGTGCTGTCTACAACATTGACTAATTGCCATCAGCGCATGTGCGTGTAGCTGGACGCACCCGGGGGTACAAAATTGGTTCAAACAACACCCCACCATGATAGTGTACACACCATGTGGACACACACGATTTTTGGGGTCATTCCCACAATCCGAGGCTCGCTTTCCAGGGAAACCCTAATCCATTGACCGTGCTGTCTACAACATTGACTAATTGCCATCAGCGCATGTGCATGTAGGCGGACGCACCTGGGGTACAAAATTGGTTCAAACAACACCCCACCATGATAGTGTACACACCATGTGGACACACACAATTTTGGGTCAATCCCACCATACGAGTCACGCTTTCAAGGGAAACCCTAAACCATTGACAAATTGCCCTCAGCGCATGTGCGTGTAGCCGGACGCACCCGGGGGTACAAAATTGGTTCAAACAACACCCCACCATGATAATGTACACACCATGTGGACACACACGATTTTTGGGGTCATTCCCACAATCCGAGGTTCGCTTTCCAGGGAAACCCTAATCCATTGACCGTGCTGTCTACAACATTGACTAATTGCCATCAGCGCATGTGCGTGTAGCTGGACGCACCCGGGGGTACAAAATTGGTTCAAACAACACCCCACCATGATAGTGTACACACCATGTGGACACACACAATTTTTTGGGTCATTCCCACCTTCCGAGGCTCGCTTTTCAGGGAAACCCTAATCCATTGACAAATTGCCGTCAGCGCATGTGCGTGTAGCTGGACGCACCCGGGGGTACAAAATTGGTTCAAACAACACCCCACCATGATAGTGTACACATTATGTGGACACACACGATTTTTGGGGTCATTCCCACAATCCGAGGCTCGCTTTCCAGGGAAACCCTAATCCATTGACCGTGCTGTCTACAACATTGACTAATTGCCATCAGCGCATGTGCGTGTAGCCGGACGCACCCGGGGGTACAAAATTGGTTCAAACAACACCCCACCATGATAGTGTACACACCATGTGGACACACAATTTTTTGGGTCATTCCCACCTTCCGAGGCACGCTTTTCAGGGAAACCCTAATCCATTGACAAATTGCCGTCAGCGCATGTGCGTGTAGCAGGACGCACCCGGGGGTACAAAATTGGTTCAAACAACACCCCACCATGATAATGTACACACCATGTGGACACACACGATTTTTGGGGTCATTCCCACAATCCGAGGATCGCTTTCCAGGGAAACCCTAATCCATTGACCGTGTTGTCTACAACATTGACTAATTGCCGTCAGCGCATGTGCATGTAGCCGGACGCACCCGGGGGTACAAAATTGGTTCAAACAACACCCCACCATGATAGTGTACACACCATGTGGACACACACAATTTTTTGGGTCATTCCCACCCTCCGAGGCTCGCTTTCCAGGGAAACCCTAATCCATTGACAAATTGCCGTCAGCGCATGTGCGTGTAGCCGGACGCACCCGGGGGTACAAAATTGGTTCAAACAACACCCCACCATGATAGTGTACACATTATGTGGACACACACGATTTTGGGGTCATTCCCACAATCCGAGGCTAGCATTCCAGGGGAAACCCTAATCCATTGACCGTGTTGTCTACAACATTGACTAATTGCCATCAGCGCATGTGCGTGTAGCGGGACGCACCCGGGGGTACAAAATTGGTTCAAACAACACCCCACCATGATAGTGTACACACCATGTGGACACACACAATTTTTTGGGTCATTCCCACCTTCCGAGGCACGCTTTTCAGGGAAACCCTAATCCATTGACAAATTGCCGTCAGCGCATGTGCGTGTAGCCGGACGCACCCGGGGTACAAAATTGGTTCAAACAACACCCCACCATGATAATGTACACACCATGTGGACACACACGATTTTTGGGGTCATTCCCACAATCCGAGGTTCGCTTTCCAGGGAAACCCTAATCCATTGACCGTCATGTCTACAACATTGACTAATTGCCGTCGCCGCATGTGCATGTAGCCGACGCACCCGGGGGTACAAAATTGGTTCAAACAACACCCCACCATGATAGTGTACACAGCATGTGGACACACACAATTTTTTGGGTCATTCCCACCCTCCGAGGCTCGCTTTCCAGGGAAACCCTAATCCATTGACAAATTGCCGTCAGCGCATGTGCATGTAGCCGGACGCACCCGGGGGTACAAAATTGGTTCAAACAACACCCCACCATGATAGTGTACACATTATGTGGACACACACGATTTTTGGGGTCATTCCCACAATCCGAGGCTCGATTTCCAGGGAAACCCTAATCCATTGACCGTTTTGTCTACAACATTGACTAATTGCCATCAGCGCATGTGCGTGTAGCTGGACGCACCCGGGGGTACAAAATTGGTTCAAACAACACCCCACCATGATAGTGTACACACCATGTGGACACACACAATTTTTTGGGTCATTCCCAACTTCCGAGGCACGCTTTTCAGGGAAACCCTAATCCATTGACAAATTGCCGTCAGCGCATGTGCGTGTAGCCGGACGCACCCGGGGTACAAAATTGGTTCAAACAACACCCCACCATGATAATGTACACACCATGTGGACACACACGATTTTTGGGGTCATTCCCACAATCCGAGGTTCGCTTTCCAGGGAAACCCTAATCCATTGACCGTGCTGTCTACAACATTGACTAATTGCCGTCAGCGCATGTGCATGTAGCCGGACGCACCCGGGGGTACAAAATTGGTTCAAACAACACCCCACCATGATAGTGTACACACCATGTGGACACACACAATTTTTTGGGTCATTCCCACCCTCCGAGGCTCGCTTTCCAGGGAAACCCTAATCCATTGACAAATTGGAGTGTTCGCATGTGCGTGTAGCCGGACGCACCCGGGCGTACAAAATTGGTTCAAACAACACCCCACCATGATAGTGTACACATTATGTGGACACACACGATTTTTGGGGTCATTCCCACAATCCGAGGCTCGCTTTCCAGGGAAACCCTAATCCATTGACCGTGTTGTCTACAACATTGACTAATTGCCATCAGCGCATGTGCGTGTAGCTGGACGCACCCGGGGTACAAAATTGGTTCAAACAACACCCCACCATGATAGTGTACACACCATGTGGACACACACAATTTTTTGGGTCATTCCCACCTTCCGAGGCTCGCTTTCCAGGGAAACCCTAATCCATTGACAAATTGCCGTCAGCGCATGTGCGTGTAGCCGGACGCACCCGGGCGTACAAAATTGGTTCAAACAACACCCCACCATGATAGTGTACACATTATGTGGACACACACGATTTTGGGGTCATTCCCACAATCCGAGGCTCGCTTTCCAGGGAAACCCTAATCCATTGACCGTGTTGTCTACAACATTGACTAATTGCCGTCAGCGCATGTGCGTGTAGCCGGACGCACCCGGGGGTACAAAATTGGTTCAAACAACACCCCACCATGATAGTGTACACACCATGTGGACACACACAATTTTTTGGGTCATTCCCACCTTCCGAGGCACGCTTTTTGGGGAAACCCTAATCCATTGACAAATTGCCGTCAGCGCATGTGCGTGTAGCCGGACGCACCCGGGGGTACAAAATTGGTTCAAACAACACCCCACCATGATAGTGTACACATTATGTGGACACACACGATTTTGGGGTCATTCCCACAATCCGAGGCTCGCTTTCCAGGGAAACCCTAATCCATTGACCGTGCTGTCTACAACATTGACTAATTGCCATCAGCGCATGTGCGTGTAGCTGGACGCACCCGGGGGTACAAAATTGGTTCAAACAACACCCCACCATGATAGTGTACACACCATGTGGACACACACAATTTTTTGGGTCATTCCCACCTTCCGAGGCACGCTTTTCAGGGAAACCCTAATCCATTGACAAATTGCCGTCAGCGCATGTGCGTGTAGCCGGACGCACCCGGGGGTACAAAATTGGTTCAAACAACACCCCACCATGATAATGTACACACCATGTGGACACACACGATTTTTGGGGTCATTCCCACAATCCGAGGTTCGCTTTCGTGTGAAACCCTAATCCATTGACCGTGTTGTCTACAACATTGACTAATTGCCGTCAGCGCATGTGCATGTAGCCGGACGCACCCGGGGGTACAAAATTGGTTCAAACAACACCCCACCATGATAGTGTACACACCATGTGGACACACACAATTTTTGGGTCATTCCCACCCTCCGAGGCTCGCTTTCAAGGGAAACCCTAATCCATTGACAAATTGGCGTCGGCGCATGCATGTGCGTGTAGCCGGACGCACCCGGGGGGTACAAAATTGGTTCAAACAACACCCCACCATGATAGTGTACACATTATGTGGACACACACGATTTTTGGGGTCATTCCCACAATCCGAGGCTCGCTTTCCAGTGGAAACCCTAATCCATTGACCGTGTCGTCTACAACATTGACTAATTGCCATCAGCGCATGTGCGTGTAGCCGGACGCACCCGGGGTACAAAATTGGTTCAAACAACACCCCACCATGATAGTGTACACACCATGTGGACACACACAATTTTTGGGTCATTCCCACCCTCCGAGGCTCGCTTTCCAGGGAAACCCTAATCCATTGACAAATTGCCGTCAGCGCATGTGCGTGTAGCCGGACGCACCCGGGGGTACAAAATTGGTTCAAACAACACCCCACCATGATAGTGTACACATTATGTGGACACACACGATTTTTGGGGTCATTCCCACAATCCGAGGCTCGCTTTCCAGGGAAACCCTAATCCATTGACCGTGCTGTCTACAACATTGACTAATTGCCATCAGCGCATGTGCGTGTAGCTGGACGCACCCGGGGGTACAAAATTGGTTCAAACAACACCCCACCATGATAGTGTACACACCATGTGGACACACACAATTTTTTGGGTCATTCCCACCTTCCGAGGCACGCTTTGTAGGGAAACCCTAATCCATTGACAAATTGCCGTCAGCGCATGTGCGTGTAGCCGGACGCACCCGGGGGTACAAAATTGGTTCAAACAACACCCCACCATGATAATGTACACACCATGTGGACACACACGATTTTTGGGGTCATTCCCACAATCCGAGGTTCGCTTTCCAGGGAAACCCTAATCCATTGACCGTGCTGTCTACAACATTGACTAATTGCCGTCAGCGCATGTGCATGTAGCCGGACGCACCCGGGGGTACAAAATTGGTTCAAACAACACCCCACCATGATAGTGTACACAACATGTGGACACACACAATTTTTGGGTCATTCCCACCCTCCGAGGCTCGCTTTCCAGGGAAACCCTAATCCATTGACAAATTGCCGTCAGCGCATGTGCGTGTAGCCGGACGCACCCGGGCGTACAAAATTGGTTCAAACAACACCCCACCATGATAGTGTACACATTATGTGGACACACACGATTTTTGGGGTCATTCCCACAATCCGAGGCTCGCTTTCCACGGAAACCCTAATCCATTGACCGTTATGTCTACAACATTGACTAATTGCCGTCAGCGCATGTGCGTGTAGCCGGACGCACCCGGGGGTACAAAATTGGTTCAAACAACACCCCACCATGATAGTGTACACACCATGTGGACACACACAATTTTTTGGGTCATTCCCACCCTCCGAGGCTCGCTTTCCAGGGAAACCCTAATCCATTGACAAATTGCCGTCAGCGCATGTGCGTGTAGCCGGACGCACCCGGGGGTACAAAATTGGTTCAAACAACACCCCACCATGATAATGTACACATTATGTGGACACACACGATTTTTGGGGTCATTCCCACAATCCGAGGCTCGCTCTGTGGAAACCCTAATCCATTGACCGTCTTGTCTACAACATTGACTAATTGCCATCAGCGCATGTGCATGTAGCCGGACGCACCGGGGGTTACAAAATTGGTTCAAACAACACCCCACCATGATAGTGTACACACCATGTGGACACACACAATTTTTGGGTCATTCCCACCTTCCGAGGCACGCTTTTCAGGGAAACCCTAATCCATTGACAAATTGCCGTCGCCGCATGTGCGTGTAGCCTGACGCACCCGTGGGTACAAAATTGGTTCAAACAACACCCCACCATGATAGTGTACACATTATGTGGACACACACGATTTTTGGGGTCATTCCCACAATCCGAGGCTCGCTTTCCAGGGAAACCCTAATCCATTGACCGTGTTGTCTACAACATTGACTAATTGCCATCGGCGCATTTGCGTGTAGCTGGACGCACCCGGGGGTACAAAATTGGTTCAAACAACACCCCACCATGATAGTGTACACACCATGTGGACACACACAATTTTTTGGGTCATTCCCACCTTCCGAGGCACGCTTTTCGGGGAAACCCTAATCCATTGACAAATTGCCGTCAGCGCATGTGCGTGTAGCCGGACGCACCCGGGGTACAAAATTGGTTCAAACAACACCCCACCATGATAATGTACACACCATGTGGACACACACGATTTTTGGGGTCATTCCCACAATCCGAGGTTCGCTTTCCAGGGAAACCCTAATCCATTGACCGTGTTGTCTACAACATTGACTAATTGCCGTCAGCGCATGTGCATGTATCCGGACGCACCCGGGGGTACAAAATTGGTTCAAACAACACCCCACCATGATAGTGTACACAGCATGTGGACACACACAATTTTTTGGGTCATTCCCACCCTCCGAGGCTCGCTTTCCAGGGAAACCCTAATCCATTGACAAATTGCCGTCCGCGCATGTGCGTGTAGCCGGACGCACCCGGGGGTACAAAATTGGTTCAAACAACACCCCACCATGATAGTGTACACATTATGTGGACACACACGATTTTTGGGGTCATTCCCACAATCCGAGGCTCGCTTTCCAGGGAAACCCTAATCCATTGACCGTGTTGTCTACAACATTGACTAATTGCCGTCAGCGCATGTGCGTGTAGCCGGACGCACCCGGGGGTACAAAATTGGTTCAAACAACACCCCACCATGATAGTGTACACACCATGTGGACACACACAATTTTTTGGGTCATTCCCACCTTCCGAGGCACGCTTTTCAGGGAAACCCTAATCCATTGACAAATTGCCGTCAGCGCATGTGCGTGTAGCCGGACGCACCCGGGGGTACAAAATTGGTTCAAACAACACCCCACCATGATAATGTACACACCATGTGGACACACACGATTTTTGGGGTCATTCCCACAATCCGAGGTTCGCTTTCCAGGGAAACCCTAATCCATTGACCGTGTTGTCTACAACATTGACTAATTGCCATCAGCGCATGTGCGTGTAGCTGGACGCACCCGGGGGTACAAAATTGGTTCAAACAACACCCCACCATGATAGTGTACACACCATGTGGACACACACAATTTTTTGGGTCATTCCCACCTTCCGAGGCACGCTTTAAAGGGAAAACCCTAATCCAACGACAAATTGCCGTGATCTCATGTGCGTGTAGCCTGACGCACCCGGGTGTACAAAATTGGTTCAAACAACACCCCACCATGATAATGTACACACCATGTGGACACACACGATTTTTGGGGTCATTCCCACAATCCGAGGTTCGCTTTCCAGGGAAACCCTAATCCATTGACCGTCCTGTCTACAACATTGACTAATTGCCGTCGCCGCATGGGCATGTAGCCAGACGCACCCGCGGGTACAAAATTGGTTCAAACAACACCCCACCATGATAGTGTACACACCATGTGGACACACACAATTTTTGGGTCATTCCCACCTTCCGAGGCACGCTTTTCAGGGAAACCCTAATCCATTGACAAATTGCCGTCAGCGCATGTGCGTGTAGCCGGACGCACCCGGGGGTACAAAATTGGTTCAAACAACACCCCACCATGATAATGTACACACCATGTGGACACACACGATTTTTGGGGTCATTCCCACAATCCGAGGCTCGCTTTCCAGGGAAACCCTAATCCATTGACCGTATTGTCTACAACATTGACTAATTGCCATCAGCGCATGTGCATGTAGCCGGACGCACCCGGGGTACAAAATTGGTTCAAACAACACCCCACCATGATAGTGTACACACCATGTGGACACACACAATTTTTTGGGTCATTCCCACCTTCCGAGGCACGCTTTTCGGGGAAACCCTAATCCATTGACAAATTGCCGTCAGCGCATGTGCGTGTAGCCGGACGCACCCGGGGGTACAAAATTGGTTCAAACAACACCCCACCATGATAGTGTACACATTATGTGGACACACACGATTTTTGGGGTCATTCCCACAATCCGAGGCTCGCTTTCCAGGGAAACCCTAATCCATTGACCGTTTTGTCTATATGATTGACGAAGTGGCTATTGCGCATGTGCGTGTAGCCGGACGCACCCGGGGGTACAAAATTGGTTCAAACAACACCCCACCATGATAGTGTACACACCATGTGGACACACACAATTTTTTGGGTCATTCCCACCTTCCGAGGCACGCTTTCTGGGTAAACCCTAATCCATTGACAAATTGCCGTCGCCGCATGTGCGTGTAGCCGTACGCACCCGGGGTACAAAATTGGTTCAAACACAACCCCACCATGATATGGTACACACCATGTGGACACACACGATTTTTGGGGTCATTCCCACAATCCGAGGTTCGCTTTCAGGGAAACCCTAATCCATTGACCGTCTTGTCTACAACATTGACTTATTGCCGTCTCCGCATGTGCATGTAGCCGGACGCACCCGGGGGTACAAAATTGGTTCAAACAACACCCCACCATGATAGTGTACACAGCATGTGGACACACACAATTTTGGGTCATTCCCACCCTCCGAGGCTCGCTTTGCAGGAAACCCTAATCCATTGACAAATTGCCGTCGAGCGCATGTGCGTGTAGCCGACGCCCCCGGGCGTACAAAATTGGTTCAAACAACACCCCACCATGATAGTGTACACATTATGTGGACACACACGATTTTTGGGGTCATTCCCACAATCCGAGGCTCGCTTTCCAGGGAAACCCTAATCCATTGACCGTCTTTGTCTACAACATTGACTAATTGCCATCAGCGCATGTGCGTGTAGCTGGACGCACCCGGGGGTACAAAATTGGTTCAAACAACACCCCACCATGATAGTGTACACACCATGTGGACACACAAAATGTAGGGTCATTCCCACCTTCCGAGGCACGCTTTTCAGTGGAAACCCTAATCCATTGACTAATTTCCGTCAGCGCATGTGCGTGTAGCCGGACGCACCCGGGGGTACAAAATTGGTTCAAACAACACCCCACCATGATAATGTACACACCATGTGGACACACGATTTTTGGGGTCATTCCCACAATCCGAGGTTCGCTTTCCAGGGAAACCCTAATCCATTGACCGTGCTGTCTACAACATTGACTAATTGCCATCAGCGCATGTGCATGTAGCCGGACGCACCCGGGGTACAAAATTGGTTCAAACAACACCCCACCATGATAGTGTACACACCATGTGGACACACACAATTTTTTGGGTCATTCCCACCTTCCGAGGCACGCTTTTCAGGGAAACCCTAATCCATTGACAAATTGCCGTCCGCGCATGTGCGTGTAGCCGGACGCACCCGGGGGTACAAAATTGGTTCAAACAACACCCCACCATGATAGTGTACACATTATGTGGACACACACGATTTTTGGGGTCATTCCCACAATCCGAGGCTCGCTTTCCAGGGAAACCCTAATCCATTGACCGTCTTGACTACAACATTGACTAATTGCCATCGGCGCATGTGCGTGTAGCCTGGACGAACCCGGGGTACAAAATTGGTTCAAACAACACCCCACCATGATAGTGTACACACCATGTGGACACACACAATTTTTTGGGTCATTCCCACCTTCCGAGGCACGCTTTTCAGGGAAATCCTAATCCATTGACAAATTGCCGTCAGCGCATGTGCGTGTAGCCGGACGCACCCGGGGGTACAAAATTGGTTCAAACAACACCCCACCATGATAATGTACACACCATGTGGACACACACGATTTTTGGGGTCATTCCCACAATCCGAGGCTCGCTTTCCAGGGAAACCCTAATCCATTGACCGTGTTGTCTACAACATTGACTAATTGCCGTCAGCGCATGTGCATGTAGCCGGACGCACCCGAGGGTACAAAATTGGTTCAAACAACACCCCACCATGATAGTGTACACACCATGTGGACACACACAATTTTTGGGTCATTCCCACCCTCCGAGGCTCGCTTTCAGGGGAAACCCTAATCCATTGACAAATTGCCGTCAACGCATGTGCGTATAGCCGGACGCACCCGGGGTACAAAATTGGTTCAAACAACACCCCACCATGATAGTGTACACATTATGTGGACACACACGATTTTTGGGGTCATTCCCACAATCCGAGGCTCGCTTTCCAGGGAAACCCTAATCCATTGACAGTTTTGTCTAAAACATAGACGGTTTTCCATGTGCGCATGTTCCTTAAGCCGGACGCACCCGGGGGTACAAAATTGGTTCAAACAACACCCCACCATGATAGTGTACACACCATGTGGACACACACAATTTTGGGTCATTCCCACCTTCCGAGGCACGCTTTTAGGGAAACCCTAATCCATTGACAAATTGCCGTCAGCGCATGTGCGTGTAGCCGGACGCACCCAGGGGTACAAAATTGGTTCAAACAACACCCCACCATGATAATGTACACACCATGTGGACACACACGATTTTTGGGGTCATTCCCACAATCCGAGGTTCGCTTTCCAGGGAAACCCTAATCCATTGACCGAGATCTCTACAACATTGACAAATAGCACTCACCGCATGTGCATGTAGCCGGACGCACCCGGGGTACAAAATTGGTTCAAACAACACCCCACCATGATAGTGTACACACCATGTGGACACACACAATTTTTTGGGTCATTCCCACCTTCCGAGGCACGCTTTTCAGGGAACCCTAATCCATTGACAAAATTCCGTGCGCGCATGTGCGTGTAGCCGGACGCACCCGGGCGTACAAAATTGGTTCAAACAACACCCCACCATGATAGTGTACACATTATGTGGACACACACGATTTTTGGGGTCATTCCCACAATCCGAGGCTCGCTTTCCAGGGAAACCCTAATCCATTGACCGATATGTCTACAACATTGACTAATTGCCATCAGCGCATGTGCGTGTAGCCGGACGCACCCTGGGGTACAAAATTGGTTCAAACAACACCCCACCATGATAGTGTACACACCATGTGGACACACACAATTTTTTGGGTCATTCCCACCTTCCGAGGCACGCTTTTCAGGGAAACCCTAATCCATTGACAAATTGCCTTCGCCGCAGGTGCGTGTTGCCGGCCCAACCCGGGTGAACAAAATTGGTTCAAACAACACCCCACCATGATAATGTACACACCATGTGGACACACACGATTTTTGGGGTCATTCCCACAATCCGAGGTTCGCTTTCCAGGGAAACCCTAATCCATTGACCGTGCTGTCTACAACATTGACTAATTGCCGTCAGCGCATGTGCATGTAGCCGGACGCACCCGGGGGTACAAAATTGGTTCAAACAACACCCCACCATGATAGTGTACACACCATGTGGACACACACGATTTTTGGGGTCATTCCCACCCTCCGAGGCTCGCTTTCCAGGGAAACCCTAATCCATTGACAAATTGCCGTCAGCGCATGTGCGTGTAGCCGGACGCACCCGGGCGTACAAAATTGGTTCAAACAACACCCCACCATGATAGTGTACACATTATGTGGACACACACGATTTTTGGGGTCATTCCCACAATCCGAGGCTCGCTTTCCAGGGAAACCCTAATCCATTGACCGTCGTGTCTACAACATTGACTAATTGCCATCAGCGCATGTGCGTGTAGTCGGACGCACCCGGGGGTACAAAATTGGTTCAAACAACACCCCACCATGATAGTGTACACACCATGTGGACACACACAATTTTTTGGGTCATTCCCACCTTCCGAGGCACGCTTTTCAGTGAAACCCTAATCCATTGACAAATTGCCGTCAGCGCATGTGCGTGTAGCCGGACGCACCCGGGGGTACAAAATTGGTTCAAACAACACCCCACCATGATAATGTACACACCATGTGGACACACACGATTTTTGGGGTCATTCCCACAATCCGAGGTTCGCTTTCCAGGGAAACCCTAATCCATTGACCGTGCTGTCTACAACATTGACTAAGTTCCAACACCCCATGTGCATGTAGCCGGACGCACCCGGGCGTACAAAATTGGTTCAAACAACACCCCACCATGATAGTGTACACACCATGTGGACACACACAATTTTTTGGGTCATTCCCACCTTCCGAGGCACGCTTTTCAGGGAAACCCTAATCCATTGACAAATTGCCGTCAGCGCATGTGCGTGTAGCCTGACGCACCCTGGGGTACAAAATTGGTTCAAACAACACCCCACCATGATAGTGTACACATTATGTGGACACACACGATTTTTGGGGTCATTCCCACAATCCGAGGCTCGCTTTCCAGGGAAACCCTAATCCATTGACCGTGCTGTCTACAACATTGACTAATTGCCATCAGCGCATGTGCGTGTAGCCGGACGCACCCGGGGGTACAAAATTGGTTCAAACAACACCCCACCATGATAGTGTACACACCATGTGGACACACACAATTTTTTGGGTCATTCCCACCTTCCGAGGCACGCTTTCCTGGAAACCCTAATACATTGACAATTTGCCGTCTGCTCTTGTGCTTGTAGCCTGACGCACCCGTGGGTACAAAATTGGTTCAAACAACACCCCACCATGATAATGTACACACCATGTGGACACACACGATTTTTGGGGTCATTCCCACAATCCGAGGTTCGCTTTCCAGTCGAAACCCTAATCCATTGACCGTCCTGTCTACAACATTGACTAATTGCCGTCAGCGCATGTGCATGTAGCCGGACGCACCCGGGGGTACAAAATTGGTTCAAACAACACCCCACCATGATAGTGTACACACCATGTGGACACACACAATTTTTTGGGTCATTCCCACCCTCCGAGGCTCGCTTTCCAGGGAAACCCTAATCCATTGACAAATTGCCGTCAGCGCATGTGCGTGTAGCCGGACGCACCCGGGCGTACAAAATTGGTTCAAACAACACCCCACCATGATAGTGTACACATTATGTGGACACACACGATTTTTGGGGTCATTCCCACAATCCGAGGCTCGCTTTCCAGGGAAACCCTAATCCATTGACCGTGCTGTCTACAACATTGACTAATTGCCATCAGCGCATGTGCGTGTAGCCGGACGCACCCGGGGGTACAAAATTGGTTCAAACAACACCCCACCATGATAGTGTACACACCATGTGGACACACACAATTTTTTGGGTCATTCCCACCTTCCGAGGCACGCTTTTCAGGGAAACCCTAATCCATTGACAAATTGCCGTCAGCGCATGTGCGTGTAGCCGGACGCACCCGGGGTACAAAATTGGTTCAAACAACACCCCACCATGATAATGTACACACCATGTGGACACACACGATTTTTGGGGTCATTCCCACAATCCGAGGTTCGCTTTCCAGGGAAACCCTAATCCATTGACCGTGCTGTCTACAACATTGACTAATTGCCATCCCCGCATGTGCATGTAGCCGGACGCACCCGGGGGTACAAAATTGGTTCAAACAACACCCCACCATGATAGTGTACACACCATGTGGACACACACAATTTTTTGGGTCATTCCCACCTTCCGAGGCACGCTTTTCAGGGAAAACCCTAATCCATTGACAAATTGCCGTCAGCGCATGTGCGTGTAGCCGGACGCACCCGGGGGTACAAAATTGGTTCAAACAACACCCCACCATGATAGTGTACACATTATGTGGACACACACGATTTTGGGGTCATTCCCACAATCCGAGGCTCGCTTTCCAGGGAAACCCTAATCCATTGACCGTGTTGTCTACAACATTGACTAATTGCCATCAGCGCATGTGCGTGTAGCCGGACGCACCCGGGGGTACAAAATTGGTTCAAACAACACCCCACCATGATAGTGTACACACCATGTGGACACACACAATTTTTGGGTCATTCCCACCTTCCGAGGCACGCTTTTCAGGGAAACCCTAATCCATTGACAAATTGCCGTCAGCGCATGTGCGTGTAGCCGGACGCACCCGGGGGTACAAAATTGGTTCAAACAACACCCCACCATGATAATGTACACACCATGTGGACACACACGATTTTTGGGGTCATTCCCACAATCCGAGGTTCGCTTTCCAGGGAAACCCTAATCCATTGACCGTGCTGTCTACAACATTGACTAATTGCCGTCAGCGCATGTGCATGTAGCCGGACGCACCCGGGGGTACAAAATTGGTTCAAACAACACCCCACCATGATAGTGTACACACCATGTGGACACACACAATTTTTTGGGTCATTCCCACCCTCCGAGGCTCGCTTTCCAGGGAAACCCTAATCCATTGACAAATTGCCGTCAGCGCATGTGCGTGTAGCCGGACGCACCCGGGGGTACAAAATTGGTTCAAACAACACCCCACCATGATAGTGTACACATTATGTGGACACACACGATTTTGGGGTCATTCCCACAATCCGAGGCTCGCTTTCCAGGGAAACCCTAATCCATTGACCGTGCTGTCTACAACATTGACTAATTGCCATCAGCGCATGTGCGTGTAGCTGGACGCACCCGGGGTACAAAATTGGTTCAAACAACACCCCACCATGATAGTGTACACACCATGTGGACACACACAATTTTTTGGGTCATTCCCACCTTCCGAGGCACGCTTTCCAGGGAAACCCTAATCCATTGACAAATTGCCGTCAGCGCATGTGCGTGTAGCCGGACGCACCCGGGGTACAAAATTGGTTCAAACAACACCCCACCATGATAATGTACACACCATGTGGACACACACGATTTTTGGGGTCATTCCCACAATCCGAGGTTCGCTTTCCAGTGAAACCCTAATCCATTGTCCGTTTTGTCTACAACATTGACTAATTGCCGTCAGCGCATGTGCATGTAGCCGGACGCACCCGGGGGTACAAAATTGGTTCAAACAACACCCCACCATGATAGTGTACACACCATGTGGACACACACAATTTTTTGGGTCATTCCCACCTTCCGAGGCACGCTTTTCAGGGAAACCCTAATCCATTGACAAATTGCCGTCAGCGCATGTGCGTGTAGCCGGACGCACCCGGGGGTACAAAATTGGTTCAAACAACACCCCACCATGATAATGTACACACCATGTGGACACACACGATTTTTGGGGTCATTCCCACAATCCGAGGTTCGCTTTCCAGGGAAACCCTAATCCATTGACCGTGCTGTCTACAACATTGACTAATTGCCGTCAGCGCATGTGCATGTAGCCGGACGCACCCGGGGGTACAAAATTGGTTCAAACAACACCCCACCATGATAGTGTACACACCATGTGGACACACACAATTTTTTGGGTCATTCCCACCTTCCGAGGCACGCTTTTCAGGGAAACCCTAATCCATTGACAAATTGCCGTCAGCGCATGTGCGTGTAGCCGGACGCACCCGGGGGTACAAAATTGGTTCAAACAACACCCCACCATGATAGTGTACACATTATGTGGACACACACGATTTTTGGGGTCATTCCCACAATCCGAGGCTCGCTTTCCAGGGAAACCCTAATCCATTGACCGTGCTGTCTACAACATTGACTAATTGCCATCAGCGCATGTGCGTGTAGCCGGACGCACCCGGGGGTACAAAATTGGTTCAAACAACACCCCACCATGATAGTGTACACACCATGTGGACACACACAATTTTTTGGGTCATTCCCACCTTCCGAGGCACGCTTTTCAGGGAAACCCTAATCCATTGACAAATTGCCGTCAGCGCATGTGCGTGTAGCCGGACGCACCCGGGGGTACAAAATTGGTTCAAACAACACCCCACCATGATAATGTACACACCATGTGGACACACACGATTTTTGGGGTCATTCCCACAATCCGAGGTTCGCTTTCCAGGGAAACCCTAATCCATTGACCGTGTTGTCTACAACATTGACTAATTGCCGTCAGCTCATGTGCATGTAGCCGGACGCACCCGGGGGTACAAAATTGGTTCAAACAACACCCCACCATGATAGTGTACACACCATGTGGACACACACAATTTTTGGGTCATTCCCACCCTCCGAGGCTCGCTTTCCAGGGAAACCCTAATCCATTGACAAATTGCCGTCAGCGCATGTGCGTGTAGCCGGACGCACCCGGGGGGTACAAAATTGGTTCAAACAACACCCCACCATGATAGTGTACACATTATGTGGACACACACGATTTTTGGGGTCATTCCCACAATCCGAGGCTCGCTTTCCAGGGAAACCCTAATCCATTGACCGTGTTGTCTACAACATTGACTAATTGCCATCAGCGCATGTGCGTGTAGCTGGACGCACCCGGGGGTACAAAATTGGTTCAAACAACACCCCACCATGATAGTGTACACACCATGTGGACACACACAATTTTTTGGGTCATTCCCACCTTCCGAGGCACGCTTTCCAGGGAAACCCTAATCCATTGACAAATTGCCGTCAGCGCATGTGCGTGTAGCCGGACGCACCCGGGGGTACAAAATTGGTTCAAACAACACCCCACCATGATAGTGTACACACCATGTGGACACACACGATTTTTGGGGTCATTCCCACAATCCGAGGCTCGCTTTCCAGGGAAACCCTAATCCATTGACCGTGCTGTCTACAACATTGACTAATTGCCATCAGCGCATGTGCGTGTAGCTGGACGCACCCGGGGGTACAAAATTGGTTCAAACAACACCCCACCATGATAGTGTACACACCATGTGGACACACACAATTTTGGGGTCATTCCCACCTTCCGAGGCACGCTTTTCAGGGAAACCCTAATCCATTGACAAATTGCCGTCAGCGCATGTGCGTGTAGCCGGACGCACCCGGGGGTACAAAATTGGTTCAAACAACACCCCACCATGATAGTGTACACATTATGTGGACACACACGATTTTTGGGGTCATTCCCACAATCCGAGGCTCGCTTTCCAGGGAAACCCTAATCCATTGACCGTGTTGTCTACAACATTGACTAATTGCCATAACGTCATGTGCGTGTAGCCGGACGCACCCGGGGGTACAAAATTGGTTCAAACAACACCCCACCATGATAGTGTACACACCATGTGGACACACACAATTTTTTGGGTCATTCCCACCTTCCGAGGCACGCTTCAGGGAAACCCTAATCCTTTGCCAAATTCCCGCCGCCGCATGTGCGTGTAGCCGGACGCACCCGGGGGTACAAAATTGGTTCAAACAACACCCCACCATGATAATGTACACACCATGTGGACACACACGATTTTTGGGGTCATTCCCACAATCCGAGGTTCGCTTTCCAGGGAAACCCTAATCCATTGACCGTGTTGTCTACAACATTGACTAATTGCCGTCAGCGCATGTGCATGTATTCGGACGCACCCGGGGGTACAAAATTGGTTCAAACAACACCCCACCATGATAGTGTACACACCATGTGGACACACACAATTTTTTGGGTCATTCCCACCCTCCGAGGCACGCTTTCCAGGGAAACCCTAATCCATTGACAAATTGCCGTCAGCGCATGTGCGTGTAGCCGGACGCACCCGGGGTTACAAAATTGGTTCAAACAACACCCCACCATGATAGTGTACACATTATGTGGACACACACGATTTTTGGGGTCATTCCCACAATCCGAGGCTCGGTTCCCGGGAAACCCTAATCCATTGACCGTGTTGTCTACAACATTGACTAATTGCCCTCAGCGCATGTGCGTGTAGCCGGACGCACCCGGGTGTAGAATATTGGTACAAACAACACCCCACCATGATAGTGTACACACCATGTGGACACACACAATTTTGGGTCATTCCCACCCTCCGAGGCTCGCTTTCCAGTGGAAACCCTAATCCATTGACAAATTGCCGCTGGGCCGCATGTGCGTGTAGCCGGACGCACCCGGGAGTACAAAATTGGTTCAAACAACACCCCACCATGATAGTGTACACATTATGTGGACACACACGATTTTTGGGGTCATTCCCACAATCCGAGGCTCGCTTTCCAGGGAAACCCTAATCCATTGACCGTGCTGTCTACAACATTGACTAATTGCCATCAGCGCATGTGCGTGTAGCTGGACGCACCCGGGGTACAAAATTGGTTCAAACAACACCCCACCATGATAGTGTACACACCATGTGGACACACACAATTTTTTGGGTCATTCCCACCTTCCGAGGCACGCTTTTAGGGAAACCCTAATCCATTGACAAATTGCCGTCAGCGCATGTGCGTGTAGCCGGACGCACCCGGGGGTACAAAATTGGTTCAAACAACACCCCACCATGATAATGTACACACCATGTGGACACACACGATTTTTGGGGTCATTCCCACAATCCGAGGTTCGCTTTCCAGGGAAACCCTAATCCATTGACCGTGTTGTCTACAACATTGACTAATTGCCGTCAGCGCATGTGCATGTAGCCGGACGCACCCGGGAGTACAAAATTGGTTCAAACAACACCCCACCATGATAGTGTACACACCATGTGGACACACACGATTTTTGGGGTCATTCCCACCATCCGAGGCTCGCTTTCAAGGGAAACCCTAATCCATTGACAAATTGCCGTCAGAGCATGTGCGTGTAGCCGACGCACCCGGCGTACAAAATTGGTTCAAACAACACCCCACCATGATAGTGTACACATTATGTGGACACACACGATTTTTGGGGTCATTCCCACAATCCGAGGCTCGCTTTCCAGGGAAACCCTAATCCATTGACCGTGCTGTCTACAACATTGACTAATTGCCATCAGCGCATGTGCGTGTAGCCGGACGCACCCGGGGTACAAAATTGGTTCAAACAACACCCCACCATGATAGTGTACACACCATGTGGACACACACAATTTTTTGGGTCATTCCCACCCTCCGAGGCTCGCTTTCCAGGGAAACCCTAATCCATTGACAAATTGCCGTCGGCGCATGTGCGTGTAGCCGGACGCACCCGGGCGTACAAAATTGGTTCAAACAACACCCCACCATGATAGTGTACACACCATGTGGACACACACGATTTTTGGGGTCATTCCCACAATCCGAGGCTCGCTTTCCAGGGAAACCCTAATCCATTGACCGTGCTGTCTACAACATTGACTAATTGCCATCAGCGCATGTGCGTGTAGCCGGACGCACCCGGGGGTACAAAATTGGTTCAAACAACACCCCACCATGATAGTGTACACACCATGTGGACACACACGATTTTTGGGGTCATTCCCACCTTCCGAGGCACGCTTTTCAGGGAAACCCTAATCCATTGACAAATTGCCGTCAGCGCATGTGCGTGTAGCCGGACGCACCCGGGGGTACAAAATTGGTTCAAACAACACCCCACCATGATAGTGTACACATTATGTGGACACACACGATTTTTGGGGCATTCCCACAATCCGAGGCTCGCTTTCCAGGGAAACCCTAATCCACTGACCGTTCTGTCTACAACATTGACTAATTGCCATCAGCGCATGTGCGTGTAGCTGGACGCACCCGGGGGTACAAAATTGGTTCAAACAACACCCCACCATGATAGTGTACACACCATGTGGACACACACAATTTTTTGGGTCATTCCCACCTTCCGAGGCACGCTTTTCAGGGAAACCCTAATCCATTGACAAATTGCCGTCAGCGCATGTGCGTGTAGCCGGACGCACCCGGGGGTACAAAATTGGTTCAAACAACACCCCACCATGATAATGTACACACCATGTGGACACACACGATTTTTGGGGTCATTCCCACAATCCGAGGTTCGCTTTCCAGGGAAACCCTAATCCATTGACCGTGCTGTCTACAACATTGACTAATTGCCGTCAGCGCATGTGCATGTATCCGGACGCACCCGGGGGTACAAAATTGGTTCAAACAACACCCCACCATGATAGTGTACACAGCATGTGGACACACACAATTTTTTGGGTCATTCCCACCCTCCGAGGCACGCTTTCCAGGGAAACCCTAATCCATTGACAAATTGCCGTCAGCGCATGTGCGTGTAGCCGGACGCACCCGGGCGTACAAAATTGGTTCAAACAACACCCCACCATGATAGTGTACACATTATGTGGACACACACGATTTTTGGGGTCATTCCCACAATCCGAGGCTCGCTTTCCAGGGAAACCCTAATCCATTGACCGTGCTGTCTACAACATTGACTAATTGCCATCAGCGCATGTGCGTGTAGCTGGACGCACCCGGGGTACAAAATTGGTTCAAACAACACCCCACCATGATAGTGTACACACCATGTGGACACACACAATTTTTTGGGTCATTCCCACCCTCCGAGGCTCGCTTTCCAGGGAAACCCTAATCCATTGACAAATTGCCGTCAGCGCATGTGCGTGTAGCCGGACGCACCCGGGGGTACAAAATTGGTTCAAACAACACCCCACCATGATAGTGTACACATTATGTGGACACACACGATTTTTGGGGTCATTCCCACAATCCGAGGCTCGCTTTCAAGGGAAACCCTAATCCATTGACCGTTATGTCTACAACATTGACTAATTGCCGTCAGCGCATGTGCGTGTAGCCGGACGCACCCGGGGGTACAAAATTGGTTCAAACAACACCCCACCATGATAGTGTACACACCATGTGGACACACACAATTTTTTGGGTCATTCCCACCTTCCGAGGCACGCTTTTCAGGGAAAACCCTAATCCATTGACAAATTGCCGTCAGCGCATGTGCGTGTAGCCGGACGCACCCGGGGTACAAAATTGGTTCAAACAACACCCCACCATGATAATGTACACACCATGTGGACACACACGATTTTTGGGGTCATTCCCACAATCCGAGGTTCGCTTTCCAGGGAAACCCTAATCCATTGACCGTGTTGTCTACAACATTGACTAATTGCCGTCAGCGCATGTGCATGTAGCCGGACGCACCCGGGGGTACAAAATTGGTTCAAACAACACCCCACCATGATAGTGTACACAGCATGTGGACACACACAATTTTTTGGGTCATTCCCACCTTCCGAGGCTCGCTTTCCAGGGAAACCCTAATCCATTGACAAATTGCCGTCAGCGCATGTGCGTGTAGCCGGACGCACCCGGGCGTACAAAATTGGTTCAAACAACACCCCACCATGATAGTGTACACATTATGTGGACACACACGATTTTTGGGGTCATTCCCACAATCCGAGGCTCGCTTTCCAGGGAAACCCTAATCCATTGACCGTGCTGTCTACAACATTGACTAATTGCCATCAGCGCATGTGCGTGTAGCCGGACGCACCCGGGCGTACAAAATTGGTTCAAACAACACCCCACCATGATAGTGTACACACCATGTGGACACACACAATTTTTTGGGTCATTCCCACCTTCCGAGGCACGCTTTTTAGGGAAACCCTAATCCATTGACAAATTGCCGTCAGCGCATGTGCGTGTAGCCGGACGCACCCGGGAGTACAAAATTGGTTCAAACAACACCCCACCATGATAGTGTACACATTATGTGGACACACACGATTTTTGGGGTCATTCCCACAATCCGAGGCTCGCTTTCCAGGGAAACCCTAATCCATTGACCGTGCTGTCTACAACATTGACTAATTGCCATCAGCGCATGTGCGTGTAGCCGGACGCACCCGGGGGTACAAAATTGGTTCAAACAACACCCCACCATGATAGTGTACACACCATGTGGACACACACAATTTTTTGGGTCATTCCCACCTTCCGAGGCACGCTTTTCAGGGAAACCCTAATCCATTGACAAATTGCCGTCAGCGCATGTGCGTGTAGCCGGACGCACCCGGGGGTACAAAATTGGTTCAAACAACACCCCACCATGATAGTGTACACATTATGTGGACACACACGATTTTTGGGGTCATTCCCACAATCCGAGGCTCGCTTTCCAGGGAAACCCTAATCCATTGACCGTGCTGTCTACAACATTGACTAATTGCCATCAGCGCATGTGCGTGTAGCTGGACGCACCCGGGGGTACAAAATTGGTTCAAACAACACCCCACCATGATAGTGTACACACCATGTGGACACACACAATTTTTTGGGTCATTCCCACCTTCCGAGGCACGCTTTTCAGGGAAACCCTAATCCATTGACAAATTGCCGTCAGCGCATGTGCGTGTAGCCGGACGCACCCGGGGGTACAAAATTGGTTCAAACAACACCCCACCATGATAATGTACACACCATGTGGACACACACGATTTTTGGGGTCATTCCCACAATCCGAGGTTCGCTTTCCAGGGAAACCCTAATCCATTGACCGTGCTGTCTACAACATTGACTAATTGCCGTCAGCGCATGTGCATGTAGCCGGACGCACCCGGGGGTACAAAATTGGTTCAAACAACACCCCACCATGATAGTGTACACAGCATGTGGACACACACAATTTTTGGGTCATTCCCACCCTCCGAGGCACGCTTTCCAGGGAAACCCTAATCCATTGACAAATTGCCGTCAGCGCATGTGCGTGTAGCCGGACGCACCCGGGCGTACAAAATTGGTTCAAACAACACCCCACCATGATAGTGTACACATTATGTGGACACACACGATTTTTGGGGTCATTCCCACAATCCGAGGCTCGCTTTCCAGGGAAACCCTAATCCATTGACCGTGTTGTCTACAACATTGACTAATTGCCATCAGCGCATGTGCGTGTAGCTGGACGCACCCGGGGGTACAAAATTGGTTCAAACAACACCCCACCATGATAGTGTACACACCATGTGGACACACACAATTTTTTGGGTCATTCCCACCCTCCGAGGCTCGCTTTCCAGGGAAACCCTAATCCATTGACAAATTGCCGTCAGCGCATGTGCGTGTAGCCGGACGCACCCGGGGGTACAAAATTGGTTCAAACAACACCCCACCATGATAGTGTACACATTATGTGGACACACACGATTTTTGGGGTCATTCCCACAATCCGAGGCTCGCTTTCCAGGGAAACCCTAATCCATTGACCGTGCTGTCTACAACATTGACTAATTGCCATCAGCGCATGTGCGTGTAGCTGGACGCACCCGGGGGTACAAAATTGGTTCAAACAACACCCCACCATGATAGTGTACACACCATGTGGACACACACAATTTTTTGGGTCATTCCCACCTTCCGAGGCACGCTTTTCAGGGAAACCCTAATCCATTGACAAATTGCCGTCAGCGCATGTGCGTGTAGCCGGACGCACCCGGGGGTACAAAATTGGTTCAAACAACACCCCACCATGATAATGTACACACCATGTGGACACACACGATTTTTGGGGTCATTCCCACAATCCGAGGTTCGCTTTCCAGGGAAACCCTAATCCATTGACCGTGTTGTCTACAACATTGACTAATTGCCGTCAGCGCATGTGCATGTAGCCGGACGCACCCGGGGGTACAAAATTGGTTCAAACAACACCCCACCATGATAGTGTACACACCATGTGGACACACACAATTTTTTGGGTCATTCCCACCTTCCGAGGCTCGCTTTCCAGGGAAACCCTAATCCATTGACAAATTGCCGTCAGCGCATGTGCGTGTAGCCGGACGCACCCGGGCGTACAAAATTGGTTCAAACAACACCCCACCATGATAGTGTACACATTATGTGGACACACACGATTTTTGGGGTCATTCCCACAATCCGAGGCTCGCTTTCCAGGGAAACCCTAATCCATTGACCGTTCTGTCTACTACATTGACTAATTGCCGTCAGCGCATGTGCGTGTAGCCGGACGCACCCGGGGGTACAAAATTGGTTCAAACAACACCCCACCATGATAGTGTACACACCATGTGGACACACACAATTTTTGGGTCATTCCCACCTTCCGAGGCACGCTTTGTAGGGAAACCCTAATCCATTGACAAATTGCCGTCAGCGCATGTGCGTGTAGCCGGACGCACCCGGGGTACAAAATTGGTTCAAACAACACCCCACCATGATAATGTACACACCATGTGGACACACACGATTTTTGGGGTCATTCCCACAATCCGAGGCTCGCTTTCCAGGGAAACCCTAATCCATTGACCGTGTTGTCTACAACATTGACTAATTGCCATCAGCGCATGTGCATGTAGCCGGACGCACCCGGGGGTACAAAATTGGTTCAAACAACACCCCACCATGATAGTGTACACACCATGTGGACACACACAATTTTTTGGGTCATTCCCACCTTCCGAGGCACGCTTTACAGGGAAACCCTAATCCATTGACAAATTGCCGTCAGCGCATGTGCGTGTAGCCGGACGCACCCGGGGTACAAAATTGGTTCAAACAACACCCCACCATGATAGTGTACACATTATGTGGACACACACGATTTTTGGGGTCATTCCCACAATCCGAGGCTCGCTTTCCAGGGAAACCCTAATCCATTGACCGTCTTGTCTACAACATTGACTAATTGCCATCAGCGCATGTGCGTGTAGCCGGACGCACCCGAGGGTACAAAATTGGTTCAAACAACACCCCACCATGATAGTGTACACACCATGTGGACACACACAATTTTTTGGGTCATTCCCACCTTCCGAGGCACGCTTTTCAGGGAAACCCTAATCCATTGACAAATTGCCGTCAGCGCATGTGCGTGTAGCCGGACGCACCCGGGCGTACAAAATTGGTTCAAACAACACCCCACCATGATAGTGTACACACCATGTGGACACACACGATTTTTGGGGTCATTCCCACAATCCGAGGTTCGCTTTCCAGGGAAACCCTAATCCATTGACCGTGCTGTCTACAACATTGACTAATTGCCATCAGCGCATGTGCCTGTAGCCGGACGCACCCGGGGGTACAAAATTGGTTCAAACAACACCCCACCATGATAGTGTACACACCATGTGGACACACACAATTTTTGGGTCATTCCCACCCTCCGAGGCTCGCTTTCCAGGGAAACCCTAATCCATTGACAAATTGCCGTCAGCGCATGTGCGTGTAGCCGGACGCACCCGGGAGTACAAAATTGGTTCAAACAACACCCCACCATGATAGTGTACACATTATGTGGACACACACGATTTTTGGGGTCATTCCCACAATCCGAGGCTCGCTTTCCAGGGAAACCCTAATCCATTGACCGTGTTGTCTACAACATTGACTAATTGCCGTCAGCGCATGTGCGTGTAGCCGGACGCACCCGGGGGTACAAAATTGGTTCAAACAACACCCCACCATGATAGTGTACACACCATGTGGACACACACAATTTTTTGGGTCATTCCCACCTTCCGAGGCACGCTTTTCAGGGAAACCCTAATCCATTGACAAATTGCCGTCAGCGCATGTGCGTGTAGCCGGACGCACCCGGGAGTACAAAATTGGTTCAAACAACACCCCACCATGATAATGTACACACCATGTGGACACACACGATTTTTGGGGTCATTCCCACAATCCGAGGTTCGCTTTCCAGGGAAACCCTAATGCATTGACCGTGCTGTCTACAACATTGACTAATTGCCATCGCCGCATGTGCATGTAGCCGGACGCACCCGGGCGTACAAAATTGGTTCAAACAACACCCCACCATGATAGTGTACACACCATGTGGACACACACAATTTTTTGGGTCATTCCCACCCTCCGAGGCTCGCTTTCCAGGGAAACCCTAATCCATTGACAAATTGCCGTCAGCGCATGTGCGTGTAGCCGGACGCACCCGGCGTACAAAATTGGTTCAAACAACACCCCACCATGATAGTGTACACATTATGTGGACACACACGATTTTTGGGGTCATTCCCACAATCCGAGGCTCGCTTTCCAGGGAAACCCTAATCCATTGACCGTGCTTTCTACAACATTGACTAATTGCCATCAGCGCATGTGCGTGTAGCTGGACGCACCCGGGGGTACAAAATTGGTTCAAACAACACCCCACCATGATAGTGTACACACCATGTGGACACACACAATTTTTTGGGTCATTCCCACCCTCCGAGGCACGCTTTCCAGGGAAACCCTAATCCATTGACAAATTGCCGTCAGCGCATGTGCGTGTAGCCGGACGCACCCGGGCGTACAAAATTGGTTCAAACAACACCCCACCATGATAGTGTACACATTATGTGGACACACACGATTTTTGGGGTCATTCCCACAATCCGAGGCTCGCTTTCCAGGGAAACCCTAATCCATTGACCGTGCTGTCTACAACATTGACTAATTGCCATCAGCGCATGTGCGTGTAGCTGGACGCACCCGGGGGTACAAAATTGGTTCAAACAACACCCCACCATGATAGTGTACACACCATGTGGACACACACAATTTTTTGGGTCATTCCCACCTTCCGAGGCACGCTTTTCTGGGAAACCCTAATCCATTGACAAATTGCCGTCAGCGCATGTGCGTGTAGCCGGACGCACCCGGGGGTACAAAATTGGTTCAAACAACACCCCACCATGATAGTGTACACATTATGTGGACACACACGATTTTTGGGGTCATTCCCACAATCCGAGGCTCGCTTTCCAGGGAAACCCTAATCCATTGACCGTGCTGTCTACAACATTGACTAATTGCCATCAGCGCATGTGCGTGTAGCTGGACGCACCCGGGGGTACAAAATTGGTTCAAACAACACCCCACCATGATAGTGTACACACCATGTGGACACACACAATTTTTTGGGTCATTCCCACCCTCCGAGGCACGCTTTTCAGGGAAACCCTAATCCATTGACAAATTGCCGTCAGCGCATGTGCGTGTAGCCGGACGCACCCGGGAGTACAAAATTGGTTCAAACAACACCCCACCATGATAGTGTACACATTATATGGACACACACGATTTTTGGGGTCATTCCCACAATCCGAGGCTCGCTTTCCAGGGAAACCCTAATCCATTGACCGTGTTGTCTACAACATTGACTAATTGCCATCAGCGCATGTGCGTGTAGCTGGACGCACCCGGGGGTACAAAATTGGTTCAAACAACACCCCACCATGATAGTGTACACACCATGTGGACACACACAATTTTTTGGGTCATTCCCAACTTCCGAGGCACGCTTTTCAGGGAAACCCTAATCCATTGATAAATTGCCGTCAGCGCATGTGCGTGTAGCCGGACGCACCCGGGGGTACAAAATTGGTTCAAAGAACACCCCACCATGATAATGTACACACCATGTGGACACACACGATTTTTGGGGTTATTCCCACAATCCGAGGTTCGCTTTCCAGGGAAACCCTAATGCATTGACCGTGCTGTCTACAACATTGACTAATTGCCGTCAGCGATGTGCATGTAGCCGGACGCACCCGGGGGTACAAAATTGGTTCAAACAACACCCCACCATGATAGTGTACACAACATGTGGACACACACAATTTTTTGGGTCATTCCCACCCTCCGAGGCTCGCTTTCCAGGGAAACCCTAATCCATTGACAAATTGCCGTCAGCGCATGTGCGTGTAGCCGGACGCACCCGGGCGTACAAAATTGGTTCAAACAACACCCCACCATGATAGTGTACACATTATGTGGACACACACGATTTTTGGGGTCATTCCCACAATCCGAGGCTCGCTTTCCAGGGAAACCCTAATCCATTGACCGTGCTGTCTACAACATTGACTAATTGCCATCAGCGCATGTGCGTGTAGCTGGACGCACCTGGGGGTACAAAATTGGTTCAAACAACACCCCACCATGATAGTGTACACACCATGTGGACACACACAATTTTTTGGGTCATTCCCACCCTCCGAGGCTCGCTTTCCAGGGAAACCCTAATCCATTGACAAATTGTCGTCAGCGCATGTGCGTGTAGCCGGATGCACCCGGGCGTACAAAATTGGTTCAAACAACACCCCACCATGATAGTGTACACATTATGTGGACACACACGATTTTTGGGGTCATTCCCACAATCCGAGGCTCGCTTTCCAGGGAAACCCTAATCCATTGACCGTGCTGTCTACAACATTGACTAATTGCCACCAGCGCATGTGCGTGTAGCTGGACGCACCCGGGGGTACAAAATTGGTTCAAACAACACCCCACCATGATAGTGTACACACCATGTGGACACACACAATTTTTTGGGTCATTCCCACCTTCCGAGGCACGCTTTTCAGGGAAACCCTAATCCATTGACAAATTGCCGTCAGCGCATGTGCGTGTAGCCGGACGCACCCGGGGGTACAAAATTGGTTCAAACAACACCCCACCATGATAGTGTACACATTATGTGGACACACACGATTTTTGGGGCATTCCCACAATCCGAGGCTCGCTTTCCAGGGAAACCCTAATCCACTGATCGTGCTGTCTACAACATTGACTAATTGCCATCAGCGCATGTGCGTGTAGCTGGACGCACCCGGGGGTACAAAATTGGTTCAAACAACACCCCACCATGATAGTGTACACACCATGTGGACACACACAATTTTTTGGGTCATTCCCACCTTCCGAGGCACGCTTTTCAGGGAAACCATAATCCATTGACAAATTGCCGTCAGCGCATGTGCGTGTAGCCGGACGCACCCGGGGGTACAAAATTGGTTCAAACAACACCCCACCATGATAATGTACACACCATGTGGACACACACGATTTTTGGGGTCATTCCCACAATCCGAGGCTCGCTTTCCAGGGAAACCCTAATCCATTGACCGTGCTGTCTACAACATTGACTAATTGCCGTCAGCGCATGTGCATGTATCCGGACGCACCCGGGGGTACAAAATTGGTTCAAACAACACCCCACCATGATAGTGTACACAGCATGTGGACACACACAATTTTTTGGGTCATTCCCACCCTCCGAGGCTCGCTTTCCAGGGAAACCCTAATCCATTGACAAATTGCCGTCAGCGCATGTGCGTGTAGCCGGACGCACCCGGGCGTACAAAATTGGTTCAAACAACACCCCACCATGATAGTGTACACATTATGTGGACACACACGATTTTTGGGGTCATTCCCACAATCCGAGGCTCGCTTTCCAGGGAAACCCTAATCCATTGACCGTGCTGTCTACAACATTGACTAATTGCCATCAGCGCATGTGCGTGTAGCTGGACGCACCCGGGGGTACAAAATTGGTTCAAACAACACCCCACCATGATAGTGTACACACCATGTGGACACACACAATTTTTTGGGTCATTCCCACCTTCCGAGGCACGCTTTTCAGGGAAACCCTAATCCATTGACAAATTGCCGTCAGCGCATGTGCGTGTAGCCGGACGCACCCGGGGGTACAAAATTGGTTCAAACAACACCCCACCATGATAGTGTACACATTATGTGGACACACACGATTTTTGGGGTCATTCCCACAATCCGAGGCTCGCTTTCCAGGGAAACCCTAATCCACTGACCGTGCTGTCTACAACATTGACTAATTGCCATCAGCGCATGTGCGTGTAGCTGGACGCACCCGGGGTACAAAATTGGTTCAAACAACACCCCACCATGATAGTGTACACACCATGTGGACACACACAATTTTTTGGGTCATTCCCACCTTCCGAGGCACGCTTTTCAGGGAAACCCTAATCCATTGACAAATTGCCGTCAGCGCATGTGCGTGTAGCCGGACGCACCCGGGGTACAAAATTGGTTCAAACAACACCCCACCATGATAATGTACACACCATGTGGACACACACGATTTTTGGGGTCATTCCCACAATCCGAGGTTCGCTTTCCAGGGAAACCCTAATCCATTGACCGTGCTGTCTACAACATTGACTAATTGCCGTCAGCGCATGTGCATGTAGCCGGACGCACCCGGGGGTACAAAATTGGTTCAAACAACACCCCACCATGATAGTGTACACAACATGTAGACACACACAATTTTTTGGGTCATTCCCACCTTCCGAGGCACGCTTTTCAGGGAAAACCCTAATCCATTGACAAATTGCCGTCAGCGCATGTGCGTGTAGCCGGACGCACCCGGGGGTACAAAATTGGTTCAAACAACACCCCACCATGATAATGTACACACCATGTGGACACACACGATTTTTGGGGTCATTCCCACAATCCGAGGTTCGCTTTCCAGGGAAACCCTAATCCATTGACCGTGCTGTCTACAACATTGACTAATTGCCGTCAGCGCATGTGCATGTAGCCGGACGCACCCGGGGGTACAAAATTGGTTCAAACAACACCCCACCATGATAGTGTACACACCATGTGGACACACACAATTTTTTGGGTCATTCCCACCTTCCGAGGCACGCTTTTTAGGGAAACCCTAATCCATTGACAAATTGCCGTCAGCGCATGTGCGTGTAGCCGGACGCACCCGGGGGTACAAAATTGGTTCAAACAACACCCCACCATGATAATGTACACACCATGTGGACACACACGATTTTTGGGGTCATTCCCACAATCCGAGGTTCGCTTTCCAGGGAAACCCTAATCCATTGACCGTGCTGTCTACAACATTGACTAATTGCCGTCAGCGCATGTGCATGTAGCCGGACGCACCCGAGGGTACAAAATTGGTTCAAACAACACCCCACCATGATAGTGTACACACCATGTGGACACACACAATTTTTGGGTCATTCCCACCCTCCGAGGCTCGCTTTCCAGGGAAACCGTAATCCATTGACAAATTGCCGTCAGCGCATGTGCGTATAGCCGGACACACCCGGGGGGTTCAAAATTGGTTCAAAAAACACCCCACCATGATAGTGTACACATTATGTTGACACACACGATTTTTGGGGTCATTCCCACAATCCGAGGCTCGCTTTCCAGGGAAACCCTAATCCATTGACCGTGCTGTCTACAACATTGACTAATTGCCATCAGCGCATGTGCGTGTAGCTGGACGCACCTGGGGGTACAAAATTGGTTCAAACAACACCACACCATGATAGTGTACACACCATGTGGACACACACAATTTTTTGGGTCATTCCCACCTTCCGAGTCACGCTTTTCAGGGAAACCCTAATCCATTGTCAAATTGCCGTCAGCGCATGTGCGTGTAGCTGGACGCACCCGGGGGAACAAAATTGGTTCAAAGAACACCCCACCATGATAATGTACACACCATGTGGACACACACGATTTTTGGGGTCATTCCCACAATCCGAGTTTCGCTTTCCAGGGAAACCCTAATCCATTGACCGTCCTGTCTACAACATTGACTAATTTCCGTCAGCGCATGTGCATGTAGCCGGACGCACCCGGGGGTACAAAATTGGTTCAAACAACACCCCACCATGATAGTGTACACAGCATGTGGACACACACAATTTTTTGGGTCATTCCCACCCTCCGAGGCTCGCTTTCCAGGGAAACCCTAATCCATTGACAAATTGCCGTCAGCGCATGTGCATGTAGCCGGACGCACCCGGGGGTACAAAATTGGTTCAAACAACACCCCACCATGATAGTGTACACATTATGTGGACACACAAGATTTTTGGGGTCATTCCCACAATCCGAGGCTCGCTTTCCAGGGAAACCCTAATCCATTGACCGTGCTGTCTACAACATTGACTAATTGCCATCAGCGCATGTGCGTGTAGCTGGACGCACCCGGGGGTACAAAATTGGTTCAAACAACACCCCACCATGATAGTGTACACACCATGTGGACACACACAATTTTTTGGGTCATTCCCAACTTCCAAGGCACGCTTTTCAGGGAAACCCTAATCCATTGACAAATTGCCGTCAGCGCATGTGCGTGTAGCCGGACGCACCCGGGGGTACAAAATTGGTTCAAACAACACCCCACCATGATAATGTACACACCACGTGGACACACACGATTTTTGGGGTCATTCCCACAATCCGAGGTTCGCTTTCCAGTGAAACCCTAATCCATTGACCGTGCTGTCTACAACATTGACTAATTGCCGTCAGCGCATGTGCATGTAGCCGGACGCACCCGGGGGTACAAAATTGGTTCAAACAACACCCCACCATCATAGTGTACACAGCATGTGGACACACACAATTTTTTGGGTCATTCCCACCCTCCGAGGCTCGCTTTCCAGGGAAACCCTAATCCATTGACAAATTGCCGTCAGCGCATGTGCGTGTAGCCGGACGCACCCGGGCGTACAAAATTGGTTCAAACAACACCCCACCATGATAGTGTACACACCATGTGGACACACACAATTTTTTGGGTCATTCCCACCTTCCGAGGCACGCTTTTCAGGGAAACCCTAATCCATTGTCAAATTGCCGTCAGCGCATGTGCGTGTAGCTGGACGCACCCGGGGGAACAAAATTGGTTCAAAGAACACCCCACCATGATAATGTACACACCATGTGGACACACACGATTTTTGGGGTCATTCCCACAATCCGAGTTTCGCTTTCCAGGGAAACCCTAATCCATTGACCGTGCTGTCTACAACATTGACTAATTTCCGTCAGCGCATGTGCATGTAGCCGGACGCACCCGGGGGTACAAAATTGGTTCAAACAACACCCCACCATGATAGTGTACACAGCATGTGGACACACACAATTTTTTGGGTCATTCCCACCCTCCGAGGCTCGCTTTCCAGGGAAACCCTAATCCATTGACAAATTGCCGTCAGCGCATGTGCGTGTAGCCGGACGCACCCGGGGGTACAAAATTGGTTCAAACAACACCCCACCATGATAGTGTACACATTATGCGGACACACACGATTTTTGGGGTCATTCCCACAATCCGAGGCTCGCTTTCCAGGGAAACCCTAATCCATTGACCGTGCTGTCTACAACATTGACTAATTGCCATCAGCGCATGTGCGTGTAGCTGGACGCACCCGGGGGTACAAAATTGGTTCAAACAACACCCCACCATGATAGTGTACACACCATGTGGACACGCACAATTTTTTGGGTCATTCCCAACTTCCGAGGCACGCTTTTCAGGGAAACCCTAATCCATTGACAAATTGCCGTCAGCGCATGTGCGTGTAGCCGGACGCACCCGGTGGTACAAAATTGGTTCAAACAACACCCCACCATGATAATGTACACACCATGTGGACACACACGATTTTTGGGGTCATTCCCACAATCCGAGGTTCGCTTTCCAGGGAAACCCTAATCCATTGACCGTGTTGTCTACAACATTGACTAATTGCCGTCAGCGCATGTGCATGTAGCCGGACGCACCCGGGGGTACAAAATTGGTTCAAACAACACCCCACCATGATAGTGTACACAGCATGTGGACACACACAATTTTTTGGGTCATTCCCACCCTCCGAGGCTCGCTTTCCAGGGAAACCCTAATCCATTGACAAATTGCCGTCAGCGCATGTGCGTGTAGCCGGACGCACCCGGGCGTACAAAATTGGTTCAAACAACACCCCACCATGATAGTGTACACATTATGTGGACACACACGATTTTTGGGGTCAGTCCCACAATCCGAGGCTCGCTTTCCAGGGAAACCCTAATCCATTGACCGTGTTGTCTACAACATTGACTAATTGCCATCAGCGCATGTGCGTGTAGCTGGACGCACCCGGGGGTACAAAATTGGTTCAAACAACACACCACCATGATAGTGTACACACCATGTGGACACACACAATTTTTTGGGTCATTCCCACCCTCCGAGGCTCGCTTTCCAGGGAAACCCTAATCCATTGACAAATTGCCGTCACCGCATGTGCGTGTAGCCGGACGCACCCGGGCGTACAAAATTGGTTCAAACAACACCCCACCATGATAGTGTACACATTATGTGGACACACACGATTTTTGGGGTCATTCCCACAATCCGAGGCTCGCTTTCCAGGGAAACCCTAATCCATTGACCGTGTTGTCTACAACATTGACTAATTGCCACCAGCGCATGTGCGTGTAGCTGGACGCACCCGGGGGTACAAAATTGGTTCAAACAACACCCCACCATGATAGTGTACACACCATGTGGACACACACAATTTTTTGGGTCATTCCCACCTTCCGAGGCACGCTTTTCAGGGAAACCCTAATCCATTGACAAATTGCCGTCAGCGCATGTGCGTGTAGCCGGACGCACCCGGGGGTACAAAATTGGTTCAAACAACACCCCACCATGATAGTGTACACATTATGTGGACACACACGATTTTTGGGGTCATTCCCACAATCCGAGGCTCGCTTTCCAGGGAAACCCTAATCCACTGACCGTGTTGTCTACAACATTGACTAATTGCCATCAGCGCATGTGCGTGTAGCTGGACGCACCCGGGGGTACAAAATTGGTTCAAACAACACCCCACCATGATAGTGTACGCACCATGTGGACACACACAATTTTTTGGGTCATTCCCACCTTCCGAGGCACGCTTTTCAGGGAAACCCTAATCCATTGACAAATTGCCGTCAGCGCATGTGCGTGTAGCCGGACGCACCCGGGGGTACAAAACTGGTTCAAACAACACCCCACCATGATAATGTACACACCATGTGGACACACACGATTTTTGGGGTCATTCCCACAATCCGAGGTTCGCTTTCCAGGGAAACCCTAATCCATTGACCGTGCTGTCTACAACATTGACTAATTGCCGTCAGTGCATGTGCATGTAGCCGGACGCACCCGGGGGTACAAAATTGGTTCAAACAACACCCCACCATGATAGTGTACACAGCATGTGGACACACACAATTTTTTGGGTCATTCCCACCCTCCGAGGCTCGCTTTCCAGGGAAACCCTAATCCATTGACAAATTGCCGTCAGCGCATGTGCGTGTAGCCGGACGCACCCGGGCGTACAAAATTGGTTCAAACAACACCCCACCATGATAGTGTACACATTATGTGGACACACACGATTTTTGGGGTCATTCCCACAATCCGAGGCTCGCTTTCCAGGGAAACCCTAATCCATTGACCGTGCTGTCTACAACATTGACTAATTGCCATCAGCGCATGTGCGTGTAGCTGGACGCACCCGGGGGTACAAAATTGGTTCAAACAACACCCCACCATGATAGTGTACAGACCATGTGGACACACACAATTTTTTGGGTCATTCCCACCCTCCGAGGCTCGCTTTCTAGGGATACCCTAATCCATTGACAAATTGCCGTCAGCGCATGTGCGTGTAGCCGGACGCACCCGGGCGTACAAAATTGGTTCAGACAACACCCCACCATGATAGTGTACACATTATGTGGACACACACGATTTTTGGGGTCATTCCCACAATCCGAGGCTCGCTTTCCAGGGAAACCCTAATCCATTGACCGTTCTGTCTACAACATTGACTAATTGCCATCAGCGCATGTGCGTGTAGCTGGACGCACCCGGGGGTACAAAATTGGTTCAAACAACACCCCACATGATAGTGTACACACCATGTGGACACACACAATTTTTTGGGTCATTCCCAACTTCCGAGGCACGCTTTTCAGGGAAACCCTAATCCATTGATAAATTGCCGTCAGCGCATGTGCGTGTAGCCGGACGCACCCGGGGGTACAAAATTGGTTCAAACAACACCCCACCATGATAATGTACACACCATGTGGACACACACGATTTTTGGGGTCATTCCCACAATCCGAGGGTCGCTTTCCAGGGAAACCCTAATCCATTGACCATGCTGTCTACAACATTGACTAATTGCCGTCAGCCAATGTGCATGTAGCCGGACGCACCCGGGGGTACAAAATTGGTTCAAACAACACCCCACCATGATAGTGTACACATCATGTGGACACACACAATTTTTTGGGTCATTCCCACCCTCCTAGGCTCGCTTTCCAGGGAAACCCTAATCCATTGACAAATTGCCGTCAGCGCATGTGCGTGTAGCCGGACGCACCCGGGCGTACAAAATTGGTTCAAACAACACCCCACCATGATAGTGTACACATTATGTGGAGACACACGATTTTTGGGGTCATTCCCACAATCCGAGGCTCGCTTTCCAGGGAAACCCTAATCCATTGACCGTGCTGTCTACAACATTGACTAATTGCCATCAGCGCATGTGCGTGTAGCTGGACGCACCCGGGGTACAAAATTGGTTCAAACAACACCCCACCATGATAGTGTACACACCATGTGGACACACACGATTTTTGGGGCATTCCCACCCTCCGAGGCTCGCTTTCTAGGGAAACCCTAATCCATTGACAAATTGTCGTCAGCGCATGTGCGTGTAGCCGGATGCACCCGGGCGTACAAAATTGGTTCAAACAACACCCCACCATGATAGTGTACACATTATGTGGACACACACGATTTTTGGGGTCATTCCCACAATCCGAGGCTCGCTTAACAGGGAAACCCTAATCCATTGACCGTGTTGTCTACAACATTGACTAATTGCCATCAGCGCATGTACGTGTAGCTGGACGCACCCGGGGGTACAAAATTGGTTCAAACAACACCCCACCATGATAGTGTACACACCATGTGGACACACACAATTTTTTGGGTCATTCCCACCTTCCGAGGCACGCTTTTCTGGGAAACCCTAATCCATTGACAAATTGCCGTCAGCGCATGTGCGTGTAGCCGGACGCACCCGGGCGTACAAAATTGGTTCAAACAACACCCCACCATGATAGTGTACACATTATGTGGACACACACGATTTTTGGGGCATTCCCACAATCCGAGGCTCGCTTTCCAGGGAAACCCTAATCCACTGACCGTGCTGTCTACAACATTGACTAATTGCCATCAGCGCATGTGCGTGTAGCTGGACGCACCCGGGGGTACAAAATTGGTTCAAACAACACCCCACCATGATAGTGTACACACCATGTGGACACACACAATTTTTTGGGTCATTCCCACCTTCCGAGGCACGCTTTTCAGGGAAACCCTAATCCATTGACAAATTGCCGTCAGCGCATGTGCGTGTAGCCGGACGCACCCGGGGGTACAAAATTGGTTCAAACAACACCCCACCATGATAATGTACACACCATGTGGACACACACGATTTTGGGGTCTTTCCCACAATCCGAGGTTCGCTTTCCAGGGAAACCCTAATCCATTGACCGTGCTGTCTACAACATTGACTAATTGCCGTCAGCGCATGTGCATGTAGCCGGACGCACCCGGGGGTACAAAATTGGTTCAAACAACACCCCACCATGATAGTGTACACAGCATGTGGACACACACAATTTTTTGGGTCATTCCCACCCTCCGAGGCTCGCTTTCCAGGGAAACCCTAATCCATTGACAAATTGCCGTCAGCGCATGTGCGTGTAGCCGGACGCACCCGGGCGTACAAAATTGGTTCAAACAACACCCCACCATGATAGTGTACACATTATGTGGACACACACGATTTTTGGGGTCATTCCCACAATCCGAGGCTCGCTTTCCAGGGAAACCCTAATCCATTGACCGTGTTGTCTACAACATTGACTAATTGCCATCAGCGCATGTGCGTGTAGCTGGACGCACCCGGGGGTACAAAATTGGTTCAAACAACACCCCACCATGATAGTGTACACACCATGTGGACACACACAATTTTTTGGGTCATTCCCACCCTCCGTGGCTCGCTTTCCAGGGAAACCCTAATCCATTGACAAATTGCCGTCAGCGCATGTGCGTGTAGCCGGACGCACCCGGGCGTACAAAATTGGTTCAAACAACACCCCACCATGATAGTGTACACATTATCTGGACACACACGATTTTTGGGGTCATTCCCACAATCCGAGGCTCGCTTTCCAGGGAAACCCTAATCCATTGACCGTGCTGTCTACAACATTGACTAATTGCCATCAGCGCATGTGCGTGTAGCTGGATGCACCCGGGGGTACAAAATTGGTTCAAACAACACCCCACCATGATAGTGTAGACACCATGTGGACACACACAATTTTTTGGGTCATTCCCACCTTCCGAGGCACGCTTTTCAGGGAAACCCTAATCCATTGACAAATTGCCGTCAGCGCATGTGCGTGTAGCCGGACGCACCCGGGGGTACAAAATTGGTTCAAACAACACCCCACCATGATAATGTACACACCATGTGGACACACACGATTTTTGGGGTCATTCCCACAATCCGAGTTTCGCTTTCCAGGGAAACCCTAATCCATTGACCGTGCTGTCTACAACATTGACTAATTGCCGTCAGCGCATGTGCATGTAGCCGGACGCACCCGGGGGTACAAAATTGGTTCAAACAACACCCCACCATGATAGTGTACACAGCATGTGGACACACACAATTTTTTGGGTCATTCCCACCCTCCGAGGCTCGCTTTCCAGGGAAACCCTAATCCATTGACAAATTGCCGTCAGCGCATGTGCGTGTAGCCGGACGCACCCGGGGGTACAAAATTGGTTCAAACAACACCCCACCATGATAGTGTACACATTATGTGGACACACATGATTTTTGGGGTCATTCCCACAATCCGAGGCTCGCTTTCCAGGGAAACCCTAATCCATTGACCGTGATGTCTACAACATTGACTAATTGCCATCAGCGCATGTGCGTGTAGCTGGACGCACCCGGGGGTACAAAATTGGTTCAAACAACACCCCACCATGATAGTGTACACACCATGTGGACACACACAATTTTTTGGGTCATTCCCACCCTCCGAGGCTCGCTTTCCATGGAAACCCTAATCCATTGACAAATTGCCGTCAGCGCATGTGCGTGTAGCCGGACGCACCCGGGGGTACAAAATTGGTTCAAAAAACACCCCACCATGATAGTGTACACATTATGTAGACACACACGATTTTTGGTGTCATTCCCACAATCCGAGGCTCGCTTTCCAGGGAAACACTAATCCATTGACCGTGCTGTCTACAACATTGCTAATTTCCATCAGCGCATGTGCGTGTAGCTGGACGCACCTGGGGGTACAAAATTGGTTCAAACAACACCACACCATGATAGTGTACACACCATGTGGACACACACAATTTTTGGGTCATTCCCACCTTCCGAGGCACGCTTTTCAGGGAAACCCTAATCCATTGTCAAATTGCCGTCAGCGCATGTGCGTGTAGCCGGACGCACCCGGGGGTACAAAATTGGTTCAAACAACACCCCACCATGATAATGTACACACCATGTGGACACACACGATTTTTGGGGTCATTCCCACAATCCGAGTTTCCCTTTCCAGGGAAACCCTAATCCATTGACCGTGCTGTCTACAACATTGACTAATTGCCGTCAGCGCATGTGCATGTAGCCGGACGCACCCGGGGGTACAAAATTGGTTCAAACAACACCCCACCATGATAGTGTACACAGCATGTGGACACACACAATTTTTTGGGTCATTCCCACCCTCCGAGGCTCGCTTTCCAGGGAAACCCTAATCCATTGACAAATTGCTGTCAGCGCATGTGCGTGTAGCCGGACGCACCCGGGGGTACAAAATTGGTTCAAACAACACCCCACCATGATAGTGTACACATTATGTGGACACACACGATTTTTGGGGTCATTCCCACAATCCGAGGCTCGCTTTCCAGGGAAACCCTAATCCATTGACCGTGTTGTCTACAACATTGACTAATTGCCATCAGCGCATGTGCGTGTAGCTGGACGCACCCGGGGGTACAAAATTGGTTCAAACAACACCCCACCATGATAGTGTACACACCATGTGGACACACACAATTTTTTCGGTCATTCCCACCCTCCGAGGCTCGCTTTCCAGGGAAACCCTAATCCATTGACAAATTGCCGTCAGCGCATGTGCGTGTAGCCGGACGCACCCGGGGGTACAAAATTGGTTCAAAAAACACCCCACCATGATAGTGTACACATTATGTTGACACACACGATTTTTGGGGTCATTCCCACAATCCGAGGCTCGCTTTCCAGGGAAACACTAATCCATTGACCGTGCTGTCTACAACATTGACTAATTTCCATCAGCGCATGTGCGTGTAGCTGGACGCACCTGGGGGTACAAAATTGGTTCAAACAACACCAAACCATGATAGTGTACACACCATGTGGACACACACAATTTTTTGGGTCATTCCCACCTTCCGAGGCACGCTTTTCAGGGAAACCCTAATCCATTGTCAAATTGCCGTCAGCGCATGTGCGTGTAGCCGGACGCACCCGGGGGTACAAAATTGGTTCAAACAACACCCCACCATGATAATGTACACACCATGTGGATACACACGATTTTTGGGGTCATTCCCACAATCCGAGTTTCCCTTTCCAGGGAAACCCTAATCCATTGACCGTGCTGTCTACAACATTGACTAATTGCCGTCAGCGCATGTGCATGTAGCCGGACGCACCCGGGGGTACAAAATTGGTTCAAACAACACCCCACCATGATAGTGTACACATCATGTGGACACACACAATTTTTTGGGTCATTCCCACCTTCCGAGGCACGCTTTTCAGGGAAACCCTAATCCATTGGCAAATTGCCGTCAGCGCATGTGCGTGTAGCCGGACGCACCCGGGGGTACAAAATTGGTTCAAACAACACCCCACCAGGATAATGTACACACCATGTGGACACACATGATTTTTGGGGTCATTCCCACAATCCGAGTTTCCCTTTCCAGGGAAACCCTAATCCATTGACCGTGCTGTCTACAACATTGACTAATTGCCGTCAGCGCATGTGCATGTAGCCGGACGCACCCGGGGGTACAAAATTGGTTCAAACAACACCCCACCATGATAGTGTACACAGCATGTGGACACACACAATTTTTTGGGTCATTCCCACCCTCCGAGGCTCGCTTTCCAGGGAAACCCTAATCCATTGACAAATTGCCGTCAGCGCATGTGCGTGTAGCCGGACGCACCCGGGGGTACAAAATTGGTTCAAACAACACCCCACCATGATAGTGTACACATTATGTGGACACACACGATTTTTGGGGTCATTCCCACAATCCGAGGCTCGCTTTCCAGGGAAACCATAATCCATTGACCGTGCTGTCTACAACATTGACTAATTGCCATCAGCGCATGTGCGTGTAGCTGGACGCACCCGGGGGTACAAAATTGGTTCAAACAACACTCCACCATGATAGTGTACACACCATGTGGACACACACAATTTTTTGGGTCATTCCCACCTTCCGAGGCACGCTTTTCAGGGAAACCCTAATCCATTGACAAATTGCCGTCAGCGCATGTGCGTGTAGCCGGACGCACCCGGGGGTACAAAATTGGTTCAAACAACACCCCACCATGATAATGTACACACCATGTGGACACACACGATTTTTGGGGTCATTCCCACAATCCGAGGTTCGCTTTCCAGGGAAACCCTAATCCATTGACCGTGTTGTCTACAACATTGACTAATTGCCGTCAGCGCATGTGCATGTAGCCGGACGCACCCGGGTGTCCAAAATTGGTTCAAACAACACCCCACCATGATAGTGTACACACCATGTGGACACTCACAATTTTTTGGGTCATTCCCACCCTCTGAGGCTCGCTTTTCAGGGAAACCCTAATCCATTGACAAATTGCCGTCAGCGCATGTGCGTGTAGCCGGACGCACCCGGGGGTACAAAATTGGTTCAAACAACACCCCACCATGATAGTGTACACATTATGTGGACACACACGATTTTTGGGGTCATTCCCACAATCCGAGGCTCGCTTTCCAGGGAAACCCTAATCCATTGACCGTGCTGTCTACAACATTGACTAATTGCCATCAGCGCATGTGCGTGTAGCTGGACGCACCCGGGGGTACAAAAGTGGTTCAAACAACACCCCACCATGATAGTGTACACACCATGTGGACACACACAATTTTTTGGGTCATTCCCACCTTCCGAGGCACGCTTTTCAGGGAAACCCTAATCCATTGACAAATTGCCGTCAGCGCATGTGCGTGTAGCCGGACGCACCCGGGGGTAAAAAATTGGTTCAAACAACACCCCACCATGATAGTGTACACACCATGTGGACACACACAATTTTTTGGGTCATTCCCACCTTCCGAGGCACGCTTTTCAGGGAAACCCTAATCCATTGACAAATTGCCGTCAGCGCATGTGCGTGTAGCCGGACGCACCCGGGGGTACAAAATTGGTTCGAACAACACCCCACCATGATAATGTACACACCATGTGGACACGCACGATTTTTGGGGTCATTCCCACAATCCGAGGTTCGCTTTCCAGGGAAACCCTAATCCATTGACCGTGTTGTCTACAACATTGACTAATTGCCGTCAGCGCATGTGCATGTAGCCGGACGCACCCGGGGGTACAAAATTGGTTCAAACAACACCCCACCATGATAGTGTACACAGCATGTGGACACACACAATTTTTTGGGTCATTCCCACCCTCCGAGGCTCGCTTTCCAGGGAAACCCTAATCCATTGACAAATTGCCGTCAGCGCATGTGCGTGTAGCCGGACTCTACAGGGCGGACAAAAGTGGAGCGAACAACACCCCACCATGATAGTGTACACATTATGTGGACACACACGATTTTTGGGGTCAGTCCCACAATCCGAGGCTCGCTTTCCATGGAAACCCTAATCCATTGACCGTGTTGTCTACAACATTGACTAATTGCCATCAGCGCATGTGCGTGTAGCTGGACGCACCCGGGGGTACAAAATTGGTTCAAACAACACCCCACCATGATAGTGTACACACCATGTGGACACACACAATTTTTGGGTCATTCCCACCCTCCGAGGCTCGCTTTGCTTGGAAACCCTAATCCATTGACAAATTGCCGTCAGCGCATGTGCGTGTAGCCGGACGCACCCGGGCGTACAAAATTGGTTCAAACAACACCCCACCATGATAGTGTACACATTATGTGGACACACACGATTTTTGGGGTCATTCCCACAATCCGAGGCTCGCTTTCCAGGGAAACCCTAATCCATTGACCGTGTTGTCTACAACATTGACTAATTGCCACCAGCGCATGTGCGTGTAGCTGGACGCACCCGGGGGTACAAAATTGGTTCAAACAACACCCCACCATGATAGTGTACACACCATGTGGACACACACCAAATTTTGGGTCATTCCCACCTTCCGAGGCACGCTTTTCAGGGAAACCCTAATCCATTGACAAATTGCCGTCAGCGCATGTGCGTGTAGCCGGACGCACCCGGGGGTACAAAATTGGTTCAAACAACACCCCACCATGATAGTGTACACATTATGTGGACACACACGATTTTTGGGGTCATTCCCACAATCCGAGGCTCGCTTTCCAGGGAAACCCTAATCCACTGACCGTGCTGTCTACAACATTGACTAATTGCCATCAGCGCATGTGCGTGTAGCTGGACGCACCCGGGGTACAAAATTGGTTCAAACAACACCCCACCATGATAGTGTACACACCATGTGGACACACACAATTTTTTGGGTCATTCCCACCTTCCGAGGCACGCTTTTCAGGGAAACCCTAATCCATTGACAAATTGCCGTCAGCGCATGTGCGTGTAGCCGGACGCACCCGGGGGTACAAAACTGGTTCAAACAACACCCCACCATGATAATGTACACACCATGTGGACACACACGATTTTTGGGGTCATTCCCACAATCCGAGGTTCGCTTTCCAGGGAAACCCTAATCCATTGACCGTGCTCTCTACAACATTGACTAATTACCGTCAGTGCATGTGCATGTAGCCGGACGCACCCGGGGGTACAAAATTGGTTCAAACAACACCCCACCATGATAGTGTACATAGCATGTGGACACACACAATTTTTTGGGTCATTCCCACCCTCCGAGGCTCGCTTTCCAGGGAAACCCTAATCCATTGACAAATTGCCGTCAGCGCATGTGCGTGTAGCCGGACGCACCCGGGCGTACAAAATTGGTTCAAACAACACCCCACCATGATAGTGTACACATTATGTGGACACACACGATTTTTGGGGTCATTCCCACAATCCGAGGCTCGCTTTCATGGGAAACCCTAATCCATTGACCGTGCTGTCTACAACATTGACTAATTGCCATCAGCGCATGTGCGTGTAGCTGGACGCACCCGGGGGTACAAAATTGGTTCAAACAACACCCCACCATGATAGTGTACACACCATGTGGACACACACAATTTTTTGGGTCATTCCCACCCTCCGAGGCTCGCTTTCAAGGGAAACCCTAATCCATTGACAAATTGCCATCAGCGCATGTGCGTGTAGCCGGACGCACCCGGGCGTACAAAATTGGTTCAAACAACACCCCACCATGATAGTGTACACATTATGTGGACACACACGATTTTTGGGGTCATTCCCACAATCCGAGGCTCGCTTTCCAGGGAAACCCTAATCCATTGACCGTGCTGTCTACAACATTGACTAATTGCCATCAGCGCATGTGCGTGTAGCTGGACGCACCCGGGGGTACAAAATTGGTTCAAACAACACCCCACCATGATAGTGTACACACCATGTGGACACACACAATTTTTTGGGTCATTCCCAACTTCCGAGGCACGCTTTTCAGGGAAACCCTAATCCATTGATAAATTGCCGTCAGCGCATGTGCGTGTAGCCGGACGCACCCGGGGGTACAAAATTGGTTCAAACAACACCCCACCATGATAATGTACACACCATGTGGACACACACGATTTTTGGGGTCATTCCCACAATCCGAGGGTCGCTTTCCAGGGAAACCCTAATCCATTGACCATGCTGTCTACAACATTGACTAATTGCCGTCAGCCAATGTGCATGTAGCCGGACGCACCCGGGGGTACAAAATTGGTTCAAACAACACCCCACCATGATAGTGTACACAGCATGTGGACACACACAATTTTTTGGGTCATTCCCACCCTCCTAGGCTCGCTTTCCAGGGAAACCCTAATCCATTGACAAATTGCCGTCAGCGCATGTGCGTGTAGCCGGACGCACCCGGGCGTACAAAATTGGTTCAAACAACACCCCACCATGATAGTGTACACATTATGTGGAGACACACGATTTTTGGGGTCATTCCCACAATCCGAGGCTCGCTTTCCAGGGAAACCCAAATCCATTGACCGTGCTGTCTACAACATTGACTAATTGCCATCAGCGCATGTGCGTGTAGCTGGACGCACCCGGGGGTACAAAATTGGTTCAAACAACACCCCACCATGATAGTGTACACACCATGTGGACACACACAATTTTTTGGGTCATTCCCACCCTCCGAGGCTCGCTTTCCAGGGAAACCCTAATCCATTGACAAATTGTCGTCAGCGCATGTGCGTGTAGCCGGATGCACCCGGGCGTACAAAATTGGTTCAAACAACACCCCACCATGATAGTGTACACATTATGTGGACACACACGATTTTTGGGGTCATTCCCACAATCCGAGGCTCGCTTTCCAGGGAAACCCTAATCCATTGACCGTGCTGTCTACAACATTGACTAATTGCCATCAGCGCATGTGCGTGTAGCTGGACGCACCCGGGGGTACAAAATTGGTTCAAACAACACCCCACCATGATAGTGTACACAGCATGTGGACACACACAATTTTTTGGGTCATTCCCACCTTCCGAGGCACGCTTTTCAGGGAAACCCTAATCCATTGACAAATTGCCGTCAGCGCATGTGCGTGTAGCCGGACGCACCCGGGGGTACAAAATTGGTTCAAACAACACCCCACCATGATAGTGTACACATTATGTGGACACACCCGATTTTTGGGGTCATTCCCACAATCCGAGGCTTGCTTTCCAAGGAAACCCTAATCCACTGACCGTGCTGTCTACAACATTGACTAATTGCCATCAGCGCATGTGCGTGTAGCTGGACGCACCCGGGGTACAAAATTGGTTCAAACAACACCCCACCATGATAGTGTACACACCATGTGGACACACACAATTTTTTGGGTCATTCCCACCTTCCGAGGCACGCTTTTCAGGGAAACCCTAATCCATTGACAAATTGCCGTCAGCGCATGTGCGTGTAGCCGGACGCACCCGGGGGTACAAAATTGGTTCAAACAACACCCCACCATGATAATGTACACACCATGTGGACACACACGATTTTTGGGGTCATTCCCACAATCCGAGGTTCGCTTTCCAGGGAAACCCTAATCCATTGACCGTGCTGTCTACAACATTGACTAATTGCCGTCAGCGCATGTGCATGTAGCCGGACGCACCCGGGGGTACAAAATTGGTTCAAACAACACCCCACCATGATAGTGTACACAGCATGTGGACACACACAATTTTTTGGGTCATTCCCACCCTCCGAGGCTCGCTTTCCAGGGAAACCCTAATCCATTGACAAATTGCCGTCAGCGCATGTGCGTGTAGCCGGACGCACCCGGGCGTACAAAATTGGTTCAAACAACACCCCACCATGATAGTGTACACATTATGTGGACACACACGATTTTTGGGGTCATTCCCACAATCCGAGGCTCGCTTTCCAGGGAAACCCTAATCCATTGACCGTGTTGTCTACAACATTGACTAATTGCCATCAGCGCATGTGCGTGTAGGTGGACGCACCCGGGTGTACAAAATTGGTTCAAATAACACCCCACCATGATAGTGTACACACCATGTGGACACACACAATTTTTGGGTCATTCCCACCCTCCGAGGCTCGCTTTCCAGGGAAACCCTAATCCATTGACAAATTGTCGTCAGCGCATGTGCGTGTAGCCGGATGCACCCGGGCGTACAAAATTGGTTCAAACAACACCCCACCATGATAGTGTACACATTATGTGGACACACACGATTTTTGGGGTCATTCCCACAATCCGAGGCTCGCTTAACAGGGAAACCCTAATCCATTGACCGTGCTGTCTACAACATTGACTAATTGCCATCAGCGCATGTGCGTGTAGCTGGACGCACCCGGGGGTACAAAATTGGTTCAAACAACACCCCACCATGATAGTGTACACACCATGTGGACACACACAATTTTTTGGGTCATTCCCACCCTCCGAGGCTCGCTTTCCAGGGAAACCCTAATCCATTGACAAATTGCCGTCAGCGCATGTGCGTGTAGCCGGACGGACCCGGGCGTACAAAATTGGTTCAAACAACACCCCACCATGATAGTGTACACATTATGTGGACACACACGATTTTTGGGGTCATTCCCACAATCCGAGGCTCGCTTTCAAGGGAAACCCTAATCCATTGACCGTGTTGTCTACAACATTGACTAATTGCCACCAGCGCATGTGCGTGTAGCTGGACGCACCCGGGGGTACAAAATTGGTTCAAACAACACCCCACCATGATAGTGTACACACCATGTGGACACACACAATTTTTGGGTCATTCCCACCTTCCGAGGCACGCTTTTCAGGGAAACCCTAATCCATTGACAAATTGCCGTCAGCGCATGTGCGTGTAGCCGGACGCACCCGGGGGTACAAAATTGGTTCAAACAACACCCCACCATGATAGTGTACACATTATGTGGACACACACGATTTTTGGGGTCATTCCCACAATCCGAGGCTCGCTTTCCAGGGAAACCCTAATCCATTGACCGTGCTGTCTACAACATTGACTAATTGCCGTCAGCGCATGTGCGTGTAGCCGGACGCACCCGGGGGTACAAAATTGGTTCAAAAAACACCCCACCATGATAGTGTACACAGCATGTGGACACACACAATTTTTTGGGTCATTCCCACCCTCCGAGGCTCGCTTTCCAGGGAAACCCTAATCCATTGACAAATTGCCGTCAGCGCATGTGCGTGTAGCCGGACGCACCCGGGCGTACAAAATTGGTTCAAACAACACCCCACCATGATAGTGTACACATTATGTGGACACACACGATTTTGGGGTCATTCCCACAATCCGAGGCTCCCCTTACCGGGAAACCCAAATCCATTGACCGTCATGTATACAACATTGACTAATTGCCATCAGCGCATGTGCGTGTAGTTGGACGCACCCGGGTGTACAAAATTGGTTCAAACAACACCCCACCATGATAGTGTACACACCATGTGGACACACACAATTTTTTGGGTCATTCCCACCCTCCGAGGCTCGCTTTCCAGGGAAACCCTAATCCATTGACAAATTGTCGTCAGCGCATGTGCGTGTAGCCGGATGCACCCGGGCGTACAAAATTGGTTCAAACAACACCCCACCATGATAGTGTACACATTATGTGGACACACACGATTTTTGGGGTCATTCCCACAATCCGAGGCTCGCTTTCCAGGGAAACCCTAATCCATTGACCGTGCTGTCTACAACATTGACTAATTGCCATCAGCGCATGTGCGTGTAGCTGGACGCACCCGGGGGTACAAAATTGGTTCAAACAACACCCCACCATGATAGTGTACACACCATGTGGACACACACAATTTTTTGGGTCATTCCCACCCTCCGAGGCTCGCTTTCCAGGGAAACCCTAATCCATTGACAAATTGCCGTCAGCGCATGTGCGTGTAGCCGGACGCACCCGGGCGTACAAAATTGGTTCAAACAACACCCCACCATGATAGTGTACACATTATGTGGACACACACGATTTTTGGGGTCATTCCCACAATCCGAGGCTCGCTTTCCAGGGAAACCCTAATCCATTGACCGTGTTGTCTACAACATTGACTAATTGCCACCAGCGCATGTGCGTGTAGCTGGACGCACCCGGGGGTACAAAATTGGTTCAAACAACACCCCACCATGATAGTGTACACACCATGTGGACACACACAATTTTTGGGTCATTCCCACCTTCCGAGGCACGCTTTTCAGGGAAACCCTAATCCATTGACAAATTGCCGTCAGCGCATGTGCGTGTAGCCGGACGCACCCGGGGGTACAAAATTGGTTCAAACAACACCCCACCATGATAGTGTACACATTATGTGGATACACACGATTTTTGGGGTCATTCCCACAATCCGAGGCTCGCTTTCCAGGGAAACCCTAATCCACTGACCGTGCTGTCTACAACATTGACTAATTGCCATCAGCGCATGTGCGTGTAGCTGGACGCACCCGGGGGTACAAAATTGGTTCAAACAACACCCCACCATGATAGTGTACACACCATGTGGACACACACAATTTTTTGGGTCATTCCCACCTTCCGAGGCACGCTTTTCAGGGAAACCCTAATCCATTGACAAATTGCCGTCAGCGCATGTGCGTGTAGCCGGACGCACCCGGGGGTACAAAATTGGTTCAAACAACACCCCACCATGATAATGTACACACCATGTGGACACACACGATTTTTGGGGTCATTCCCACAATCCGAGGTTCGCTTTCAAGGGATACCCTAATCCATTGACCGTGATGTCTACAACATTGACTAATTGCCGTCAGCGCATGTGCATGTAGCCGGACGCACCCGGGGGTACAAAATTGGTTCAAACAACACCCCACCATGATAGTGTACACACCATGTGGACACACACAATTTTTTGGGTCATTCCCACCCTCTGAAGCTCGCTTTCCAGGGAAACCCTAATCCATTGACAAATTGCCGTCAGCGCATGTGCGTGTAGCCGGACGCACCCGGGCGTACAAAATTGGTTCAAACAACACCCCACCATGATAGTGTACACATTATGTGGACACACACGATTTTTGGGGTCATTCCCACAATCCGAGGCTCGCTTTCCAGGGAAACCCTAATCCATTGACCGTTATGTCTACAACATTGACTAATTGCCTTCAGCGCATGTGCGTGTAGCTGGACGCACCCGGGGGTACAAAATTGGTTCAAACAACACCCCACCATGATAGTGTACACACCATGTGGACACACACAATTTTTTGGGTCATTCCCACCCTCCGTGGCTCGCTTTCCAGGGAAACCCTAATCCATTGACAAATTGCCGTCAGCGCATGTGCGTGTAGCCGGACGCACCCGGGCGTACAAAATTGGTTCAAACAACACCCCACCATGATAGTGTACACATTATCTGGACACACACGATTTTTGGGGTCATTCCCACAATCCGAGGCTCGCTTTCCAGGGAAACCCTAATCCATTGACCGTGCTGTCTACAACATTGACTAATTGCCATCAGCGCATGTGCGTGTAGCTGGATGCACCCGGGGGTACAAAATTGGTTCAAACAACACCCCACCATGATAGTGTAGACACCATGTGGACACACACAATTTTTTGGGTCATTCCCACCTTCCGAGGCACGCTTTTCAGGGAAACCCTAATCCATTGACAAATTGCCGTCAGCGCATGTGCGTGTAGCCAGACGCACCCGGGGGTACAAAATTGGTTCAAACAACACCCCACCATGATAATGTACACACCATGTGGACACACACGATTTTTGGGGTCATTCCCACAATCCGAGTTTCGCTTTCCAGGGAAACCCTAATCCATTGACCGTGCTGTCTACAACATTGACTAATTGCCGTCAGCGCATGTGCATGTAGCCGGACGCACCCGGGGGTACAAAATTGGTTCAAACAACACCCCACCATGATAGTGTACACACCATGTGGACACACACAATTTTTGGGTCATTCCCACCCTCCGAGGCTCGCTTTCCAGGGAAACCCTAATCCATTGACAAATTGCCGTCAGCGCATGTGCGTGTAGCCGGACGCACCCGGGGGTACAAAATTGGTTCAAACAACACCCCACCATGATAGTGTACACATTATGTGGACACACACGATTTTTGGGGTCATTCCCACAATCCGAGGCTCGCTTTCCAGGGAAACCCTAATCCATTGACCGTGATGTCTACAACATTGACTAATTGCCATCAGCGCATGTGCGTGTAGCTGGACGCACCCGGGGGTACAAAATTGGTTCAAACAACACCCCACCATGATAGTGTACACACCATGTGGACACACACAATTTTTGGGTCATTCCCACCCTCCGAGGCTCGCTTTCCAGGGAAACCCTAATCCATTGACAAATTGCCGTCAGCGCATGTGCGTATAGCCGGACGCACCCGGGGGGTACAAAATTGGTTCAAAAAACACCCCACCATGATAGTGTACACATTATGTTGACACACACGATTTTTGGGGTCATTCCCACAATCCGAGGCTCGCTTTCCAGGGAAACACTAATCCATTGACCGTGCTGTCTACAACATTGCTAATTTCCATCAGCGCATGTGCGTGTAGCTGGACGCACCTGGGGGTACAAAATTGGTTCAAACAACACCACACCATGATAGTGTACACACCATGTGGACACACACAATTTTTTGGGTCATTCCCACCTTCCGAGGCACGCTTTTCAGGGAAACCCTAATCCATTGTCAAATTGCCGTCAGCGCATGTGCGTGTAGCCGGACGCACCCGGGGGTACAAAATTGGTTCAAACAACACCCCACCATGATAATGTACACACCATGTGGACACACACGATTTTTGGGGTCATTCCCACAATCCGAGTTTCCCTTTCCAGGGAAACCCTAATCCATTGACCGTGCTGTCTACAACATTGACTAATTGCCGTCAGCGCATGTGCATGTAGCCGGACGCACCCGGGGGTACAAAATTGGTTCAAACAACACCCCACCATGATAGTGTACACAGCATGTGGACACACACAATTTTTTGGGTCATTCCCACCCTCCGAGGCTCGCTTTCCAGGGAAACCCTAATCCATTGACAAATTGCCGTCAGCGCATGTGCGTGTAGCCGGACGCACCCGGGGGTACAAAATTGGTTCAAACAACACCCCACCATGATAGTGTACACATTATGTGGACACACACGATTTTTGGGGTCATTCCCACAATCCGAGGCTCGCTTTCCAGGGAAACCCTAATCCATTGACCGTGCTGTCTACAACATTGACTAATTGCCATCAGCGCATGTGCGTGTAGCTGGACGCACCCGGGGGTACAAAATTGGTTCAAACAACACCCCACCATGATAGTGTACACACCATGTGGACACACACAATTTTTTGGGTCATTCCCACCCTCCGAGGCTCGCTTTCCAGGGAAACCCTAATCCATTGACAAATTGCCGTCAGCGCATGTGCGTGTAGCCGGACGCACCCGGGGGGTACAAAATTGGTTCAAAAAACACCCCACCATGATAGTGTACACATTATGTTGACACACACGATTTTTGGGGTCATTCCCACAATCCGAGGCTCGCTTTCCAGGGAAACACTAATCCATTGACCGTGCTGTCTACAACATTGACTAATTTCCATCAGCGCATGTGCGTGTAGCTGGACGCACCTGGGGGTACAAAATTGGTTCAAACAACACCACACCATGATAGTGTACACACCATGTGGACACACACAATTTTTTGGGTCATTCCCACCTTCCGAGGCACGCTTTTCAGGGAAACCCTAATCCATTGTCAAATTGCCGTCAGCGCATGTGCGTGTAGCCGGACGCACCCGGGGGTACAAAATTGGTTCAAACAACACCCCACCATGATAATGTACACACCATGTGAAAGAACATCTCTCATACTATGTTTTGAGTGTTTGATGTCAATGTATGTGATACACTAATGATTGTTTAAGTGGCACAGGGATTACATAGATTTATTCATGTGTGATTGGATTTGATCATCTGCCAAAAGATTTCTGAATATGTTGGGTAGGCCGGATAATCCGGGCCGGATATTGTTGAAATATCCGGCCCCCTGGTTTCGGCTAAGTCTTCGAGGAAAAGCAGCTCAGTATGGGGGCCGGACATTTGCCCGGATATTGTCCCGGTATTGTACCAGGGCCGGAATATCCGGGCCGGATATTTTGGAAATATCCGGCCCCCTCGAATTTGGCTAAGGACCTGAAGAATTGGCTCTCTGGTTGTGGGCCGGACATTTGGCCGGACAATGTCACACTTTTGTCCCGTAGGCCGGATTATCCGGGGGGGGGGCAGATTATCCGGCCCTTACTTAGGCCGGAATATCCGCCCCCCGGAAGCTGCAACGGCTCGATTTTGAAGGGAGGTATAAATACCCCCCTTCTCCTACCTTGGTGCTTTGCTCAATCATTGCTCAAGAATTCTGCCAAGCTACACCACCATTAGAGCCACCTCAAGAAACACAAGATTTGCAAGATCTCCTTCCTCCCCCAACCAAAGCTCTTGATCTTTGGGGATTCGAAGGAGAAGCCACCGATCTACATCCTCACCGAAGCGTTCTTCATTTCCCCCTCACTTGTTTGAGGGATCTCATGCTAGTGTTCCTATTTGGTTCCCTAGTTGACTTGTTGTTGATGTGTTGTTGTTGATTGTTGTATTGTTACAGATTTGGGAGCCTCCAATTCAGTTGTGGATGTGTGCCCCAAGAACCTTGTAAAGGCCCGGTTTCCGCCTCGAGGAAATCCCTTAGTGGAAGTGGGCTAGGCCTTCGTGGCGTTGCTCACAGGAGATCTGAGTGAAGCCTTCGTGGCTGTTGGTTTGGCTTGCGTAGCAACCACACTCCTCCAAACGTAGACGTACCTTCTTGCAAAGGAAGGGAACTACGGGAATCATCTCCGTGTCAACGCGTGCTACACTCTCGGTTACCTCTATCCCACTCTATCTCCTATATATTGCGTAGCTATATCTTGCCTAGTTGATAACATTGTCATATAGGTAAATTCACTTAGTTGCATATCTAGAGAATTTACCTTTGTGTCAAACCTAAATTGAAAAAGAACTAAAAATTGGTTAGCACCTATTCACCCCCCCTCTAGGTGCGGCATACGATCCTTTCAATTGGTATCAGAGCCTCGGCTCTTATTTCGGGCTTAACCGCCTAAGAGTATGCCGAACGAGGAGCCCTCGGAAGGGGCCGCCAATACGGTATCCATGGAAGAATTCAATTCGTTGAAGTCCTTCATGGAAGCCAAAATGGAAGCCCAAATGGAAAGCATGAAAAAGATGATTGCCGAGCTTTTGGCTCCGGCCCGTCCCAAGGCTCCTAGTATAGAGGTAAAGGACGCGGGTGTGTCAGAAGAGGGAGGTGCTTCGGCACCACCCTCTTCTACCAAACCCGTGGAAGGTGATAACTTAAACACTAACAAATCTCCCATTGCATCTCCTAGGGATACTAGTGGAGGTGAGAGCTACAATCGAGTAGCTCCACCTTTTCAATCTCCCGATATACCGGTTCCCCATCCTCATTTGAACATTCGGGGCGACCCACCTAAGTTTTCCATTGAAAATTACAATACTTGGCGATTTGAGTTTCGCTCTCATGTTTGCAGTGCCTCCAATGAACTTTGGAGAATCATCCAGGAAGGCTTCAAACCTTACAACCCCAACAAGTTGACTAGAAGAGAAGCGGTTGATAGTCAACTCAACAACACCGCCTTGCACATGATTCAAACTAGTGTGGGGACAAAGGATTTGCCTCGTGTTCGGAACTACACCACCGCCAAGGAAGCTTGGGATGGTTTGGCCGCTAGTTGCATTGGAAGTGAGAGCACAAGAAGGAACAAGTATAATGCTCTTAAGAATAAAGCCGAAGGATTCATGAGGCTACCGGATGAAGATCATCAAGACATGTATTCAAGACTCCTCATTGTTGCCGATGACTTCCGACTTATTGGTGCCACCCACATCAATGACTCTTGGATCAAGGAGAAGTACATTGAATGCATGATGCCATATGTACCCATTGATGTCAAGACCCTTGTTGGGAGAGAATGCTATTCCTCTCTCTCTTCTCAAGATGCCGTGCACGAGATGCAAGCCCTCAAGGTGCTCGAGCAAAACTCTCATGATTCTCTCAATCGTGCCATTGGTATGTCAAAAGGGAACAATCTTGCCTTGGTGGTCAACCCCTTAGATGAAGTGCACCCTCAAGAGCAATATAGGGCATCTTGGAGTATGTCCTATCCAGAAGATTTGGAATGCCACTATCATGATCACATGGCCTTCCATGCAAAGTCCTTTTGGGTTGATCCCTCCAAGGCCAAGGAAGACAACATCAAGAGAAACCACAAGAGTGGGTTCACTAGCTTTGGACCAAAGACAAGATCATGCTACAATTGTGATGACAAGCGCCACTTCATTGCCAAATGCCCCTATGAAAATAGAGAACTTCATAATGGAAGGCTCATTCCCAAGGACAAGAGCAAAGAATCAAAGGGCAAATACTCAAAAGCCCCCAACAAGAAGTTCTACAACAACAAGACCAAGAAGGGCAAGAGGCACCCAAAAGTTGTGCTAGTGACTAGGGAAGAATATTCTTCCGATGAAGTTGCGAGCTCTAGTGATGATGAAGAAGAAAGCTCAAAAGAAGTGGCCGCCATTGTCACTACCAACATTCCCTCTTCATCTCTCTTTGAATCCCCCAATGAGAATCCTCATATCAAGAATGCACATTGCTTCATGGCAACATCTTCCTTGGACACATCTATTGTGCTATCAACTCAAGAAGAATATTCCTCCAGGGATGATGAAGTTGATGATGAAGAAGATGCAACCTCTAATGGATTGGTCGCTCTTGCCTCCCTCTCCACTAACTCTTCATCACCAAGTGAATCCCCCAATGAGATCATTCATGTGGAGGAAGAAAGTTGTCTCATGGCCAAATCCTCCGAGGTATCATCTCCTAGCCCCTCTATGCCTAACATATCAAGTGATCTAGGGGTTGATGATGCTAGTCTAAAAGTAAAACAAGAAATGCTAGAATTTGATGAATTCTTGCTTAACCTACAAGGTATCAACAAAAAGCATGTTTCAAATCTCATGGCTCGTTTAGCTCAACAAAATGATATGCTTGAGAAAAAGGGTCAAATAGAGAGAGAAGACTCTCTTGAAATCCATGCTCTTAAAAATGCCCTTGAGGAAAGTCAAGAAAATATAGCTTCTCTTGAGGAGAGGCTAGAAAATCTTGAAGAGCCTCAAGATGAAATTAACAAGCTCACTAAAGCTAGAGATCATGCTAGGGCTAAGACTAAATTGCTTAAAAAGGAAAAGGCCAAATTTGGTGTTGATCATGAGAAACTTGTGAAGGATCTAGATGAACTAGACAAAGCTCACAAAGCCTTGAAGAGTGAATACTCTCTCCTATCCAAGTCAAATGAGCAACTTCAAATTAGGCTTGCTTCATATGATGTACCTAGTTCCTCTACCCCTTCTTGTGATCATGCAAATATTATTGAGGAAAATGCTAGGTTGAAGGATGAACTTGCTAAGGCCTCCTCTCCCCAAAGTAAACTTTCTTTGGATGATCTTTTGAGTAAGCAAAGATCAAACAATGGGAAGGAGGGCCTAGGTTACAATGCCAAGGCGAAGAAGGCAAACAAGCAAAAGGTCAAGCCCGCACAAGAGAAGAAGAAAGATATCACCAATGGTGAAGCCCCTAAGGGCAACACCACTAATGATGATAATGCGGGAAATGCTAACCCTCACTATGTTTTATTTAAAGATTATTATGGTGATGTTTTTGCTAAATATGTTGGCCCATATGATGGTTATGTTGCTTGGTCTATTTGGGTCCCAAAGACCCTTGTTGCTAACAAAAGAGGACCCATTGTGAAATGGGTACCTAAATCCAAGAATTGATCTCATGTAGGACTATGCCGCCGGAGGTTCAAAATGGTTACTTGATAGTGGATGTACAAGTCATATGACCGGCGGCAAGAACCTCGTCAAGGAGTTGAGGCCCAACATAAACAATATCACCGTCTCCTTTGGCGATAATTCTACATCCGAGGTATTGGGTTTTGGCAAGGTTGTGGTTGCACACAACATAACACTTGTGGATGTCATGCTTGTCAAAACCCTTGGTTACAATTTGCTTTCCGTTTCCGCCCTTGGCAAGATGGGTTTCGCCGTCTTTATTGATAAAGATATTGTGGTCCTCTTGTGGAGCAAGACTCTAAAAGTCGCTTTCGTTGGGTATCGCGAACATAACTTGTATGTGGTGGACTTTTCGGGGAACACCACTTCAAGTGCGATGTGCCTATTCGGAAAGGCGGATGTGGGTTGGTTGTGGCATCGCCGCCTAGCCCATGTCAACATGAGAACTTTGCAAAGTCTTCACAAGGGGAACCATATTGTGGGACTAATGGAAAGTGTTTCTTTTGCCAAAGATCGTGTTTGTAGGGCTTGTGTTGAAGGCAAAATGCATGACTCTCCGCATCCAAGCAAGACTATCATCTCTTCCAAGAGGATCTTGGAGCTCCTTCATGTGGATCTCTTTGGTCCCGTTACTCATGCAAGTCTTGGTGCGAAGAAACATTGCTTGGTGATTGTTGATGATTACTCAAGATACACTTGGGTCTACTTTCTCAAGACGAAAGATGAGACTCAACAAATATTCATTGACTTTGCCACCGAGGTGCAACGCCAACACAACCTCCTCATTATGGCAATAAGAAGTGACAACGGCTCCGAGTTCAAGAACTACACACTCAATGATTTTCTTAGTGATGAGGGGATTCGTCATCAATATTCCGCTGCTTACACCCCTCAACAAAATGGTGTTGCGGAGAGGAAGAACCGGACTCTTATGGATATGGCAAGGTCTATGATGGCGGAGTATAAATCCCGCTATAACTTTTGGGCCGAAGCCATCTCTACCGCTTGTCACTCCTCTAACCGGCTCTATCTCCGCAAGGGATTGAACAAGACTCCATATGAAATACTCACCGGCAACAAGCCTAATATATCATACTTCAAGGTGTTCGGTTGTAAGTGTTTCTACAAAATCAAAGGAGTTCGTTTGTCTAAATTTGCTCCTAAAGCTTTGGAGGGTATATTTGTTGGTTACGGTGCCGAATCTCACACTTATAGAGTCTTTGATGTATCCTCCGGGATTATCATTGAATCTTGTAGTGTGAAGTTCGAAGAAAATGATGGCTCCCAAGTGGGGCAAGTTGATGTATGTGCAGGTGATGAAATACCTCAAGATGCCATAGTAAGAATGGGTGTGGGATTTTTCCGCCCCATTGAGGGACACGGTGTGGCGTCTCGGGAAGAACTATGCTCTACCACGGTGGAGCCCTCATCCTCTCAACATCAACAAACCCCATCTCTTGAAGCTAATGATGCACCAACCCAAGAACAAGAAGAAAATCCTCCCTCTCATGAACAAGATCAAGGACAAGATCAACCAAGCATTCAAGATCAACCATTTGATATTTGCACTTCACCAAACATTGTCCAAGATCAAGCACATGAGGTTGAGCATTCTCAAGTAATTGAGGAAGCTCAAATTGAAGGTCAAGACGGGGACCCAAATGATCAAGTTGATCAAGTGACACCTCCAAGGCCTAGAAAAACCAAGGAGGAGATCGAGGCCCGTCGTCTAGCAAGAAGAGACAGGATCCTTGAAATTCGTGGACACACTCATGACAAGGTCCTTGGTGATGTTCGAGCAAAGGTCTCCACAAGAAGGCAATTGGCTAACTTTAGCAATCATCATGCTTATATCTCCGTTGTGGAACCCAAGAAAGTATTTGAAGCCCTTGAAGATTCGGATTGGGTGGATGCCATGCATGAGGAACTCAACAACTTCAAGCGCAACAAAGTGTGGACCTTAGTAGAGAAGCCAAAGGAGTGCCGCAATGTTATAGGCACTAAGTGGATATTCAAGAACAAGCAAGATGAGTTTGGAAATATTGTGAGGAACAAGGCAAGATTGGTGGCTCAAGGTTTCTCTCAAGTTGAAGGAATTGACTTTGGAGAGACCTATGCTCCCGTGGCTCGTCTTGAGTCCATCCGTATCCTTCTTGCTTATGCATCGCATCATAACTTTAAGTTACAACAAATGGATGTTAAAAGTGCATTTCTTAATGGTCCTTTGCATGAAGAGGTTTATGTTAAGCAACCCCCGGGGTTTGAGGATCTCAACTTTCCTAACCATGTCTACAAGCTTGATAAAGCACTTTATGGTCTCAAACAAGCTCCTAGAGCTTGGTACGAGCACCTTAAAGAATTGTTGGTAGACCGTGGGTTTGATGTTGGGCTAATCGATCCCACTCTTTTTACTAAGAGGGTTAATGGGGAGCTTTTCGTTTGCCAATTATATGTTGATGATATCATCTTTGGCTCTACTAACAAAGCTTTCAATGATGAATTTTCAAAGCTTATGACCGATAGGTTTGAGATGTCTATGATGGGAGAGATGAAGTTCTTCCTTGGTTTTGAGATCAAGCAATTGAGAGAGGGAACCTTCATCAATCAAGCAAAATATCTCCAAGACATGCTCAAGAGGTTCAAGATGACCGAGTTGAAGGGTGTGGCCACTCCTATGATCACCAAATGTCATCTTGCACTAGATCCCAATGGTAAAGAGGTGGATCAAAAGGTATACCGCTCCATGATTGGATCCTTGCTTTACCTTTGTGCATCTAGACCAGACATAGTGTTGAGTGTTGGTGTGTGTGCAAGGTATCAAGATTCTCCTAAGGAGAGCCACATGATGGCTCTCAAAAGAATCTTTCGATATTTGGTTGATACCCCAAGATATGGTATTTGGTACCCCAAGGGCTCAAGTTTTATTCTCAATGGTTATACCGATGCGGATTGGGCGGGTGACAAGGATGATAGGAAATCAACTTCCGGGGCTTGCCAATTCCTTGGTAGGTCCTTGGTGTGTTGGTCTTCTAAGAAGCAAAATTGTATATCTCTCTCCACCGCCGAAGCCGAATATGTTGCCGCCGCAAGTGGATGCACTCAATTGTTATGGATGAGGCAAACTTTAAAGGAATACGGTGTCATTTGTGACAAAGTGCCTCTATTATGTGACAATGAAAGTGCCATCAAGATTGCCTATAATCCGGTGCAACATTCAAGAACGAAGCATATTGAGATCCGGAATCATTTCATTAGGGATCATGTTGCCCGTGGTGATATTGAGCTCATCTATGTTCCTACCAAAGATCAACTTGCCGATATATTCACGAAGCCTCTTGATGAAGCAAGGTTCTCTTATTTGAGGAATGAGCTAAATATCATTGATTCAAGGAGTATAGCTTGACCATCTTGCAAACACACCTTTGTCTCAAAACTTTATTTGGTTTAGATGTGGGCATGGAAATAGGGGGAGTGCGGTTTAAACTATTGAGCTATCCCTCCCCCCATAATGCCAACATTAAAAGAAATCATTCTCTTTATATCATATAATGATATGTGAGCTTCAATGATGAGTAGTGGTTTTGGGCCCAAGATACATCTTCGCGGTGCCATGCCATAACACTCATATATGGTGGCCTAGGCCACCACACTCTTCTTTGTGAAGAGTTGGAGTTATTTGAGTCTTATCGCCTTTTATTTGACAACTCCATGTTCTTATGGGAAATCACTCTAGTTTGGCCTTATTTGCTCATATCTTGCAAACTTGAGTGATCATGTACCATTAACAGTTTGTATCGTCTTCAACCTAAGCCTACTCCCTACCATAAACTATTTCCATCTTGCTCATTTGTCATGTTTGGTAAAAAACTTGGAGTTTGAGGTGTTTCGGTCGGATGATCTAGGTCGCTCCATCTTATTGGTAAATTTGCACCTTATATGTGACGTGATACTTTATTGCATCACACATGAGTCTTGCAAATAACCAACGAAAGATGGGACGGATTCCCCGTGATTCTGAAATCTTTCAGAACCCCGGATTATCCGGCCCCAGGCGACCCCGGATTATCCGGCCCGGCCGGATTATCCGCCCTAAACTAGGGCCGGATTATCCGGCCTGGGCAGATCTTGAAAGGGTTGAGGACGAGGCCGCGGGGGGGCAAACGGTTCACCACCCCCACGCGCCTCTCTCTCCTCTCTCTCCTCTCAAGTTCGCCGGACCTCCTCCTCCTCGCCGGAGACGCTCCGTCCGCCCCCTCTCGGAGTTCGTGGGTGGATCGGGTGCATCTCCTCCCTAGCCATCTTCTCCTCCAAGCGGTTTCCACAATGGATGTGGGTATGATTCACAATCTCTAACCCTAGATGTTGTGTTTTATATGTGCTCTTTTCTTGGTGGAATTGATGTCTAGTTGTTCCAAACCTCTTGTAATGTACTCCTCTTGCATGCTATGAGGCCGATCTAGTCTTAGACATGCTTTTGATTGGAAAAACTGCAAATCTCGCAGGGCCGGATTATCCGCCCCACGAGCAGGCCGGATTATCCGGCCTGGCCGGATTATCCGCCCCTAGGGGACACCGGATTATCCGGCCTGGAGCTTCATCGCCGCTGCAGCTTGGCTTCAATCTCTCATGTCTCGATTTGTACCGACTTATAGCATGTTTCTCGAGTATATTACTGTATCTTACATGACTTATGAGCATTACCTTTCCTTTGCTACCCGCCTTTGCTTCTCACAGGTGGTGCCTCTCGGGGTGGTCGGAGACGCTCAAGGAATGATCGCTCTAGTGATGAGTTTGCCCCCAATGCACCTCGCAAGTCCGTCACTTCAAGGCGGAAGAACAAGGAAGTGAGGGAGAACTACAAGACCATGGACCCAGTTTCTTACTCCGCTATCCGTTTGAAGAACTGGTATGATGATGTCCCAAGGGATGAAGACATAGCGGGCAGGAGATATTGGTGCACTGAGCAGGAGTTCATCTTCAAGGACATCTATGAGCCCATGAAGAATCTGAGACCCATGCAGGCTATTGATGTGGACATTCTGGCAATCAACAATCACTTTGAAGATGCTATCTGGGTTGCTGGAAAGATGGGCTTGCACGATATCATGAAGATTCAGTGTGACTTTAGCCCAGATTTGGTGAAGCAGTTCTTTGCCACTTTGGCAATCAGGAAAGATGAGGAACACACCATGGAGTGGATGACTGGCTCCACTCACTGCACTGCCACTCTGCGCCAGTTTGCTGGTTATCTTGGAGTTCCTGTTGATGGGGGTCGTCAACTTCATGGACCACAACAGACAGATAAGAATGCTCTTGTGCATCTCTATACCTCAGCGGGAAAAATTGGTCAAGCTAAGGGGCTGCTACCCATATACAGTCAGTTGCTTCGGTTCTTTCGGGCAACCATTTGCCCAAGTGGTGGCAACAATGATGCTCTTCGGGGAACCCTTGTGGACCTTTTGCACCTCAGCTATAAGTGTGCTCGTGATGTGAATGAAGAACGGGACTACACTCTTGATGTCATGGACTTTATCTTCCATGAGATCCATGATGCCATGGTCTCTCGGACCACCATACCCTATGCACCCTACATTCAGCTTCTCATCAACAACTCTGTGGCTATGGTTGGTGAAGACATAAGTGGGTATCCTTTGGTGAAGCACCATGTCAAGAAGCCATACAAGCTTAAGCCAGTCTCTTCAGCCGTACCTGCTCCTGACACTTTCATGAGTGATGCTCGCTCCAGTGGCTTTTCTCCTGCTCGTCACCCTGACGTCCCGGCTATGAGGAAGCAAGTGAGCCGGCTTAGTTGGTTTCAGCGTCACATCTTGTGCATGAACATTGAGATACACAAGGAAAACTATGCTGCTAGCCGAGAGCGTTCTCAGATTAAGCACACTCAGGCGGTTATTCTTCACAAGCTCAGTGGTGATCAAGGACCTCCGCCTCAGCCTCCAGCTCACCAGGGTTACAGTGGATGGCACTCTGCACAGGTTCCATGGAGTGAACTTGATGACTGCCTTCAAAGGTCCAACACCTCTCGCCGCTCCCCGGATGCACCTGACACTGATGAGGATGAGGATGAAGAGGAAGCGGCAGACGAGTCCGATGATGATTATGCCTCCGAGTGATTCCCATGGGACGAGTAGCATCGCGCTTGTCCCCTTTTTGGTGTTTCGATGCCAAAGGGGGAGAAGTGTTCTATTAGGAACTATCTCGGGGATTTGCATGGTTTGGGCACAAGCATTTGCGTTTACCATTCCTTTATTGCTTGTGTTCCCTCGTATTTGCACTATTTGCTTTGGTTGTGTCGTTTAAAACTATGTGCTATGTGGTGTGAGACATTGTTAAGTGTGAGACATTGTTATGGTTTTCGGATTTCTATATGTTGAGATCAAGGATGCTATATGCTATATTATATGTGATGTTATATCTCCGTATCTTATATCTACACATGGGTATGATTTCTTGCATCCTATCTCAACTTCATATTTGTTTATGTCTCGTGTAAGAGGTCGTGATGGATATCTCTAGTGTTGAGGCAACTCAATCCTATGTGTTGTGTATTTGTATTCAAATGCAAATTACTTATATGCACACATGTAGGGGGAGTGCCTCTATGTTTTTGCCATCACGTTTGTCTCTATAGCTATTCTCTTGCAAATCCGTATATTGTCATCAAACACCAAAAAGGGGGAGATTGAAAGAACATCTCTCATACTATGTTTTGAGTGTTTGATGTCAATGTATGTGATACACTAATGATTGTTTAAGTGGCACAGGGATTACATAGATTTATTCATGTGTGATTGGATTTGATCATCTGCCAAAAGATTTCTGAATATGTTGGGTAGGCTGGATAATCCGGGCCGGATATTGTTGAAATATCCGGCCCCCTGGTTTCGGCTAAGTCTTCGAGGAAAAGCAGCTCAGTATGGGGGCCGGACATTTGCCCGGATATTGTCCCGGTATTGTACCAGGGCCGGAATATCCGGGCCGGATATTTTGGAAATATCCAGCCCCCTCGAATTTGGCTAAGGACCTGAAAAATTGGCTCTCTGGTTGTGGGCCGGACATTTGGCCGGACAATGTCACACTTTTGTCCCGTAGGCCGGATTATCCGGGGGGGGCGGATTATCCGGCCCTTACTTAGGCCGGAATATCCGGCCCCCCGGAAGCTGCAACGGCTCGATTTTGAAGGGAGGTATAAATACCCCCCTTCTCCTACCTTGGTGCTTTGCTCAATCATTGCTCAAGAATTCTGCCAAGCTACACCACCATTAGAGCCACCTCAAGAAACACAAGATTTGCAAGATCTCCTTCCTCCCCCAACCAAAGCTCTTGATCTTTGGGGATTCGAAGGAGAAGCCACCGATCTACATCCTCACCGAAGCGTTCTTCATTTCCCCCTCACTTGTTTGAGGGATCTCATGCTAGTGTTCCTATTTGGTTCCCTAGTTGACTTGTTGTTGATGTGTTGTTGTTGATTGTTGTATTGTTACAGATTTGGGAGCCTCCAATTCAGTTGTGGATGTGTGCCCCAAGAACCTTGTAAAGGCCCGGTTTCCGCCTCGAGGAAATCCCTTAGTGGAAGTGGGCTAGGCCTTCGTGGCGTTGCTCACAGGAGATCTGAGTGAAGCCTTCGTGGCTGTTGGTTTGGCTTGCGTAGCAACCACACTCCTCCAAACGTAGACGTACCTTCTTGCAAAGGAAGGGAACTACGGGAATCATCTCCGTGTCAACGCGTGCTACACTCTCGGTTACCTCTATCCCACTCTATCTCCTATATATTGCGTAGCTATATCTTGCCTAGTTGATAACATTGTCATATAGGTAAATTCACTTAGTTGCATATCTAGAGAATTTACCTTTGTGTCAAACCTAAATTGAAAAAGAACTAAAAATTGGTTAGCACCTATTCACCCCCCCTCTAGGTGCGGCATACGATCCTTTCACCATGTGGATACACACGATTTTTGGGGTCATTCCCACAATCCGAGTTTCCCTTTCCAGGGAAACCCTAATCCATTGACCGTGCTGTCTACAACATTGACTAATTGCCGTCAGCGCATGTGCATGTAGCCGGATGCACCCGGGGGTACAAAATTGGTTCAAACAACACCCCACCATGATAGTGTACACAACATGTGGACACACACAATTTTTTGGGTCATTCCCACCTTCCGAGGCACGCTTTTCAGGGAAACCCTAATCCATTGGCAAATTGCCGTCAGCGCATGTGCGTGTAGCCGGACGCACCCGGGGGTACAAAATTGGTTCAAACAACACCCCACCATGATAATGTACACACCATGTGGACACACACGATTTTTGGGGTCATTCCCACAATCCGAGTTTCCCTTTCCAGGGAAACCCTAATCCATTGACCGTGCTGTCTACAACATTGACTAATTGCCGTCAGCGCATGTGCATATAGTCGGATGCACCCGGGGGTACAAAATTGGTTCAAACAACACCCCACCATGATAGTGTACACAGCATGTGGACACACACAATTTTTTGGGTCATTCCCACCCTCCGAGGCTCGCTTTCCAGGGAAACCCTAATCCATTGACAAATTGCCGTCAGCGCATGTGCGTGTAGCCGGACGCACCCGGGGGTACAAAATTGGTTCAAAAAACACCCCACCATGATAGTGTACACATTATGTGGACACACACGATTTTTGGGGTCATTCCCACAATCCGAGGCTCGCTTTCCAGGGAAACCCTAATCCATTGACCGTGCTGTCTACAACATTGACTAATTTCCATCAGCGCATGTGCGTGTAGCTGGACGCACCCGGGGGTACAAAATTGGTTCAAACAACACCCCACCATGATAGTGTACACACCATGTGGACACACACAATTTTTTGGGTCATTCCCACCCTCCGATGCTCGCTTTCCAGGGAAACCCTAATCCATTGACAAATTGCCGTCAGCGCATGTGCGTGTAGCCGGACGCACCCGGGGGTACAAAATTGGTTCAAAAAACACCCCACCATGATAGTGTACACATTATGTTGACACACACGATTTTTGGGGTCATTCCCACAATCCGAGGCTCGCTTTCCAGGGAAACATTGACCGTGCTGTCTACAACATTGACTAATTTCCATCAGCGCATGTGCGTGTAGCTGGACGCACCTGGGGGTACAAAATTGGTTCAAACAACACCAAACCATGATAGTGTACACACCATGTGGACACACACAATTTTTTGGGTCATTCCCACCTTCCGAGGCACGCTTTTCAGGGAAACCCTAATCCATTGTCAAATTGCCGTCAGCGCATGTGCGTGTAGCCGGACGCACCCGGTGACATAGGCACCCCAAATGGGCCTGCCATAGATGGTACCCGGGATTTACTGAAGGCCCACTATCCGAAGAATAAGAAGATTCGGGAGCCCAAGATGTATTAAGGAAAGCTAGAGTTGTAATAGGAAGTATTATTTGTAATCTGGCGGGACGAGTTAGAAACCGTCCCGAACTCTGTAACTTGTACGATACGAAACCCTCGGCTCCACCTCCTATATAAGGGGGAGTCGAGGGACAAAGAAAGGATCGAATCTACTGTCAACATAACCCTAGTTTTCATAATCGCCGAGTACTTTTCGCCTAAACCTTCGAGATCTACTTGCCCTCTACTTCTAGCAAAACCCTAGTCTACAATCTGTAGGCATTGACAAGTTAATCCTTTGTCAATTGGCGCCGTCTGTGGGGATTAGAGGCTGCAAGGATCTGATCTCGATGGCACGTTCAAGATCTTCGACTTCATCAACAGCAAGCAACGCGATGGATCGAGGTAACAAGGGAAAAACTGATCTATTCAATTTTATTCCTCACCCGCCCTCCCGTATGGATGCATGTGCCTATCTGGAGGAGCCCATCGTCATGACGTTCGGAGAATTCCGATTTGGCGTCAACAAGGAAGGATCCTACCGTCTCGAAGTTCCGATCTCGTCGGAATTTTCAGCGGTCGACTCCAACTTTTCGTCGACTGACGAGGAGTTTTCGTCGACATACTTCGTCGACAACAAGGCAAGCGGAAAGCTCGCCAAGATCTTCAGCAACACATCCTTCGAGTCATCTGCGGACTCCTTTATAAGCAGCGACTCCGACAGCGTCGGCGACTTCAACTTCATCGACAAGTCTGCTGCCATCGGAAAGGTCTTCACCACTCTATATGATGGTGTCACCGGTCCCGACAAAAATCAATGCACAAAATATCATCAGGATCTATGTGGTAGAAGGCAGGCACATCAGACCCGCCAACATCAGAGGCTTTCGACGAATTGGGAAATCCATACGTCGATCCCGCTGATCTCAGACATGGTCTAGGCACCAAATATCCTGGATCCACAACTCGCGCAAGAGTACAGCTCCCGCAAAGTGCGTGGGATAGGGCTGCGAAAGCCATGGATGGTTCAGAACCCATGACCAACACCGCTACTGCACAAGAACTTCAAGCATATCAATATAGACTTGCTCGAGTAAGCGAGAGAGTTGGAAAAGCAGACGACATCCTTGAATAGGAGAAAAGAAGCGCCGCATCAGCGACGCCGGGCAGATTTAAGTCGCCTTTCAGGAAATACAGGAGATAGTCACAGAGAAGCTCGGAGGAGAGCAATGTCTCGACTGCAAAACATACCTGAAGCAGAAAGAGGAAACATAATCCAAAATCTCGACATGTCCTTTATGTCGATCGACGAAAGAGGAAATATCATCCCGAAAACGCCAGAGGCAGGTTACATGGCAACACAAGCATACATCTTGGCGTCCAGACCACCTCCTGGGGACCCGAGAGAACCATTGTTCAATATGGCAATGGCTGGAGTAGGGGTTATGGGAACAGCGTTTGCAACAACGCCTCCCGAAGAAAATCCCAGACAAAATAGTCCACGACACACCGCAGCAGTTCAAGACCCACCAAGAGCAAGTGGAGCAAGGGACACAGCAGTCCAAGTAAGGGTGGACAGAGCGCGACAAGAAAGGAGGGACCGTCAGTACTCGCCAGAGCTTGCCGACGAAGATATGTGTGGGCTCCCATGCTTTACGAGAAGAGTGCGAAAAACTCGAGTCCCAAAAGGGTTCAAGTTACCCGAGAATTTCAAGAAGTTCGACGGCCTGCAAGATCCCGAGGATTGGCTCGTGGATTATCTCGAGATGGTGAAACTGGTAGGAGGAACCAGAGCAACAGCTATGCAAAGTATCCAAGTTCACCTGAGTGGTGCCGCAAGATCTTGGATAAAGAAGCTCCCTTTGAACTCCATCGACAGCTGGGAAACCTTTGAGGACATCTTCGTGAAGAACTTCCGATCCACCTGCAAAAAACCCGCGTCGTTAGAAGAATTACGAGCGTGTCGACAAAAACATGACGAGTCGATGAGAAAATATATAAAGCGGTGGAACATTATCAAAAACTCGGCAGAAGACATATCTGACGAGAGGGCAATAGATGCGTTCGTGGCAGGAATCCGACGAGCAGACTTCGTCGAGGACTTGGGAAGAACTAATCCCAAGACAATCTCAGCGTTGATGGAAATCGCTAACAAGTGGGCAGATGGAGAAGACGCAATATACAACAAACGACACAGGTCGCCAGAAGAGGATCGTAGTCGAAATTATCAAAATAGAAGGCGATTTTCTCGCCAGTTCTACAACAACGATGCTCCTGGCCATATATCGGCTGGTTTTCGGGGAAACCCTGGAGGAAATAGTCGAGATGATTATCAAAGGAGCAACGAGCAACAAGGCGACAATAGAGGTGATTTTCGCGGCAACAGACAAAATAGTGGACCAAGGATTCAAAGACCTTACGTGTCTCCCGAGGAGATGATGAACGGTCCGTGTCAAATGCACTTTTACCTCGACAACAATGGAAAGAGACAGTCAGGACATCTCCAGAAAGACTGCCGCAATTTTCAGGCAATGTTGCGAGCCGCAGGAATCGCAAATGCCCAAGCAAATAACAGAAATCCTCGGGAGCCAAGGAGCGAGATTCACCTTCCACCTCCTCCCGCAATAACCGAAGAAAATCGACACCAGCTCAGAATAGCGGCAGCACCACAACCACCCCCATATGTCGATCCCAATTCCAATGGCGCAGTTTTGATGATTCAGAAAGCTAGGCCGTCCAACAGGCGCGAAGGTCATATCTCGACAAGTGTTTATGGCGAGAGAAGATGCCTCCACCAACGATCGAGTATCTAAATTGGTCGGGCAAGACATAGGCTTTACAATCGCGGATCATCCGCAGCAAGTTCCTCGACCAGGACAATCAGCACTTATTCTACCCGCAGTAATTGCGGGTTCGACGTGTCGCGAGTTTTCATAGATGGCGGCAGCAGTCTAAACCTCATGTATGCAGACACATTGAGGAAGATGAACATATCCCTGGCAAACTTGAAACCAACTGACACACGCTTTCACGGGATCACACCAGAGAAGCCAAGTTACCCATTGGGCAAGATCAACCTCGACGTTCAGTTTGGAACCCGAGAAAACTACAGAATAGAGAACCTGGAGTTCGAAGTTGTGGATTTCCCGTCGCAATATCACGCTTTGTTGGGACGACCAGCGTACGCCAGGTTCATGGCAGTGCCGCATTATACATATCTGTTGTGGAGGTTGCCTGGGCCTAAGGGACCTATCACAATCAAAGGAAGCTTTGCACTGGCCGATAAATGCGACAAAGATTTCCATCGACTGTCAGAAACTTTCGGGATGCAAGCAGAATACGCGGCACCTAGGCTCACTGATTATGATGTGCTGCCAGAGGTAGGAAGATCTAAGGAGCCAACTTTCAATATAAATAAAGATTCAAAAGAGGTACAGATCCACCCGACAGATCCAAAGAAAACGACGTCCATTGCTACAAACATGGATGTCGCATAGGAAAGCGCGCTCGTCGAGTTCCTCCGTGAGCACTGGAAAATCTTCGCATGGTGTCCAGCCGACATGCCAGGAGTACCCAGGGAACTTGCCGAGCACCACCTCAATTTGGATCCTCTTGCACGACCAGTAAAGCAACCTTTGCGGCGTTTTTCAGAGCCTAGCCGCAAAGCTATGTTATCAGAAATAGATCGACTCAAAGATGCCGGGTTCATCAGAGAAATATCTACAGAAGCCACATGGGTAGCTAACCCAGTGATGGTGCCGAAGAAACACACAATAGTCCTTCGCATGTGCGTCGACTTTACGTGTCTCAATAAACATTGTCCCAAGGATCACTTTCCCCTCCCAAGGATCGATCAAATCATCGACTCCACGGCAGGATGTGAACGTCTTTCCTTCCTGGACGCATATTCTGGTTATAACCAGATCAGATTGAAAGAAGAAGATGAAGCCAAGACAGCGTTCATCACACCTTATGGCGTGTTTTGCTACAAAACAATGCCCTTTGGTCTGAAAAACGCGGGAGCAACATATCAGCGGATGATGCAGAAGTGCCTAGCAACACAGATCGGGAAAAATGTACAAGTCTACATCGACGATGTCGTAATAACATCAAAGAAAGGGTCAACGTTGATTGAAGATTTGAAGGAAACCTTCGACAACCTCGACAAGTTCTGCCTCAAGCTGAACCCGACAAAGTGCTCTTTTGGAGTACCCGCAGGAGAACTTCTCGGGTTCTTAGTATCAACAAGGGGGATTGAAGCTAATCCCGAAAAAATACAGGCCATCGTCACTATGAGAAAGCCAACAAAGTTGAAGGAAATACAACAGTTAACGGGGCGAGTCGCAGCTTTAAGCAGATTCGTCGCCAGGCTAGGAGAAAAGGCGCTGCCGTTTTATGCGTTGATCAAGCAAGGAGAAAAATTTCAATGGAACGAGGAAGCAGACAGAGCTTTCGAGAATCTCAAGCGAGCAATTTCGACACCGCCGATATTGGTGGCGCCAAAAGAGAAAGAACCTCTCCTCTTGTACATTGCAGCTACACCTCAGGTGGTCAGCACGGCCTTAGTGGTCGAAAGGGAAGAAGAAGGTAAGCTTCATGGAGTTCAAAGGCCAGTATATTTCATCAGCGAAGTACTGTCGCCGTCAAAACAGCGGTACCCGCAATATCAAAAGCTAGCATATGGAGTATTCACGACAGCAAGAAAACTGCGGCATTATTTTTCGGCTCACCCGATAATAGTGGTCAATGAAGCTCCCTTATCAAATATACTGAACAATCCAGAGGCTACGGGTCGTGTCTCCCTTTGGGGAATAGAACTTTCCCCTCGGGACATCACGTATGAAAAAAGAAAAGCAATAAAGTCGCAGGTCTTACCAGATTTCATTGCAGAGTGGATGGAGCTACAAAACACAGGACCCCCAGATTTGTCGAGGACTTGGACCATGAACTTCGACGGGTCCAAGAGATTGGAAGGTGCCGGAGCAGGCGTGATATTAGTTTCACCTGAAGGCGACAAGTTGAAGTATGTTCTGCGGATGACGTTCCCAAACACATCTAACAATGAAGCAGAATATGAAGCTCTCATACACGGGATGAAGATGGCGAAAGCTTGCGGTGCAACCCGATTGAAAATTTTCGGCGACTCACAGTTGGTAGCTCAGCAAGTAATGAACCAATGCGACGCAGTCAACGAAAGTATGATAGCATACAAGGAGGTGTACAATGAGCTGGAGAAGCTATTCGATGGTTGTGAAGTAAACCACATCAGCAGGATGAGCAACGATGAAGCCGACGTTCTCGCAAACATCGGGTCACAATGCCTCGCAATCCCTCCAGGTGTGTTCTGGGAAGAGATTAGCGAGAGATCAACAAAGCCGGCAAAAACAAAAAAGGAGAAGAAAGAGAAAACATCGACTGTCACCAAGGGCACAGCAGAAGAAGAAGAAGAAGAGCAAGAACTAGTCATGATGGTACAAGTTCCATGGATGCAGGCCTACATATCATACATCCTAAGGAAAGTCATACCCGACGATCCAGTCGAAGCAAGGCGAATAATTAGGCGATCAAAAGCTTTCACTGTGGTAAAAGGGGAACTGTACAAACGCAGTATTTCGGGTGTGCTACAACGGTGTGTTACACCCGAAGAAGGAAGGATCATCCTAAAGGACATGCATGAAGGAATATGTGGGCACCACGCGAGTAGCAGAGCTATTGCGGCTAAGGTTTTCAGAGCAGGATTTTATTGGCTAACAGCAATCGAGGATGCGAAGGAAATAGTGCGAACTTGCGATGCGTGTCAAAGATTTGCGGCAAGACCTCACTCTCCTGCCGCAGAACTTATGCCAATCCCATTGTCTTGGCCCTTCGCTCAATGGGGTCTCGACATGGTAGGTAAATTACACAAAGCTTCGCCAGGAGGTTATGAGTATATGCTTGTTGCTGTCGACAAGTTTACAAAATGGATCGAAGCAAAGCCGATAAATTCACCGGACGGCGCGTCAGCGATTAAGTTCGTGAAAAGCATTGTCTTCAGATTTGGAGTTCCTCACAGTATTGTGACAGACAACGGCAGCAATTTCACATCCAAGGAGTTCAAAGCATACTGCGCAGAAGTGGGCATTAAACTAAGTTTTGCGTCTGTTGCACATCCTCAGACCAATGGACAAGTCGAGAAGGCCAATGGCATCATCTGCAATGGCATCAAGAAACGCCTGCTAGGACCATTGGAAAAAGCCCGGCATACTTGGCCGGAGGAGTTACAAAGTGTGTTGTGGAGTATCCGAACAACACCAAATACGGCGACACAGGAAACACCGTTCTTTCTGGTTCATGGCGCCGAAGCAGTCCTGCCAATAGAAATAGAGCACGATTCTCCAAGAGTCACAGAATATGACGAAGAAACATCGAGGAAATCTTTGGAGGATGATGTCGACGCACTCGATGAAGCTCGAGACGAAGTCCTGTCAAGAGTCGCCAAATATCAGCAGGACCTGAAAAACTATCACAGTCGACGATTGCGGCCAAGGTCTTTTCAAGTTGGTGACTTAGTTCTGCGGCTCAACCAGAAAAGTCACGAAAAACTCGAATCACCATGGCTTGGACCCTACATCGTCACAGAAGTAATCGAAGGAGGAGCATACAGAATCAAAGACAAGAAGACAGGGATTGACGAGCCAAATCCCTGGAATGTGGCACAGCTCAGGCGTTTCTACGCCTAGGTGTCGAAAATATAGTCCTCCTTTGTAAATCTTCAATGTACTGAAACGCCCACGAGTTTTCAGACGCACTCTTTTCCTTTTTCGGGGCACCGAGTGGGGCCGGGAAAGGTTTTTAATGAGGCGGGCTCGTGGTGCTGCAATATAATAAAGATAGTGGAATTATATATCTTCTTCTCGACAAGATCAGGGGTTTTCCCCTACATGATACAATATATATATAAACACAGTGTCGACAAACGCAAAAGAAGCATATTGCCTTGGTAAACATACCTCGCCAAAATAAAAAGAGATACAGACAAAATAGTGATCAACAAAAGACTCGGGGGCTTACACCCACAAAAATAGTATACAGTGTATATTATCTTGCCTTGGGACAACCTCGCATGATATTAAACAAAAGACACTGCAATCAAAACGCCCGGGGGCTTGGCGATAAAAATAAAATACAATGACTTTACAATATAGCTCGTCTATACAGGATACAAAGTTCGGAATAAATGTCAAGGATTTCCCAATATATTATCTATGGTTAAGCGCTCGTTATTTACAGCGCGAGTACTATGCTCAGCATAGCTACCCTTCACGAAGAATTCGGAATCCATCCGAAGAAGTTCATCCATCATATCTTCAGCAACAGGAGTAACTATGTCATCATATTTGCCGAAGTTCCTCTTCCTCTTCGACATCTTCTCCAGGCACTTTGGGACAATTTGCCCTACATCTAACTTCGGGTAGCAAATCTTTATCATAATCATCGCAAACCTTGCACCAGCAGCTAGTTGGGCTCGTACAAAGCCGTGGATGCGAGGAGCATCTCGAAATTTGTCCATCAATGCAGGAAGGGTTTCTGGCATCTTATTGCGAGGAAACATGGTACCATACACCAGAGACAAAGTTCTTGTACAGAAGTCAAGATATTCGCGAACCTGAAGTGCACGATCTTGAAATCTCACGATTTGGCGGGTCCGCTCAGGTGTACCCCAAAAAGTCGATCCGTGCTCATGTGCAAGCCGAAGGAGAACATTGGAACGAGCCTCGACACGTTCATCTTCAGTTATAGGATCCAAAAAAGCACCTATGGTTTCATAAAACAATTCAGTGGGCAATGAGGAGGCAAGCAGCAAAGGAAAACGAAGAAGCGAGATAAGGACAATGAAACTTACCCGCCATATCCAAACTAGCATCTGTTAGCAGCTGCAGCATAGAATTCTCTCGAGATGCAGCCGCGTTCAAAGAATGCAGAGTCCTTTTCAAGAATGGCAGTTTGTGCCTGTTGGAGTGCAATTTCTTCGGCTTCAGATGACTTACGAGCTTTCTCCATCAGCACAAGTGATTGCTTCTTCACGAACTGCAGTTGGTGTCGAAGTTCGTCTAACTCTTGCGGCAAGGAATCCTCGGCAGACGAAGCATCAGCAGGAGTTCTCCTTGGGGGAGAAGGCAAAATATTGGAAGAACCAGGAGCTGGCGTATAATTGTCAAAAATTAACTGGAAAAAGAAATGTTTCGACATCAATCACTGAGCAAAGATAGATTTTCATTCATCTCCATAATATATACATGTCTATTACAAAAGAAGGACCTTCTAGAGGGATACTGAAATAGTTCTCGCCAATAACACTACGGCGACAAAGCCAAAAGAAAGAGGAATGCTAAAAAAGAAAAAGCAGAGGCATTCAACTAGACCTCCGGCTTTGATGAGCTAGGAGTCGAAGATGGCTTGATCCCGATATAAGCCAGGATTTTCCTCGTGTTGGGCTTAGCTGCCTTGATCAAAGACCTCCACCTTGACTGTTCTATCTGATCAGTGTCGCCAACTTTTGACCAGTCGATAGATTGTTGGCTATCAGCAACCAAGGCGACAGTATTTTCCACGGCAATCTTCATATTCTCATGGCGCACCCTTAACCCAAGATCTTCAGACGGATTGAAACACTTGGCGAGGTCAAGGAAAGTTGCGGGTTCCTCTTTCTTTGGGAAGAAATAAGGAAAAAGCCGCGACAACCCCGCTTTAGCCTGATCAATGCCTCCGCGTGCCTCTGATCCATGAACTTCAAGGAGTGAAAGGGCGTCAAGAAGAGAATCATTGGCGGGTTCATCAAGTTGAAATTCTTGAGCTGTTCTAGCTGTCAAGAAAGAAAAAATTGAGCAACAAACGAGTGCAGAGAAGAAAATACAAGAGAATAATGAGTGGTACTTACCTACGAAGCGGCGACTCTGCGTCGTTAAACGCTTACGGATCGCCTCCTCGCGAGCAGACTGGGCGGCTATGTGATCGCTCAGGGAAGTTTCAGCGGTGTGAAGCCTCTTTCTAAGGTCTTCGACACCAGCAGCGTCAGCCTTGGCTTTATCAGCCTCTGCTCGTGCATCAATAGCATCTGACTCAGCCTTTTTGCGAGCCTTTTCACTTTGCTCTAATTGCTGAGCAAGTGTATTGGCACGATCATTGGCTTCCGCCAGTTTTTCTACAATGGAAGATAAATATAGTTACAAATCTCGACAACAAAGAAGGAACAAAAGAACAGAGGCAAAAAGGAGCAGAGCATTACCTTCAGCTTTATTCGCATATTCACGATACCCAACAAATTGGGCACCGATGCGAAGAAGATCCTTGATCACAGGCTGTTAACCAAAAAGAGAAAACAAAGAGAAAATGGGGGTATGAGAAAAATATGGTGATGCACAGAAGCAAACAGAGAAAACATAGACACTGACAAAAAAGTAAAGAACTTACATCTTCCATGAGAAGGTTCGAAGAGCTACTCAATTGGAGAGTAGGCTCCGAGACAATCTCCGTCCTTGCCCTTTTCGGTGAAGGGGCTCGGGGGCTCGAAGGAGGAGTAGAAGCGCCGATGTTTTGTTGAGGAGGCGAGGATTCCTCTCCTTCAACTCGTGGCTCTGAAATAACTAGGGTATGTGACATACTCGTTCGAGCAGCCACATCCAAAGCTGGCGTTTCCTCGTCATCATCACTATTGCAAAAGGGTGGCAGTGTAAAAAGCAAGGCAAGCGAAAATTCTTCGAATAGAAAAATAAAAGAGGGAACTTACGAACTGATGATACTCGCAAGATATGGATCATAAGCTGCCTTTTGCGGTAAAGGAGCAGCTTCTTCGGGTTTAGAAGTCCCGGAATCTTCGACATCATCCCTCTTCCTTTTGTTCTTTGGAGAATCAGCAGGAGGAGGAGACTGGGCCGATGCAGTGTCTTCAGAAGCAGCATCTTTTTCAGCAGATTCCGCAGATTTTCGAGAATCTGCGGGTTCATTCACAAAAGAGGAGGCCTCTTGGTTATCATTAGAGATAACGGTCCTTTCTTCGACTTCCCCACCTTCAGGAAGAGGAGGAAGTGAAACAAGATTTGGATGATTCTGTCCAAAAAGAGGGAAGGATATCAGAACGAAGCAAACAATGCAAAAAAGCAAGGCAGTAAAAAATTGCGCGACAATGTTTACCTTAGGAAGCGCATGGGTGGCGCTGTATGGTTTTACGCGACAAGAAGAAGGGATGGCATCTTTTTTGCTGAGGGAGGTGATTTTTCGGACAAGCCTCTCCAGGTCCTTGACTTCCAAATCCACCGACAGCCGATCCACGTCTTCGTTGCCAGTATATTTCCAGAGAGGGAATTTGCGAGCTTGAAGAGGCTGAACTCTACTCTTAAGGAAATACACTATAATCTGGATACCTGACAATTCTTTGCCGCGAGTATTTTGCAACTCATGGATGCGAGCCATCAGGGATTCAGTCGAAGTTCTTTCTTCCTCGGTAGCCTCTGCATCCCAGGAACGGCGACGAAGAATTTTCTCGGCACCGTCAAAAGGAGGAATATTATCCTCGAGGCAGCCATCGTTTTCTTCGCGAATGTACAACCACCTCTTGCGCCAACCTTGAACGGAGTCAGGGAGCTTGACGTCGAAGTAATCAGCAGTGGAGCGAATAGAAATAACAACGCCGCCTATATTATAGGCGACATTGGGAGAGCCATTGCGGCGACAGAAGAAAATGCGCTTCCAAAGCGCCCAATTAGGTGAGACGCCAAGGAAGGCTTCACAAAGCGTGATGAAAATAGAAATGTGGAGGATTGAGTTTGGCGTGAGGTGGTGAAGCTGGAGACCGTAGACATAGAGTAATCCACGGAGGAAAGGATGGATGGGGGTGGATAAACCACGGATGAGATGGTCGACAAAACTTACCCGGTACCCCATTGGAGGGGCTGGGTAGCTTTCTTCACTGGGGAAGCAAACCGCTTTGGGCTTCGTGGTGATTCCCAGTTTCTTCAGGAGGTTCAGGTCTTGGTTTGTGATCTTGGACCTCTCCCACTCCGCAGTTCCTAGATCCGCGGCGGCCATGGAAGAATCAGGAGTGCTGTGCCTGGTTAAGCTACGCGGTGGCATCAACAACGGCAATGGCGAGCAGCAGCAAAGAGAAGAGCTTTGGCAGCAGTGGAGCGCAAGGGGAGATTTTGCAGAGGAGAGCAGAGAACGGCGCGAGCGGAAGTGCTCGAGGAAGAAGAAGGAGATCTTATATAGAGGTGCGGTGAAGCGACGGAACCGTTGGATGAAGAAAGAATGCAGGAGATGATTACCACGTGGCAACGAGGGCAAATTAGTATTTCAACATTGACGAGGTTACAGAACGTGCGCCAGGAAAAGCGGAGGACGTGTGTCCCCCACTTGCACGACGTGTCAACGTGGTGGGAACAGTGGACCCACAAGGCAGAAACAAAAATCCAATTATTGACAGAGATGAAGAGAATTTGACAAGGGAAAATATGTCGACAAGAAAAATAAAAAGAGAATGGCGACAGGGTTAAATATTCGAATACTCTTGGAGCTTTTGATCAAATACAAGTTTTTGCTCAAATGCTCGGGGGCTACTCTGGAAAAATAGAAAATTTCGAGTATGACAATATAGAAATGGCGAGAGCCTATGACCAAATTCAAGAATTTGTTCATAGCCTCGGGGGCTACTCCCATCGGGAGCGCTGGTCGCGCACCCGATAAATATAAAAATATCGAGAAGGATTATAAATATAGCGGCAAAGGATGCTAATCTGTGGAGCCTACACCCAAGCACAAGTTCTTGGCTGTAGCCTCGGGGGCTACTCCCATCGGGAACGCTGTTCGCGTGCCCGATGAATTTGATCAGAAATAGAGAAAAAGAAGTAAGTATATTTCGAGTTACACAAATAACTCTACATATACTCCCATCGGGAAGACAAAATAAAGTCATCTGATATGACTCAATAAAATGTGCTATTCCAAAGGCGAAAAGCACTCGACAATATATTCTCAGAACGCCAAAGTTGCGATCAATTTCTGAATGCCGCAAATTTGCGAAGGTAAGACCCCAGATCCGTTCTGCTGGGCGTGGCATCGCCAAAGACTGCGCTCTGCTACTTTTATCCGTATCAACAGATACGAAGAAAAATCCTAACGGACGCGTTAGGTACCCGATAAATTTGACTGGGACTTGACAGAATGGTAAGACCTTAAGCGGCACCTGTCAAAGTTTACACCAGTATCCCGAGATCATGTCCGGGGACGTGATCTTGAAGTAGGTTTTTGCGGATTGCCACTAGAGCAGTTAACTAGTACCTGATCCGTCAGATGAACTAGCCCCAACTACCATTATCCCTGTACAACATAGAATTTTATGTGGAGTATAAATAACAGCTCTCGAACAAAAATAAACGGGAGAGATTTTCCCTGACTCTGCGATTCAAGCAAAATCTCGGGGGCTACTGACATAGGCACCCCAAATGGGCCTGCCATAGATGGTACCCGGGATTTACTGAAGGCCCACTATCCGAAGAATAAGAAGATTCGGGAGCCCAAGATGTATTAAGGAAAGCTAGAGTTGTAATAGGAAGTATTATTTGTAATCTGGCGGGACGAGTTAGAAACCGTCCCGAACTCTGTAACTTGTACGATACGAAACCCTCGGCTCCACCTCCTATATAAGGGGGAGTCGAGGGACAAAGAAAGGATCGAATCTACTGTCAACATAACCCTAGTTTTCATAATCGCCGAGTACTTTTCGCCTAAACCTTCGAGATCTACTTGCCCTCTACTTCTAGCAAAACCCTAGTCTACAATCTGTAGGCATTGACAAGTTAATCCTTTGTCACCCGGGGGTACAAAATTGGTTCAAACAACACCCCACCATGATAATGTACACACCATGTGGATACACACGATTTTTGGGGTCATTCCCACAATCCGAGTTTCCCTTTCCAGGGAAACCCTAATCCATTGACCGTGCTGTCTACAACATTGACTAATTGCCGTCAGCGCATGTGCATGTAGCCGGACGCACCCGGGGGTACAAAATTGGTTCAAACAACACCCCACCATGATAGTGTACACATCATGTGGACACACACATATTTTTGGGTCATTCCCACCTTCCGAGGCACGCTTTTCAGGGAAACCCTAATCCATTGGCAAATTGCCGTCAGCGCATGTGCGTGTAGCCGGACGCACCCGGGGGTACAAAATTGGTTCAAACAACACCCCACCATGATAATGTACACACCATGTGGACACACACGATTTTTGGGGTCATTCCCACAATCCGAGTTTCCCTTTCCAGGGAAACCCTAATCCATTGACCGTGCTGTCTACAACATTGACTAATTGCCGTCAGCGCATGTGCATGTAGCCGGACGCACCCGGGGGTACAAAATTGGTTCAAACAACACCCCACCATGATAGTGTACACAGCATGTGGACACACACAATTTTTTGGGTCATTCCCACCCTCCGAGGCTCGCTTTCCAGGGAAACCCTAATCCATTGACAAATTGCCGTCAGCGCATGTGCGTGTAGCCGGACGCACCCGGGGGTACAAAATTGGTTCAAACAACACCCCACCATGATAGTGTACACATTATGTGGACACACACGATTTTTGGGGTCATTCCCACAATCCGAGGCTCGCTTTCCAGGGAAACCCTAATCCATTGACCGTGCTGTCTACAACATTGACTAATTGCCATCAGCGCATGTGCGTGTAGCTGGACGCACCCGGGGGTACAAAATTGGTTCAAACAACACTCCACCATGATAGTGTACACACCATGTGGACACACACAATTTTTTGGGTCATTCCCACCTTCCGAGGCACGCATTTCAGGGAAACCCTAATCCATTGACAAATTGCCGTCAGCGCATGTGCGTGTAGCCGGACGCACCCGGGGGTACAAAATTGGTTCAAACAACACCCCACCATGATAATGTACACACCATGTGGACACACACGATTTTTGGGGTCATTCCCACAATCCGAGGTTCGCTTTCCAGGGAAACCCTAATCCATTGACCGTGTTGTCTACAACATTGACTAATTGCCGTCAGCGCATGTGCATGTAGCCGGACGCACCCGGGTGTCCAAAATTGGTTCAAACAACACCCCACCATGATAGTGTACACACCATGTGGACACTCACAATTTTTTGGGTCATTCCCACCCTCTGAGGCTCGCTTTTCAGGGAAACCCTAATCCATTGAAAATTGCCGTCAGCGCATGTGCGTGTAGCCGGACGCACCCGGGGGTACAAAATTGGTTCAAACAACACCCCACCATGATAGTGTACACATTATGTGGACACACACGATTTTTGGGGTCATTCCCACAATCCGAGGCTCGCTTTCCAGGGAAACCCTAATCCATTGACCGTGTTGTCTACAACATTGACTAATTGCCATCAGCGCATGTGCGTGTAGCTGGACGCACCCGGGGGTACAAAATTGGTTCAAACAACACCCCACCATGATAGTTTACACACCATGTGGACACACACAATTTTTTGGGTCATTCCCACCTTCCGAGGCACGCTTTTCAGGGAAACCCTAATCCATTGACAAATTGCCGTCAGCGCATGTGCGTGTAGCCGGACGCACCCGGGGGTAAAAAATTGGTTCAAACAACACCCCACCATGATAGTGTACACACCATGTGGACACACACAATTTTTTGGGTCATTCCCACCTTCCGAGGCACGCTTTTCAGGGAAACCCTAATCCATTGACAAATTGCCGTCAGCGCATGTGCGTGTAGCCGGACGCACCCGGGGGTACAAAATTGGTTCAAACAACACCCCACCATGATAATGTACACACCATGTGGACACGCACGATTTTTGGGGTCATTCCCACAATCCGAGGTTCGCTTTCCAGGGAAACCCTAATCCATTGACCGTGTTGTCTACAACATTGACTAATTGCCGTCAGCGCATGTGCATGTAGCCGGACGCACCCGGGTGTCCAAAATTGGTTCAAACAACACCCCACAATGATAGTGTACACACCATGTGGACACACACAATTTTTTGGGTCATTCCCACCCTCCGAGGCTCGCTTTCCAGGGAAACCCTAATCCATTGACAAATTGCCGTCAGCGCATGTGCGTGTAGCCGGACGCACCCGGGGGTACAAAATTGGTTCAAACAACACCCCACCATGATAGTGTACACATTATGTGGACACACACGATTTTTGGGGTCATTCCCACAATCCGAGGCTCGCTTTCCAGGGAAACACTAATCCATTGACCGTGCTGTCTACAACATTGACTAATTTCCATCAGCGCATGTGCGTGTAGCTGGACGCACCTGGGGGTACAAAATTGGTTCAAACAACACCACACCATGATAGTGTACACACCATGTGGACACACACAATTTTTTGGGTCATTCCCACCTTCCGAGGCACGCTTTTCAGGGAAACCCTAATCCATTGTCAAATTGTCGTCAGCGCATGTGCGTGTAGCCGGACGCACCCGGGGGTACAAAATTGGTTCAAACAACACCCCACCATGATAATGTACACACCATGTGGACACACACGATTTTTGGGGTCATTCCCACAATCCGAGTTTCCCTTTCCAGGGAAACCCTAATCCATTGACCGTGCTGTCTACAACATTGACTAATTGCCGTCAGCGCATGTGCATGTAGCCGGACGCACCCGGGGGTACAAAATTGGTTCAAACAACACCCCACCATGATAGTGTACACATTATGTGGACACACACGATTTTTGGGGTCATTCCCACAATCCGAGGCTCGCTTTCCAGGGAAACCCTAATCCATTGACCGTGCTGTCTACAACATTGACTAATTGCCATCAGCGCATGTGCGTGTAGCTGGACGCACCCGGGGGTACAAAATTGGTTCAAACAACACTCCACCATGATAATGTACACACCATGTGGACACACACAATTTTTTTGGGTCATTCCCACCTTCCGAGGCACGCTTTTCAGGGAAACCCTAATCCATTGACAAATTGCCGTCAGCGCATGTGCGTGTAGCCGGACGCACCCGGGGGTACAAAATTGGTTCAAACAACACCCCACCATGATAATGTACACACCATGTGGACACACACGATTTTTGGGGTCATTCCCACAATTCGAGGTTCGCTTTCCAGGGAAACCCTAATCCATTGACCGTGTTGTCTACAACATTGACTAATTGCCGTCAGCGCATGTGCATGTAGCCGGACGCACCCGGGTGTCCAAAATTGGTTCAAACAACACCCCACCATGATAGTGTACACACCATGTGGACACACACAACTTTTTGGGTCATTCCCACCCTCTGAGGCTCGCTTTTCAGGGAAACCCTAATCCATTGAAAATTGCCGTCAGCGCATGTGCGTGTAGCCGGACGCACCCGGGGGTACAAAATTGGTTCAAACAACACCCCACCATGATAGTGTACACATTATGTGGACACACACGATTTTTGGGGTCATTCCCACAATCCGAGGCTCGCTTTCCAGGGAAACCCTAATCCATTGACCGTGCTGTCTACAACATTGACTAATTGCCATCAGCGCATGTGCGTGTAGCTGGACGCACCCGGGGGTACAAAATTGGTTCAAACAACACCCCACCATGATAGTGTACACACCATGTGGACACACACAATTTTTTGGGTCATTCCCACCTTCCGAGGCACGCTTTTCAGGGAAACCCTAATCCATTGACAAATTGCCGTCAGCGCATGTGCGTGTAGCCGGACGCACCCGGGGGTAAAAAATTGGTTCAAACAACACCCCACCATGATAATGTACACACCATGTGGACACACACGATTTTTGGGGTCATTCCCACAATCCGAGGTTCGCTTTCCAGGGAAACCCTAATCCATTGACCGTGTTGTCTACAACATTGACTAATTGCCGTCAGCGCATGTGCATGTAGCCGGACGCACCCGGGTGTCCAAAATTGGTTCAAACAACACCCCACCATGATAGTGTACACACCATGTGGACACACACAATTTTTTGGGTCATTCCCACCCTCCGAGGCTCGCTTTCCAGGGAAACCCTAATCCATTGACAAATTGCCGTCAGCGCATGTGCGTGTAGCCGGACGCACCCGGGGGTACAAAATTGGTTCAAACAACACCCCACCATGATAGTGTACACATTATGTGGACACACATGATTTTTGGGGTCATTCCCACAATCCGAGGCTCGCTTTCCAGGGAAACCCTAATCCTTTGACCGTGCTGTCTACAACATTGACTAATTGCCATCAGCGCATGTGCGTGTAGCTGGACGCACCCGGGGGTACAAAATTGGTTCAAACAACACCCCACCATGATAGTGTACACACCATGTGGACACACACAATTTTTTGGGTCATTCCCACCTTCCGAGGCACGCTTTTCAGGGAAACCCTAATCCATTGACAAATTGCCGTCAGCGCATGTGCGTGTAGCCGGACGCACCCGGGGGTACAAAATTGGTTCAAACAACACCCCACCATGATAATGTACACACCATGTAGACACACACGATTTTTGGGGTCATTCCCACAATCCGAGGTTCGCTTTCCAGGGAAACCCTAATCCATTGACTGTGTTGTCTACAACATTGACTAATTGCCGTCAGCGCATGTGCATGTAGCCGGACGCACCCAGGGGTACAAAATTGGTTCAAACAACTCCCCACCATGATAGTGTACACACCATGTGGACACACACAATTTTTTGGGCCATTCCCAACCTCCGAGGCTCGCTTTCCAGGGAAACCCTAATCCATTGACAAATTGCCGTCAGCGCATGTGCGTGTAGCCGGACGCACCCGGGGGTACAAAATTGGTTCAAACAACACCCCACCATGATAGTGTACACATTATGTGGACACACACGATTTTTGGGGTCATTCCCACAATCCGAGGCTCGCTTTCCAGGGAAACCCTAATCCATTGACCGTGCTGTCTACAACATTGACTAATTGCCATCAGCGCATGTGCGTGTAGCTGGACACACCCGGGGGTACAAAATTGGTTCAAAGAACACCCCACCATGATAGTGTACACACCATGTGGACACACACAATTTTCTGGGTCATTCCCACCTTCCGAGGCACGCTTTTCAGGGAAACCCTAATCCATTGACAAATTGCCGTCAGCGCATGTGCGTGTAGCCGGACGCACCCGGGGGTACAAAATTGGTTCAAACAACACCACACCATGATAATGTACTCACCATGTGGACACACACGATTTTTGGGGTCATTCCCACAATCCGAGGTTCGCTTTCCAGGGAAACCCTAATCCATTGACCGTGCTGTCTACAACATTGACTAATTGCCGTCAGCGCATGTGCATGTAGCCGGACGCACCCGGGGGTACAAAATTGGTTCAAACAACACCCCACCATGATAGTGTACACACCATGTGGACACACACAATTTTTGGGTCATTCCCACCCTCCGAGGCTCGCTTTCCAGGGAAACCCTAATCCATTGACAAATTGCCGTCAGCGCATGTGCGTGTAGCCGGACGCACCCGGGGGTACAAAATTGGTTCAAAAAACACCCCACCATGATACTGTACACATTATGTTGACACACACGATTTTTGGGTCATTCCCACAATCCGAGGCTCGCTTTCAAGGGAAACCCTAATCCATTGACCGTGATGTCTACAACATTGACTAATTGCCATCAGCGCATGTGCGTGTAGCTGGACGCACCCGGGGGTACAAAATTGGTTCAAACAACACCCCACCATGATAGTGTACACACCATGTGGACACACACAATTTTTTGGGTCATTCCCACCCTCCGAGGCTCGCTTTCCAGGGAAACCCTAATCCATTGACAAATTGCCGTCAGCGCATGTGCGTGTAGCCGGACGCACCCGGGGGTACAAAATTGGTTCAAACAACACCCACCATGATAGTGTACACATTATGTGGACACACACGATTTTTGGGGTCATTCCAACAATCCGAGGCTCGCTTTCCAGGGAAACCCTAATCCATTGACCGTGCTGTCTACAACATTGACTAATTGCCATCAGCGCATGTGCGTGTAGCTGGACGCACCCGGGGGTACAAAATTGGTTCAAACAACACCCCACCATGATAGTGTACACACCATGTGGACACACACAATTTTTTGGGTCATTCCCACCTTCCGAGGCACGCTTTTCAGGGAAACCCTAATCCATTGACAAATTGCCGTCAGCGCATGTGCGTGTAGCCGGACGCACCCGGGGGTACAAAATTGGTTCAAACAACACCCCACCATGATAATGTACACACCATGTGGACACACACGATTTTTGGGGTCATTCCCACAATCCGAGGTTCGCTTTCCAGGGAAACCCTAATCCATTGACCGTGCTGTCTACAACATTGACTAATTGCCGTCAGCGCATGTGCATGTAGCCGGACGCACCCGGGGGTACAAAATTGGTTCAAACAACACCCCACCATGATAGTGTACACAGCATGTGGACACACACAATTTTTGGGTCATTCCCACCCTCCGAGGCTCGCTTTCTAGGGAAACCCTAATCCATTGACAAATTGCCGTCAGCGCATGTGCGTGTAGCCGGACGCACCCGGGCGTACAAAATTGGTTCAAACAACACCCCACCATGATAGTGTACACATTATGTGGACACACACGATTTTTGGGGTCATTCCCACAATCCGAGGCTCGCTTTCCATGGAAACCCTAATCCATTGACCGTGAGTTCTTAATCATTGACTAATTGCCTTCAGCGCATGTGCGTGTAGCTGGACGCACCCGGGGGTACAAAATTGGTTCAAACAACACCCCACCATGATAGTGTACACACCATGTGGACACACACAATTTTTTGGGTCATTCCCACCCTCCGAGGCTCGCTGTGGAAACCCTAATCCATTGACAAATTGCCTTCAGCGCATGTGCGTGTAGCCTGACGCACCCGGGCGTACAAAATTGGTTCAAACAACACCCCACCATGATAGTGTACACATTATGTGGACACACACGATTTTTGGGGTCATTCCCACAATCCGAGGCTCGCTTTCCAGGGAAACCCTAATCCATTGACCGTGCTGTCTACAACATTGACTAATTGCCATCAGCGCATGTGCGTGTAGCCGGACGCACCCGGGGGTACAAAATTGGTTCAAACAAGACCCCGCCATGATAGTGTACACACCATGTGGACACACACAATTTTTTGGGTCATTCCCACCTTCCGAGGCACGCTTTTCAGGGAAACCCTAATCCATTGACAAATTGCCGTCAGCGCATGTGCGTGTAGCCGGACGCACCCGGGGGTACAAAATTGGTTCAAACAACACCCCACCATGATAATGTACACACCATGTGGACACACACGATTTTTGGGGTCATTCCCACAATCCGAGTTTCGCTTTCCAGGGAAACCCTAATCCATTGACCGTGTTGTCTACAACATTGACTAATTGCCGTCAGCGCATGTGCATGTAGCCGGACGCACCCGAGGGTACAAAATTGGTTCAAACAACACCCCACCATGATAGTGTACACAGCATGTGGACACACACAATTTTTTGGGTCATTTCCACCCTCCGAGGCTCGCTTTCCAGGGAAACCCTAATCCATTGACAAATTGCCGTCAGCGCATGTGCGTGTAGCCGGACGCACCCGGGGGTACAAAATTGGTTCAAACAACACCCCACCATGATAGTGTACACATTATGTGGACACACACGATTTTTGGGGTCATTCCCACAATCCGAGGCTCGCTTTCCAGGGAAACCCTAATCCATTGACCGTGCTGTCTACAACATTGACTAATTGCCATCAGCGCATGTGCGTGTAGCTAGATGCACCCGGGGGTACAAAATTGGTTCAAACAACACCCCACCATGATAGTGTACACACCATGTGGACACACACAATTTTTTGGGTCATTCCCACCCTCCGAGGCTCGCTTTCCAGGGAAACCCTAATCCATTGACAAATTGCCGTCAGCGCATGTGCGTGTAGCCGGACGCACCCGGGGGTACAAAATTGGTTCAAAAAACACCCCACCATGATAGTGTACACATTATGTTGACACACACGATTTTTGGGGTCATTCCCACAATCCGAGGCTCGCTTTCCAGGGAAACACTAATCCATTGACCGTGCTGTCTACAACATTGACTAATTTCCATCAGCGCATGTGCGTGTAGCTGGACGCACCTGGGGGTACAAAATTGTTTCAAACAACACCACACCATCATAGTGTACACACCATGTGGACACACACAATTTTTTGGGTCATTCCCACCTTCCGAGGCACGCTTTTCAGGGAAACCCTAATCCATTGTCAAATTGCCGTCAGCGCATGTGCGTGTAGCCGGACGCACCCGGGGGTACAAAATTGGTTCAAACAACACCCCACCATGATAATGTACACACCATGTGGACACACACGATTTTTGGGGTCATTCCCACAATCCGAGGTTCGCTTTCCAGGGAAACCCTAATCCATTGACCGTGTTGTCTACAACATTGACTAATTGCCGTCAGCGCATGTGCATGTAGCCGGACGCACCCGGGTGTCCAAAATTGGTTCAAACAACACCCCACCATGATAGTGTACACACCATGTGGACACACACAATTTTTTGGGTCATTCCCACCCTCTGAGGCTCGCTTTTCAGGGAAACCCTAATCCCTTGAAAATTGCCGTCAGCGCATGTGCGTGTAGCCGGACGCACCCGGGGGTACAAAATTGGTTCAAACAACACCCCACCATGATAGTGTACACATTATGTGGACACACACGATTTTTGGGGTCATTCCCACAATCCGAGGCTCGCTTTCCAGGGAAACCCTAATCCATTGACCGTGTTGTCTACAACATTGACTAATTGCCATCAGCGCATGTGCGTGTAGCTGGACGCACCCGGGGGTACAAAATTGGTTCAAACAACACCCCACCATGATAGTGTACACACCATGTGGACACACACAAATTTTTGGGTCATTCCCACCTTCCGAGGCACGCTTTTCAGGGAAACCCTAATCCATTGACAAATTGCCGTCAGCGCATGTGCGTGTAGCCGGACGCACCCGGGGGTACAAAATTGGTTCAAAAAACACCCCACCATGATAGTGTACACATTATGTTGACACACACGATTTTTGGGGTCATTCCCACAATCCGAGGCTCGCTTTCCAGGGAAACACTAATCCATTGACCGTGCTGTCTACAACATTGACTAATTTCCATCAGCGCATGTGCGTTTAGCTGGACGCACCTGGGGGTACAAAATTGGTTCAAACAACACCACACCATGATAGTGTACACACCATGTGGACACACACAATTTTTTGGGTCATTCCCACCTTCCGAGGCACGCTTTTCAGGGAAACCCTAATCCATTGTCAAATTGCCGTCAGCGCATGTGCGTGTAGCCGGACGCACCCGGGGTACAAAATTGGTTCAAACAACACCCCACCATGATAATGTACACACCATGTGGACACACACGATTTTTGGGGTCATTCCCACAATCCGAGTTTCCCTTTCCAGGGAAACCCTAATCCATTGACCGTGCTGTCTACAACATTGACTAATTGCCGTCAGCGCATGTGCATGTAGCCGGACGCACCCGGGGTTACAAAATTAGTTCAAACAACACCCCACCATGATAGTGTACACAGCATGTGGACACACACAATTTTTTGGGTCATTCCCACCCTCCGAGGCTCGCTTTCCAGGGAAACCCTAATCCATTGACAAATTGCCGTCAGCGCATTTGCGTGTAGCCGGACGCACCCGGGGGTACAAAATTGGTTCAAACAACACCCCACCATGATAGTGTACACATTATGTGGACACACACGATTTTTGGGGTCATTCCCACAATCCGAGGCTCGCTTTCCAGGGAAACCCTAATCCATTGACCGTGTTGTCTACAACATTGACTAATTCCCATCAGCGCATGTGCGTGTAGCTGGACGCACCCGGGGGTACAAAATTGATTCAAACAACACCCCACCATGATAGTGTACACACCATGTGGACACACACAATTTTTTGGGTCATTCCCACCTTCCGAGGCACGCTTTTCAGGGAAACCCTAATCCATTGACAAATTGCCGTCAGCGCATGTGCGTGTAGCCGGACGCACCCGGGGGTACAAAATTGGTTCAAACAACACCCCACCATGATAATGTACACACCATGTCGACACACACGATTTTTGGGGTCATTCCCACAATCCAAGGTTCGCTTTCCAGGGAAACCCTAATCCATTGACCGTGTTGTCTACAACATTGACTAATTGCCGTCAGCGCATGTGCATGTAGCCGGACGCACCCGGGTGTCCAAAATTGGTTCAAACAACACCCCACCATGATAGTGTACACACCATGTGGACACACACAATTTTTTGGGTCATTCCCACCCTCTGAGGCTCGCTTTTCAGGGAAACCCTAATCCATTGAAAATTGCCGTCAGCGCATGTGCATGTAGCCGGACGCACCCGGGGGTACAAAATTGGTTCAAACAACACCCCACCATGATAGTGTACACATTATGTGGACACACACGATTTTTGGGGTCATTCCCACAATCCGAGGCTCGCTTTCCAGGGAAACCCTAATCCATTGACCGTGTTGTCTACAACATTGACTAATTGCCATCAGCGCATGTGCGTGTAGCTGGACGCACCCGGGGGTACAAAATTGGTTCAAACAACACCCCACCATGATAGTGTACACACCATGTGGACACACACAATTTTTTGGGTCATTCCCACCCTCCGAGGCTCGCTTTCCAGGGAAACCCTAATCCATTGACAAATTGCCGTCAGCGCATGTGCGTGTAGCCGGACGCACCCGGGGGTACAAAATTGGTTCAAAAAACACCCCACCATGATAGTGTACACATTATGTTGACACACACGATTTTTTGGGTCATTCCCACAATCCGAGGCTCGCTTTCCAGGGAAACCCTAATCCTTTGACCGTGCTGTCTACAACATTGACTAATTGCCATCAGCGCATGTGCATGTAGCCGGACGCACCCGGGGGTACAAAATTGGTTCAAACAACACCCCACCATGATAGTGTACACAACATGTGGACACACACAATTTTTTGGGTCATTCCCACCTTCCGAGGCACGCTTTTCAGGGAAACCCTAATCCATTGACAAATTGCCGTCAGCGCATGTGCATGTAGCCGGACGCACCCGGGGGTACAAAATTGGTTCAAACAACACCCCACCATGATAGTGTACACATTATGTGGACACACACGATTTTTGGGGTCATTCCCACAATCCGAGGCTCGCTTTCCAGGGAAACCCTAATCCATTGACCGTGCTGTCTACAACATTGACTAATTGCCATCAGCGCATTTGCGTGTAGCCGGACGCACCCGGGGGTACAAAATTGGTTCAAACAACACCCCACCATGATAATGTACACACCATGTGGACACACACGATTTTTGGGGTCATTCCCACAATCCGAGGTTCGCTTTCCAGGGAAACCCTAATCCATTGACCGTGCTGTCTACAACATTGACTAATTGCCGTCAGCGCATGTGCATGTAGCCGGACGCACCCGAGGGTACAAAATTGGTTCAAACAACACCCCACCATGATAGTGTACACACCATGTGGACACACACAATTTTTTGGGTCATTCCCACCTTCCGAGGTTCGCTTTCCAGGGAAACCCTAATCCATTGACCGTGCTGTCTACAACATTGACTAATTTCCGTCAGCGCATGTGCATGTAGCCGGACGCACCCGGGGGTACAAAATTGGTTCAAACAACACCCCACCATGATAGTGTACACACCATGTGGACACACACAATTTTTTGGGTCATTCCCACCTTCCGAGGCACGCTTTTCAGGGAAACCCTAATCCATTGACAATTTGCCGTCAGCGCATGTGCATGTAGCCGGACGCACCCGGGGGTACAAAATTGGTTCAAACAACACCCCACCATGACAATGTACACACCATGTGGACACACACGATTTTTGGGGTCATTCCCACAATCCGAGGCTCGCTTTCCAGGGAAACCCTAATCCTTTGACCGTGCTGTCTACAACATTGACTAATTGCCATCAGCGCATGTGCGTGTAGCCGGACGCACCCGGGGGTACAAAATTGGTTCAAACAACACCCCACCATGATAGTGTACACACCATGTGGACACACACAATTTTTTGGGTCATTCCCACCTTCCGAGGCACGCTTTTCAGGGAAACCCTAATCCATTGACAAATTGCCGTCAGCGCATGTGCGTGTAGCCGGACGCACCCGGGGGTACAAAATTGGTTCAAACAACACCCCACCATGATAGTGTACACATTATGTGGACACACACGATTTTTGGGGTCATTCCCACAATCCGAGGCTCGCTTTCCAGGGAATCCCTAAACCATTGACCGTGCTGTCTACAACATTGACTAATTGCCGTCAGCGCATGTGCATGTAGCCGGACGCACCCGGGGGTACAAAATTGGTTCAAACAACACCCCTCCATGAAAGTGTACACACCATGTGGACACACACAATTTTTTGGGTCATTCCCACCTTCCGAGGCACGCTTTTCAGGGAAACCCTAATCCATTGACAAATTGCCGTCAGCGCATGTGCGTGTAGCCGGACGCACCCGGGGGTATAAAATTGGTTCAAACAACACCCCACCATGATAGTGTACACATTATGTGGACACACACGATTTTTGGGGTCATTCCCACAATCCGAGGCTCGCTTTCCAGGGAAACCCTAATCCATTGACCGTGTTGTCTACAACATTGACTAATTGCCATCAGCGCATTTGCGTGTAGCTGTACGCACCCGGGGGTACAAAATTGGTTCAAACAACACCCCACCATGATAGTGTACACACCATGTGGACACACACAATTTTTTGGGTCATTCCCACCTTCCGAGGCACGCTTTTCAGGGAAACCCTAATCCATTGACAAATTGCCGTCAGCGCATGTGCGTGTAGCCGGACGCACCCGGGGGTACAAAATTGGTTCAGACAACACCCCACCATGATAATGTACACACCATGTGAAAACACACGATTTTTGGGGTCATTCCCACAATCCGAGGCTCGCTTTCCAGGGAAACCCTAATCCATTGACCGTGCTGTCTACAACATTGACTAATTGCCATCAGCGCATTTGCGTGTAGCCGGACGCACCCGAGGGTACAAAATTGGTTCAAACAACACCCTACCATGATAGTGTACACACCATGTGGACACACACAATTTTTTGGGTCATTCCCACCTTCCGAGGCACGCTTTTCAGGGAAACCCTAATCCATTGACAAATTGCCGTCAGCGCATGTGCGTGTAGCCGGACGCACCCAGGGGTACAAAATTGGTTCAAACAACACCCCACCATGATAATGTACACACCATGTGGACACACACGATTTTTGGGGTCATTCCCACAATCCGAGGTTCGCTTTCCAGGGAAACCCTAATCCATTGACAAATTGCCGTCAGCGCATGTGCGTGTAGCTGGACGCACCCGGGGGTACAAAATTGGTTCAAACAACATCCCACCATGATAGTGTACACATTATGTGGACACACACGATTTTTGGGGTCATTCCCACAATCCGAGGCTCGCTTTCCAGGGAAACCCTAATCCTTTGACCGTGCTGTCTACAACATTGACTAATTGCCATCAGCGCATGTGCGTGTAGCCGGACGCACCCGGGGGTACAAAATTGGTTCAAACAACACCCCACCATGATAGTGTACACACCATGTGGACACACACAATTTTTTGGGTCATTCCCACCTTCCGAGGCACGCTTTTCAAGGACACCCTAATCCATTGACAAATTGCCGTCAGCGCATGTGCGTGTAGCCGGACGCACCCGGGGGTACAAAATTGGTTCAAACAACACCCCACCATGATAGTGTACACATTATGTGGACACACACGATTTTTGGGGTCATTCCCACAATCCGAGGCTCGCTTTCCAGGGAAACCCTAAACCATTGACCGTGCTGTCTACAACATTTACTAATTGCCGTCAGCGCATGTGCATGTAGCCGGACGCACCCGGGGGTACAAAATTGGTTCAAACAACACCCCTCCATGAAAGTGTACACACCATGTGGACACACACAATTTTTTGGGTCATTCCCACCTTCCGAGGCACGCTTTTCAGGGAAACCCTAATCCATTGACAAATTGCCGTCAGCGCATGTGCGTGTAGCCGGACGCACCCGGGGGTATAAAATTGGTTCAAACAACACCCCACCATGATAGTGTACACATTATGTGGACACACACGATTTTTGGGGTCATTCCCACAATCCGAGGCTCGCTTTCCAGGGAAACCCTAATCCATTGACCGTGTTGTCTACAACATTGACTAATTGTCATCAGCGCATTTGCGTGTAGCTGGACGCACCCGGGGGTACAAAATTGGTTCAAACAACACCCCACCATGATAGTGTACACACCATGTGGACACACACAATTTTTTGGGTTATTCCCACCTTCCGAGGCACGCTTTTCAGGGAAACCCTAATCCATTGACAAATTGCCGTCAGCGCATGTGCGTGTAGCCGGACGCACCCGGGGGTACAAAATTGGTTCAGACAACACCCCACCATGATAATGTACACACCATGTGAAAACACACGATTTTTGGGGTCATTCCCACAATCCGAGGCTCGCTTTCCAGGGAAACCCTAATCCATTGACCGTGCTGTCTACAACATTGACTAATTGCCATCAGCGCATTTGCGTGTAGCCGGACGCACCCGAGGGTACAAAATTGGTTCAAACAACACCCTACCATGATAGTGTACACACCATGTGGACACACACAATTTTTTGGGTCATTCCCACCTTCCGAGGCACGCTTTTCAGGGAAACCCTAATCCATTGACAAATTGCCGTCAGCGCATGTGCGTGTAGCCGGACGCACCCAGGGGTACAAAATTGGTTCAAACAACACCCCACCATGATAATGTACACACCATGTGGACACACACGATTTTTGGGGTCATTCCCACAATCCGAGGTTCGCTTTCCAGGGAAACCCTAATCCATTGACAAATTGCCGTCAGCGCATGTGCGTGTAGCTGGACGCACCCGGGGGTACAAAATTGGTTCAAACAACATCCCACCATGATAGTGTACACATTATGTGGACACACACGATTTTTGGGGTCATTCCCACAATCCGAGGCTCGCTTTCCAGGGAAACCCTAATCCTTTGACCGTGCTGTCTACAACATTGACTAATTGCCATCAGCGCATGTGCGTGTAGCCGGACGCACCCGGGGGTACAAAATTGGTTCAAACAACACCCCACCATGATAGTGTACACACCATGTGGACACACACAATTTTTTGGGTCATTCCCACCTTCCGAGGCACGCTTTTCCGGGAAACCCTAATCCATTGACAAATTGCCTCCGCCGCATGTGCGTGTAGCCGGACGCACCCGGGGGGTACAAAATTGGTTCAAACAACACCCCACCATGATAGTGTACACATTATGTGGACACACACGATTTTTGGGGTCATTCCCACAATCCGAGGCTCGCTTTCCAGGGAAACCCTAAACCATTGACCGTGCTGTCTACAACATTGACGAATTGCCGTCAGCGCATGTGCATGTAGCCGGACGCACCCGGGGGTACAAAATTGGTTCAAACAACACCCCTCCATGAAAGTGTACACACCATGTGGACACACACAATTTTTTGGGTCATTCCCACCTTCCGAGGCACGCTTTTCAGGGAAACCCTAATCCATTGACAAATTGCCGTCAGCGCATGTGCGTGTAGCCGGACGCACCCGGGGGTATAAAATTGGTTCAAACAACACCCCACCATGATAGTGTACACATTATGTGGACACACACGATTTTTGGGGTCATTCCCACAATCCGAGGCTCGCTTTCCAGGGAAACCCTAATCCATTGACCGTGTTGTCTACAACATTGACTAATTGCCATCAGCGCATTTGCGTGTAGCTGGACGCACCCGGGGGTACAAAATTGGTTCAAACAACACCCCACCATGATAGTGTACACACCATGTGGACACACACAATTTTTTTGGTCATTCCCACCTTCCGAGGCACGCTTTTCAGGGAAACCCTAATCCATTGACAAATTGCCGTCAGCGCATGTGCGTGTAGCCGGACGCACCCGGGGGTACAAAATTGGTTCAAACAACACCCCACCATGATAATGTACACACCATGTGAAAACACACGATTTTTTGGGTCATTCCCACAATCCGAGGCTCGCTTTCCAGGGAAACCCTAATCCATTGACCGTGCTATCTACAACATTGACTAATTGCCATCAGCGCATTTGCGTGTAGCTGGACGCACCCGAGGGTACAAAATTGGTCCAAACAACACCCTACCATGATAGTGTACACACCATGTGGACACACACAATTTTTTGGGTCATTCCCACCTTCCGAGGCACGCTTTTCAGGGAAACCCTAATCCATTGACAAATTGCCGTCAGCGCATGTGCGTGTAGCCGGACGCACCCGGGGTATAAAATTGGTTCAAACAACACCCCACCATGATAGTGTACACATTATGTGGACACACACGATTTTTGTGGTCATTCCCACAATCCGAGGCTCGCTTTCCAGGGAAACCCTAATCCATTGACCGTGTTGTCTACAACATTGACTAATTGTCATCAGCGCATTTGCGTGTAGCTGGACGCACCCGGGGGTACAAAATTGGTTCAAACAACACCCCACCATGATAGTGTACACACCATGTGGACACACACAATTTTTTGGGTTATTCCCACCTTCCGAGGCACGCTTTTCAGGGAAACCCTAATCCATTGACAAATTGCCGTCAGCGCATGTGCGTGTAGCCGGACGCACCCGGGGGTACAAAATTGGTTCAGACAACACCCCACCATGATAATGTACACACCATGTGAAAACACACGATTTTTGGGGTCATTCCCACAATCCGAGGCTCGCTTTCCAGGGAAACCCTAATCCATTGACCGTGCTGTCTACAACATTGACTAATTGCCATCAGCGCATTTGCGTGTAGCCGTACGCACCCGAGGGTACAAAATTGGTTCAAACAACACCCTACCATGATAGTGTACACACCATGTGGACACACACAATTTTTTGGGTCATTCCCACCTTCCGAGGCTCTCATTACTTGGAAACCCTAATCCATTGACAAATTGCCGTCAGCGCATGTGCGTGTAGCCGGACGCACCCAGGGGTACAAAATTGGTTCAAACAACACCCCACCATGATAATGTACACACCATGTGGACACACACGATTTTTGGGGTCATTCCCACAATCCGAGGTTCGCTTTCAAGGGAAACCCTAATCCATTGACAAATTGCCGTCAGCGCATGTGCGTGTAGCTGGACGCACCCGGGGGTACAAAATTGGTTCAAACAACATCCCACCATGATAGTGTACACATTATGTGGACACACACGATTTTTGGGGTCATTCCCACAATCCGAGGCTCGCTTTCCAGGGAAACCCTAATCCTTTGACCGTGCTGTCTACAACATTGACTAATTGCCATCAGCGCATGTGCGTGTAGCCGGACGCACCCGGGGGTACAAAATTGGTTCAAACAACACCCCACCATGATAGTGTACACACCATGTGGACACACACAATTTTTGGGTCATTCCCACCTTCCGAGGCACGCTTTTCAGGGAAACCCTAATCCATTGACAAATTGCCGTCAGCGCATGTGCGTGTAGCCGGACGCACCCGGGGGTACAAAATTGGTTCAAACAACACCCCACCATGATAGTGTACACATTATGTGGACACACACGATTTTTGGGGTCATTCCCACAATCCGAGGCTCGCTTTCCAGGGAAACCCTAAACCATTGACCGTGCTGTCTACAACATTGACTAATTGCCGTCAGCGCATGTGCATGTAGCCGGACGCACCCGGGGGTACAAAATTGGTTCAAACAACACCCCTCCATGAAAGTGTACACACCATGTGGACACACACAATTTTTTGGGTCATTCCCACCTTCCGAGGCACGCTTTTCAGGGAAACCCTAATCCATTGACAAATTGCCGTCAGCGCATGTGCGTGTAGCCGGACGCACCCGGGGGTATAAAATTGGTTCAAACAACACCCCACCATGATAGTGTACACATTATGTGGACACACACGATTTTTGGGGTCATTCCCACAATCCGAGGCTCGCTTTCCAGGGAAACCCTAATCCATTGACCGTGGTGTCTACAACATTGACTAATTGCCATCAGCGCATTTGCGTGTAGCTGGACGCACCCGGGGGTACAAAATTGGTTCAAACAACACCCCACCATGATAGTGTACACACCATGTGGACACACACAATTTTTTTGGTCATTCCCACCTTCCGAGGCACGCTTTTCAGGGAAACCCTAATCCATTGACAAATTGCCGTCAGCGCATGTGCGTGTAGCCGGACGCACCCGGGGGTACAAAATTGGTTCAAACAACACCCCACCATGATAATGTACACACCATGTGAAAACACACGATTTTTGGGGTCATTCCCACAATCCGAGGCTCGCTTTCCAGGGAAACCCTAATCCATTGACCGTGCTGTCTACAACATTGACTAATTGCCATCAGCGCATTTGCGTGTAGCCGGACGCACCCGGGGGTACAAAATTGGTTCAAACAACACCCTACCATGATAGTGTACACACCATGTGGACACACACAATTTTTTGGGTCATTCCCACCTTCCGAGGCACGCTTTTCAGGGAAACCCTAATCCATTGACAAATTGCCGTCAGCGCATGTGCGTGTAGCCGGACGCACCTGGGGGTACAAAATTGGTTCAAACAACACCCCACCATGATAATGTACACACCATGTGGACACACACGATTTTTGGGGTCATTCCCACAATCCGAGGTTCGCTTTCCAGGGAAACCCTAATCCATTGACCGTGCTGTCTACAACATTGACTAATTTCCGTCAGCGCATGTGCATGTAGCCGGACGCACCCGGGGGTACAAAATTGGTTCAAACAACACCCCACCATGATAGTGTACACACCATGTGGACACACACAATTTTTTGGGTCATTCCCACCCTCCGAGGCTCGCTTTCCAGGGAAACCCTAATCCATTGACAAATTGCCGTCAGCGCATGTGCGTGTAGCCGGACGCACCCGGGGGTACAAAATTGGTTCAAACAACACCCCACCATGATAGTGTACACATTATGTGGACACACACGATTTTTGGGGTCATTCCCACAATCCGAGGCTCGCTTTCCAGGGAAACCCTAATCCTTTGACCGTGCTGTCTACAACATTGACTAATTGCCATCAGCGCATGTGCGTGTAGCCGGACGCACCCGGGGGTACAAAATTGGTTCAAACAACACCCCACCATGATAGTGTACACACCATGTGGACACACACAATTTTTTGGGTCATTCCCACCTTCCGAGGCACGCTTTTCAGGGAAACCCTAATCCATTGACAAATTGCCGTCAGCGCATGTGCGTGTAGCCGGACGCACCCGGGGGTACAAAATTGGTTCAAACAACACCCCTCCATGAAAGTGTACACACCATGTGGACACACACAATTTTTTGGGTCATTCCCACCTTCCGAGGCACGCTTTTCAGGGAAACCCTAATCCATTGACAAATTGCCGTCAGCGCATGTGCGTGTAGCCGGACGCACCCGGGGGTATAAAATTGGTTCAAACAACACCCCACCATGATAGTGTACACATTGTGTGGACACACACGATTTTTGGGGTCATTCCCACAATCCGAGGCTTGCTTTCCAGGGAAACCCTAATCCATTGACCGTGCTGTCTACAACATTGACTAATTGCCATCAGCGCATTTGCGTGTAGCTGGACGCACCCGGGGGTACAAAATTGGTTCAAACAACACCCCACCATGATAGTGTACACACCATGTGGACACACACAATTTTTTGGGTCATTCCCACCTTCCGAGGCACGCTTTTCAGGGAAACCCTAATCCATTGACAAATTGCCGTCAGCGCATGTGCGTGTAGCCGGACGCACCCGGGGGTACAAAATTGGTTCAAACAACACCCCACCATGATAATGTACACACCATGTGAAAACACACGATTTTTGGGGTCATTCCCACAATCCGAGGCTCGCTTTCCAGGGAAACCCTAATCCATTGACCGTGCTGTCTACAACATTGACTAATTGCCATCAGCGCATTTGCGTGTAGCTGGACGCACCCGAGGGTACAAAATTGGTTCAAACAACACCCTACCATGATAGTGTACACACCATGTGGACACACACAATTTTTTGGGTCATTCCCACCTTCCGAGGCACGCTTTTCAGGGAAACCCTAATCCATTGACAAATTGCCGTCAGCGCATGTGCGTGTAGCCGGACGCACCCAGGGGTACAAAATTGGTTCAAACAACACCCCACCATGATAATGTACACACCATGTGGACACACACGATTTTTGGGGTCATTCCCACAATCCGAGGTTCGCTTTCCAGGGAAAACCTAATCCATTGACCGTGCTGTCTACAACATTGACTAATTTCCGTCAGCGCATGTGCATGTAGCCGGACGCACCCGGGGGTACAAAATTGGTTCAAACAACACCCCACCATGATAGTGTACACACCATGTGGACACACACAATTTTTTGGGTCATTCCCACCCTCCGAGGCTCGCTTTCCAGGGAAACCCTAATCCATTGACAAATTGCCGTCAGCGCATGTGCGTGTAGCCGGACGCACCCGGGGGTACAAAATTGGTTCAAACAACATCCCACCATGATAGTGTACACATTATGTGGACACACACGATTTTTGGGGTCATTCCCACAATCCGAGGCTCGCTTTCCAGGGAAACCCTAATCCTTTGACCGTGCTGTCTACAACATTGACTAATTGCCATCAGCGCATGTGCGTGTAGCCGGACGCACCCGGGGGTACAAAATTGGTTCAAACAACACCCCACCATGATAGTGTACACACCATGTGGACACACACAATTTTTTGGGTCATTCCCACCTTCCGAGGCACGCTTTTCAGGGAAACCCTAATCCATTGACAAATTGCCGTCAGCGCATGTGCGTGTAGCCGGACGCACCCGGGGGTACAAAATTGGTTCAAAAAACACCCCACCATGATAGTGTACACATTATGTGGACACACACGATTTTTGGGGTCATTCCCACAATCCGAGGCTCGCTTTCCAGGGAAACCCTAAACCATTGACCGTGCTGTCTACAACATTGACTAATTGCCGTCAGCGCATGTGCATGTAGCCGGACGCACCCGGGGGTACAAAATTGGTTCAAACAACACCCCTCCATGAAAGTGTACACACCATGTGGACACACACAATTTTTTGGGTCATTCCCACCTTCCGAGGCACGCTTTTCAGGGAAACCCTAATCCATTGACAAATTGCCGTCAGCGCATGTGCGTGTAGCCGGACGCACCCGGGGGTATAAAATTGGTTCAAACAACACCCCACCATGATAGTGTACACATTATGTGGACACACACGATTTTTGGGGTCATTCCCACAATCCGAGGCTCGCTTTCCAGGGAAACCCTAATCCATTGACCGTGTTGTCTACAACATTGACTAATTGCCATCAGCGCATTTGCGTGTAGCTGGACGCACCCGGGGGTACAAAATTGGTTCAAACAACACCCCACCATGATAGTGTACACACCATGTGGACACACACAATTTTTTGGGTCATTCCCACCTTCCGAGGCACGCTTTTCAGGGAAACCCTAATCCATTGAAAAATTGCCGTCAGCGCATGTGCGTGTAGCCGGACGCACCCGGGGGTACAAAATTGGTTCAGACAACACCCCACCATGATAATGTACACACCATGTGAAAACACACGATTTTTGGGGTCATTCCCACAATCCGAGGCTCGCTTTCCAGGGAAACCCTAATCCATTGACCGTGCTGTCTACAACATTGACTAATTGCCATCAGCGCATTTGCGTGTAGCCGGACGCACCCGAGGGTACAAAATTGGTTCAAACAACACCCTACCATGATAGTGTACACACCATGTGGACACACACAATTTTTTGGGTCATTCCCACCTTCCGAGGCACGCTTTTCAGGGAAACCCTAATCCATTGACAAATTGCCGTCAGCGCATGTGCGTGTAGCCGGACGCACCCAGGGGTACAAAATTGGTTCAAACAACACCCCACCATGATAATGTACACACCATGTGGACACACACGATTTTTGGGGTCATTCCCACAATCCGAGGTTCGCTTTCCAGGGAAACCCTAATCCATTGACAAATTGCCGTCAGCGCATGTGCGTGTAGCTGGACGCACCCGGGGGTACAAAATTGGTTCAAACAACATCCCACCATGATAGTGTACACATTATGTGGACACACACGATTTTTGGGGTCATTCCCACAATCCGAGGCTCGCTTTCCAGGGAAACCCTAATCCTTTGACCGTGCTGTCTACAACATTGACTAATTGCCATCAGCGCATGTGCGTGTAGCCGGACGCACCCGGGGGTACAAAATTGGTTCAAACAACACCCCACCATGATAATGTACACACCATGTGGACACACACGATTTTTGGGGTCATTCCCACAATCCGAAGTTCGCTTTCCAGGGAAACCCTAATCCATTGACTAATTGCCATCAGCGCATGTGCGTGTAGCTAGACGCACCCGGGGGTACAAAATTGGTTCAAACAACACCCCACCATGATAGTGTACACACCATGTGGACACACACAATTTTTTGGGTCATTCCCACCCTCCGAGGCTCGCTTTCCAGGGAAACCCTAATCCATTGACAAATTACCGTCAGCGCATGTGCGTGTTGCCGGACGCACCCGGGGGTACAAAATTGGTTCAAAAAACACCCCACCATGATAGTGTACACATTATGTTGACACACACGATTTTTGGGGTCATTCCCACAATCCGAGGCTCGCTTTCCAGGGAAACACTAATCCATTGACCGTGCTGTCTACAACATTGACTAATTTCCATCAGCGCATGTGCGTGTAGCTGGACGCACCTGGGGGTACAAAATTGTTTCAAACAACACCACACCATGATAGTGTACACACCATGTGGACACACACAATTTTTTGGGTCATTCCCACCTTCCGAGGCACGCTTTTCAGGGAAACCCTAATCCATTGTCAAATTGCCGTCAGCGCATGTGCGTGTAGCCGGACGCACCCGGGGGTACAAAATTGGTTCAAACAACACCCCACCATGATAATGTACACACCATGTGGACACACACGATTTTTGGGGTCATTCCCACAATCCGAGGTTCGCTTTCCAGGGAAACCCTAATCCATTGACCGTGTTGTCTACAACATTGACTAATTGCCGTCAGCGCATGTGCATGTAGCCGGACGCACCCGGGTGTCCAAAATTGGTTCAAACAACACCCCACCATGATAGTGTACACACCATGTGGACACACACAATTTTTTGGGTCATTCCCACCCTCTGAGGCTCGCTTTTCAGGGAAACCCTAATCCCTTGAAAATTGCCGTCAGCGCATGTGCGTGTAGCCGGACGCACCCGGGGGTACAAAATTGGTTCAAACAACACCCCACCATGATAGTGTACACATTATGTGGACACACACGATTTTTGGGGTCATTCCCACAATCCGAGGCTCGCTTTCCAGGGAAACCCTAATCCATTGACCGTGTTGTCTACAACATTGACTAATTGCCATCAGCGCATGTGCGTGTAGCTGGACGCACCCGGGGGTACAAAATTGGTTCAAACAACACCCCACCATGATAGTGTACACACCATGTGGACACACACAAATTTTTGGGTCATTCCCACCTTCCGAGGCACGCTTTTCAGGGAAACCCTAATCCATTGACAAATTGCCGTCAGCGCATGTGCGTGTAGCCGGACGCACCCGGGGGTACAAAATTGGTTCAAAAAACACCCCACCATGATAGTGTACACATTATGTTGACACACACGATTTTTGGGGTCATTCCCACAATCCGAGGCTCGCTTTCCAGGGAAACACTAATCCATTGACCGTGCTGTCTACAACATTGACTAATTTCCATCAGCGCATGTGCGTTTAGCTGGACGCACCTGGGGGTACAAAATTGGTTCAAACAACACCACACCATGATAGTGTACACACCATGTGGACACACACAATTTTTTGGGTCATTCCCACCTTCCGAGGCACGCTTTTCAGGGAAACCCTAATCCATTGTCAAATTGCCGTCAGCGCATGTGCGTGTAGCCGGACGCACCCGGGGTACAAAATTGGTTCAAACAACACCCCACCATGATAATGTACACACCATGTGGACACACACGATTTTTGGGGTCATTCCCACAATCCGAGTTTCCCTTTCCAGGGAAACCCTAATCCATTGACCGTGCTGTCTACAACATTGACTAATTGCCATCAGCGCATGTGCATGTAGCCGGACGCACCCGGGGGTACAAAATTGGTTCAAACAACACCCCACCATGATAGTGTACACAGCATGTGGACACACACAATTTTTTGGGTCATTCCCACCCTCCGAGGCTCGCTTTCCAGGGAAACCCTAATCCATTGACAAATTGCCGTCAGCGCATGTGCGTGTAGCCGGACGCACCCGGGGGTACAAAATTGGTTCAAACAACACCCCACCATGATAGTGTACACATTATGTGGACACACACGATTTTTGGGGTCATTCCCACAATCCGAGGCTCGCTTTCCAGGGAAACCCTAATCCATTGACCGTGCTGTCTACAACATTGACTAATTCCCATCAGCGCATGTGCGTGTAGCTGGACGCACCCGGGGGTACAAAATTGATTCAAACAACACCCCACCATGATAGTGTACACACCATGTGGACACACACAATTTTTTGGGTCATTCCCACCTTCCGAGGCACGCTTTTCAGGGAAACCCTAATCCATTGACAAATTGCCGTCAGCGCATGTGCGTGTAGCCGGACGCACCCGGGGGTACAAAATTGATTCAAACAACACCCCACCATGATAATGTACACACCATGTCGACACACACGATTTTTGGGGTCATTCCCACAATCCAAGGTTCGCTTTCCAGGGAAACCCTAATCCATTGACCGTGTTGTCTACAACATTGACTAATTGCCGTCAGCGCATGTGCATGTAGCCGGACGCACCCGGGTGTCCAAAATTGGTTCAAACAACACCCCACCATGATAGTGTACACACCATGTGGACACACACAATTTTTTGGGTCATTCCCACCCTCTGAGGCTCGCTTTTCAGGGAAACCCTAATCCATTGAAAATTGCCGTCAGCGCATGTGCGTGTAGCCGGACGCACCCGGGGGTACAAAATTGGTTCAAACAACACCCCACCATGATAGTGTACACATTATGTGGACACACACGATTTTTGGGGTCATTCCCACAATCCGAGGCTCGCTTTCCAGGGAAACCCTAATCCATTGACCGTGTTGTCTACAACATTGACTAATTGCCATCAGCGCATGTGCGTGTAGCTGGACGCACCCGGGGGTACAAAATTGGTTCAAACAACACCCTACCATGATAGTGTACACACCATGTGGACACACACAATTTTTTGGGTCATTCCCACCCTCCGAGGCTCGCTTTCCAGGGAAACCCTAATCCATTGACAAATTGCCGTCAGCGCATGTGCGTGTAGCCGGACGCACCCGGGGGTACAAAATTGGTTCAAAAAACACCCCACCATGATATTGTACACATTATGTTGACACACACGATTTTTTGGGTCATTCCCACAATCCGAGGCTCGCTTTCCAGGGAAACCCTAATCCTTTGACCGTGATGTCTACAACATTGACTAATTGCCATCAGCGCATGTGCATGTAGCCGGACGCACCCGGGGGTACAAAATTGGTTCAAACAACACCCCACCATGATAGTGTACACAACATGTGGACACACACAATTTTTTGGGTCATTCCCACCTTCCGAGGCACGCTTTTCAGGGAAACCCTAATCCATTGACAAATTGCCGTCAGCGCATGTGCATGTAGCCGGACGCACCCGGGGGGTACAAAATTGGTTCAAACAACACCCCACCATGATAGTGTACACATTATGTGGACACACACGATTTTTGGGGTCATTCCCACAATCCGAGGCTCGCTTTCCAGGGAAACCCTAATCCATTGACCGTGCTGTCTACAACATTGACTAATTGCCATCAGCGCCTTTGCGTGTAGCCGGACGCACCCGGGGGTACAAAATTGGTTCAAACAACACCCCACCATGATAATGTACACACCATGTGGACACACACGATTTTTGGGGTCATTCCCACAATCCGAGGTTCGCTTTCCAGGGAAACCCTAATCCATTGACCGTGCTGTCTACAACATTGACTAATTGCCGTCAGCGCATGTGCATGTAGCCGGACGCACCCGGGGGTACAAAATTGGTTCAAACAACACCCCACCATGATAGTGTACACAACATGTGGACACACACAATTTTTTGGGTCATTCCCACCTTCCGAGGCACGCTTTTAGGGAAACCCTAATCCATTGACAAATTGCCGTCAGCGCATGTGCGTGTAGCCGGACGCACCCGGGGGTACAAAATTGATTCAAACAACACCCCACCATGATAATGTACACACCATGTCGACACACACGATTTTTGGGGTCATTCCCACAATCCAAGGTTCGCTTTCCAGGGAAACCCTAATCCATTGACCGTGTTGTCTACAACATTGACTAATTGCCGTCAGCGCATGTGCATGTAGCCGGACGCACCCGGGTGTCCAAAATTGGTTCAAACAACACCCCACCATGATAGTGTACACACCATGTGGACACACACAATTTTTTGGGTCATTCCCACCCTCTGAGGCTCGCTTTTCAGGGAAACCCTAATCCATTGAAAATTGCCGTCAGCGCATGTGCGTGTAGCCGGACGCACCCGGGGGTACAAAATTGGTTCAAACAACACCCCACCATGATAGTGTACACATTATGTGGACACACACGATTTTTGGGGTCATTCCCACAATCCGAGGCTCGCTTTCCAGGGAAACCCTAATCCATTGACCGTGTTGTCTACAACATTGACTAATTGCCATCAGCGCATGTGCGTGTAGCTGGACGCACCCGGGGGTACAAAATTGGTTCAAACAACACCCTACCATGATAGTGTACACACCATGTGGACACACACAATTTTTTGGGTCATTCCCACCCTCCGAGGCTCGCTTTCCAGGGAAACCCTAATCCATTGACAAATTGCCGTCAGCGCATGTGCGTGTAGCCGGACGCACCCGGGGGTACAAAATTGGTTCAAACAACACCCCACCATGATATTGTACACATTATGTTGACACACACGATTTTTTGGGTCATTCCCACAATCCGAGGCTCGCTTTCCAGGGAAACCCTAATCCTTTGACCGTGCTGTCTACAACATTGACTAATTGCCATCAGCGCATGTGCATGTAGCCGGACGCACCCGGGGGTACAAAATTGGTTCAAACAACACCCCACCATGATAGTGTACACAACATGTGGACACACACAATTTTTTGGGTCATTCCCACCTTCCGAGGCACGCTTTTCAGGGAAACCCTAATCCATTGACAAATTGCCGTCAGCGCATGTGCATGTAGCCGGACGCACCCGGGGGTACAAAATTGGTTCAAACAACACCCCACCATGATAGTGTACACATTATGTGGACACACACGATTTTTGGGGTCATTCCCACAATCCGAGGCTCGCTTTCTAGGGAAACCCTAATCCATTGACCGTGATGTCTACAACATTGACTAATTGCCATCAGCGCATTTGCGTGTAGCCGGACGCACCCGGGGGTACAAAATTGGTTCAAACAACACCCCACCATGATAATGTACACACCATGTGGACACACACGATTTTTGGGGTCATTCCCACAATCCGAGGTTCGCTTTCCAGGGAAACCCTAATCCATTGACCGTGTTGTCTACAACATTGACTAATTGCCGTCAGCGCATGTGCATGTAGCCGGACGCACCCGGGGGTACAAAATTGGTTCAAACAACACCCCACCATGATAGTGTACACACCATGTGGACACACACAATTTTTTGGGTCATTCCCACCTTCCGAGGTTCGCTTTCCAGGGAAACCCTAATCCATTGACCGTGCTGTCTACAACATTGACTAATTTCCGTCAGCGCATGTGCATGTAGCCGGACGCACCCGGGGGTACAAAATTGGTTCAAACAACACCCCACCATGATAGTGTACACACCATGTGGACACACACAATTTTTGGGTCATTCCCACCTTCCGAGGCACGCTTTTCAGGGAAACCCTAATCCATTGACAATTTGCCGTCAGCGCATGTGCATGTAGCCGGACGCACCCGGGGGTACAAAATTGGTTCAAACAACACCCCACCATGACAATGTACACACCATGTGGACACACACGATTTTTGGGGTCATTCCCACAATCCGAGGCTCGCTTTCCAGGGAAACCCTAATCCTTTGACCGTGCTGTCTACAACATTGACTAATTGCCATCAGCGCATGTGCGTGTAGCCGGACGCACCCGGGGGTACAAAATTGGTTCAAACAACACCCCACCATGATAGTGTACACACCATGTGGACACACACAATTTTTTGGGTCATTCCCACCTTCCGAGGCACGCTTTTCAGGGAAACCCTAATCCATTGACAAAACGCCGTCAGCGCATGTGCGTGTAGCCGGACGCACCCGGGGGTACAAAATTGGTTCAAACAACACCCCACCATGATAGTGTACACATTATGTGGACACACACGATTTTTGGGGTCATTCCCACAATCCGAGGCTCGCTTTCCAGGGAATCCCTAAACCATTGACCGTGCTGTCTACAACATTGACTAATTGCCGTCAGCGCATGTGCATGTAGCCGGACGCACCCGGGGTACAAAATTGGTTCAAACAACACCCCTCCATGAAAGTGTACACACCATGTGGACACACACAATTTTTTGGGTCATTCCCACCTTCCGAGGCACGCTTTTCAGGGAAACCCTAATCCATTGACAAATTGCCGTCAGCGCATGTGCGTGTAGCCGGACGCACCCGGGGGTATAAAATTGGTTCAAACAACACCCCACCATGATAGTGTACACATTATGTGGACACACACGATTTTTGGGGTCATTCCCACAATCCGAGGCTCGCTTTCCAGGGAAACCCTAATCCATTGACCGTGTTGTCTACAACATTGACTAATTGCCATCAGCGCATTTGCGTGTAGCTGGACGCACCCGGGGGTACAAAATTGGTTCAAACAACACCCCACCATGATAGTGTACACACCATGTGGACACACACAATTTTTGGGTCATTCCCACCTTCCGAGGCACGCTTTTCAGGGAAACCCTAATCCATTGACAAATTGCCGTCAGCGCATGTGCGTGTAGCCGGACGCACCCGGGGGTACAAAATTGGTTCAGACAACACCCCACCATGATAATGTACACACCATGTGAAAACACACGATTTTTGGGGTCATTCCCACAATCCGAGGCTCGCTTTCCAGGGAAACCCTAATCCATTGACCGTGCTGTCTACAACATTGACTAATTGCCATCAGCGCATTTGCGTGTAGCCGGACGCACCCGAGGGTACAAAATTGGTTCAAACAACACCCTACCATGATAGTGTACACACCATGTGGACACACACAATTTTTTGGGTCATTCCCACCTTCCGAGGCACGCTTTTCAGGGAAACCCTAATCCATTGACAAATTGCCGTCAGCGCATGTGCGTGTAGCCGGACGCACCCAGGGGTACAAAATTGGTTCAAACAACACCCCACCATGATAATGTACACACCATGTGGACACACACGATTTTTGGGGTCATTCCCACAATCCGAGGTTCGCTTTCCAGGGAAACCCTAATCCATTGACAAATTGCCGTCAGCGCATGTGCGTGTAGCTGGACGCACCCGGGGGTACAAAATTGGTTCAAACAACATCCCACCATGATAGTGTACACATTATGTGGACACACACGATTTTTGGGGTCATTCCCACAATCCGAGGCTCGCTTTCCAGGGAAACCCTAATCCTTTGACCGTGCTGTCTACAACATTGACTAATTGCCATCAGCGCATGTGCGTGTAGCCGGACGCACCCGAGGGTACAAAATTGGTTCAAACAACACCCCACCATGATAGTGTACACACCATGTGGACACACACAATTTTTTGGGTCATTCCCACCTTCCGAGGCACGCTTTTCACGGAAACCCTAATCCATTGACAAATTGCCGTCAGCGCATGTGCGTGTAGCCGGACGCACCCGGGGGTACAAAATTGGTTCAAACAACACCCCACCATGATAGTGTACACATTATGTGGACACACACGATTTTTGGGGTCATTCCCACAATCCGAGGCTCGCTTTCCAGGGAAACCCTAAACCATTGACCGTGCTGTCTACAACATTGACTAATTGCCGTCAGCGCATGTGCATGTAGCCGGACGCACCCGGGGTATAAAAATTGATCAAACAACACCCCACCATGATAATGTACACACCATGTGGACACACACGATTTTTGGGGTCATTCCCACAATCCGAGGCACGCTTTTCAGGGAAACCCTAATCCATTGACAAATTGCCGTCAGCGCATGTGCGTGTAGCCGGACGCACCCGGGGGTATAAAATTGGTTCAAACAACACCCCACCATGATAGTGTACACATTATGTGGACACACACGATTTTTGTGGTCATTCCCACAATCCGAGGCTCGCTTTCCAGGGAAACCCTAATCCATTGACCGTGTTGTCTACAACATTGACTAATTGCCGTCAGCGCATGTGCATGTAGCCGGACGCACCCGGGGGTACAAAATTGGTTCAAACAACACCCCACCATGATAGTGTACACACCATGTGGACACACACAATTTTTTGGGTCATTCCCACCTTCCGAGGTTCGCTTTCCAGGGAAACCCTAATCCATTGACCGTGCTGTCTACAACATTGACTAATTTCCGTCAGCGCATGTGCATGTAGCCGGACGCACCCGGGGGTACAAAATTGGTTCAAACAACACCCCACCATGATAGTGTACACACCATGTGGACACACACAATTTTTTGGGTCATTCCCACCTTCCGAGGCACGCATTTCAGGGAAACCCTAATCCATTGACAATTTGCCGTCAGCGCATGTGCATGTAGCCGGACGCACCCGGGGGTACAAAATTGGTTCAAACAACACCCCACCATGACAATGTACACACCATGTGGACACACACGATTTTTGGGGTCATTCCCACAATCCGAGGCTCGCTTTCCAGGGAAACCCTAATCCTTTGACCGTGCTGTCTACAACATTGACTAATTGCCATCAGCGCATGTGCGTGTAGCCGGACGCACCCGGGGGTACAAAATTGGTTCAAACAACACCCCACCATGATAGTGTACACACCATGTGGACACACACAATTTTTGGGTCATTCCCACCTTCCGAGGCACGCTTTTCAGGGAAACCCTAATCCATTGACAAATTGCCGTCAGCGCATGTGCGTGTAGCCGGACGCACCCGGGGGTACAAAATTGGTTCAAACAACACCCCACCATGATAGTGTACACATTATGTGGACACACACGATTTTTGGGGTCATTCCCACAATCCGAGGCTCGCTTTCCAGGGAATCCCTAAACCATTGACCGTGCTGTCTACAACATTGACTAATTGCCGTCAGCGCATGTGCATGTAGCCGGACGCACCCGGGGGTACAAAATTGGTTCAAACAACACCCCTCCATGAAAGTGTACACACCATGTGGACACACACAATTTTTTGGGTCATTCCCACCTTCCGAGGCACGCTTTTCAGGGAAACCCTAATCCATTGACAAATTGCCGTCAGCGCATGTGCGTGTAGCCGGACGCACCCGGGGGTATAAAATTGGTTCAAACAACACCCCACCATGATAGTGTACACATTATGTGGACACACACGATTTTTGGGGTCATTCCCACAATCCGAGGCTCGCTTTCCAGGGAAACCCTAATCCATTGACCGTGTTGTCTACAACATTGACTAATTGCCATCAGCGCATTTGCGTGTAGCTGGACGCACCCGGGGGTACAAAATTGGTTCAAACAACACCCCACCATGATAGTGTACACACCATGTGGACACACACAATTTTTTGGGTCATTTCCCACCTTCCGAGGCACGCTTTTCAGGGAAACCCTAATCCATTGACAAATTGCCGTCAGCGCATGTGCGTGTAGCCGGACGCACCCGGGGGTACAAAATTGGTTCAGACAACACCCCACCATGATAATGTACACACCATGTGAAAACACACGATTTTTGGGGTCATTCCCACAATCCGAGGCTCGCTTTCCAGGGAAACCCTAATCCATTGACCGTGCTGTCTACAACATTGACTAATTGCCATCAGCGCATTTGCGTGTAGCCGGACGCACCCGAGGGTACAAAATTGGTTCAAACAACACCCTACCATGATAGTGTACACACCATGTGGACACACACAATTTTTTGGGTCATTCCCACCTTCCGAGGCACGCTTTTCAGGGAAACCCTAATCCATTGACAAATTGCCGTCAGCGCATGTGCGTGTAGCCGGACGCACCCAGGGGTACAAAATTGGTTCAAACAACACCCCCCCCATGATAATGTACACACCATGTGGACACACACGATTTTTGGGGTCATTCCCACAATCCGAGGTTCGCTTTCCAGGGAAACCCTAATCCATTGACAAATTGCCGTCAGCGCATGTGCGTGTAGCCGGACGCACCCGGGGTACAAAATTGGTTCAAACAACATCCCACCATGATAGTGTACACATTATGTGGACACACACGATTTTTGGGGTCATTCCCACAATCCGAGGCTCGCTTTCCAGGGAAACCCTAATCCTTTGACCGTGCTGTCTACAACATTGACTAATTGCCATCAGCGCATGTGCGTGTAGCCGGACGCACCCGGGGGTACAAAATTGGTTCAAACAACACCCCACCATGATAGTGTACACACCATGTGGACACACACAATTTTTTGGGTCATTCCCACCTTCCGAGGCACGCTTTTCACGGAAACCCTAATCCATTGACAAATTGCCGTCAGCGCATGTGCGTGTAGCCGGACGCACCCGGGGGTACAAAATTGGTTCAAACAACACCCCACCATGATAATGTACACACCATGTGGACACACACGATTTTTGGGGTCATTCCCACAATCCGAGTTTCGCTTTCCAGGGAAACCCTAATCCATTGACCGTCCTGTCTACAACATTGACTAATTGCCGTCAGCGCATGTGCATGTATTCGGACGCACCCGAGGGTACAAAATTGGTTCAAACAACACCCCACCATGATAGTGTACACAGCATGTGGACACACACAATTTTTTGGGTCATTCCCACCCTCCGAGGCTCGCTTTCCAGGGAAACCCTAATCCATTGACAAATTGCCGTCAGCGCATGTGCGTGTAGCCGGACGCACCCGGGGGTACAAAATTGGTTCAAACAACACCCCACCATGATAGTGTACACATTATGTGGACACACACGATTTTTGGGGTCATTCCCACAATCCGAGGCTCGCTTTCGAAGGAAACCCTAATCCATTGACCGTGCTGTCTACAACATTGACTAATTGCCATCGCGCATGTGCGTGTAGCTAGACGCACCCGGGGGTACAAAATTGGTTCAAACAACACCCCACCATGATAGTGTACACACCATGTGGACACACACAATTTTTTAGGTCATTCCCACCCTCCGAGGCTCGCTTTCCAGGGAAACCCTAATCCATTGACAAATTGCCGTCAGCGCATGTGCGTGTAGCCGGACGCACCCGGGGGGTACAAAATTGGTTCAAAAAACACCCCACCATGATAGTGTACACATTATGTTGACACACACGATTTTTGGGGTCATTCCCACAATCCGAGGCTCGCTTTCCAGGGAAACACTAATCCATTGACCGTGCTGTCTACAACATTGACTAATTTCCATCAGCGCATGTGCGTGTAGCTGGACGCACCTGGGGGTACAAAATTGTTTCAAACAACACCACACCATGATAGTGTACACACCATGTGGACACACACAATTTTTTGGGTCATTCCCACCTTCCGAGGCACGCTTTTCAGGGAAACCCTAATCCATTGTCAAATTGCCGTCAGCGCATGTGCGTGTAGCCGGACGCACCCGGGGGTACAAAATTGGTTCAAACAACACCCCACCATGATAATGTACACACCATGTGGACACACACGATTTTTGGGGTCATTCCCACAATCCGAGGTTCGCTTTCCAGGGAAACCCTAATCCATTGACAAATTGCCGTCAGCGCATGTGCGTGTAGCCGGACGCACCCGGGGGTACAAAATTGGTTCAAACAACATCCCACCATGATAGTGTACACATTATGTGGACACACACGATTTTTGGGGTCATTCCCACAATCCGAGGCTCGCTTTCCAGGGAAACCCTAATCCTTTGACCGTGCTGTCTACAACATTGACTAATTGCCATCAGCGCATGTGCGTGTAGCCGGACGCACCCGGGGGTACAAAATTGGTTCAAACAACACCCCACCATGATAGTGTACACACCATGTGGACACACACAATTTTTGGGTCATTCCCACCTTCCGAGGCACGCTTTTCAGGGAAACCCTAATCCATTGACAAATTGCCGTCAGCGCATGTGCGTGTAGCCGGACGCACCCGGGGGTACAAAATTGGTTCAAACAACACCCCACCATGATAGTGTACACATTATGTGGACACACACGATTTTTGGGGTCATTCCCACAATCCGAGGCTCGCTTTCCAGGGAAACCCTAAACCATTGACCGTGCTGTCTACAACATTGACTAATTGCCGTCAGCGCATGTGCATGTAGCCGGACGCACCCGGGGGTACAAAATTGGTTCAAACAACACCCCTCCATGAAAGTGTACACACCATGTGGACACACACAATTTTTTGGGTCATTCCCACCCTCCGAGGCTCGCTTTCCAGGGAAACCCTAATCCATTGACAAATTGCCGTCAGCGCATGTGCGTGTAGCCGGACGCACCCGGGCATACAAAATTGGTTCAAACAACACCCCACCATGATAGTGTACACACTATGTGGACACACACGATTTTTGGGGTCATTCCCACAATACGAGGCTCGCTTTCCAGGGAAACCCTAATCCATTGACCGTGCTGTCTACAACATTGACTAATTGCCATCAGCGCATGTGCGTGTAGCTGGACGCACCCGGGGGTACAAAATTGGTTCAAACAACACCCCACCATGATAGTGTACACACCATGTGGACACACACAATTTTTTGGGTCATTCCCACCTTCCGAGGCACGCTTTTCAGGGAAACCCTAATCCATTGACAAATTGCCGTCAGCGCATGTGCGTGTAGCCGGACGCACCCGGGGGTACAAAATTGGTTCAAACAACACCCCACCATGATAATGTACACACCATGTGGACACACACGATTTTTGGGGTCATTCCCACAATCCGAGTTTCGCTTTCCAGGGAAACCCTAATCCATTGACCGTGCTGTCTACAACATTGACTAATTGCCGTCAGCGCATGTGCATGTATTCGGACGCACCCGAGGGTACAAAATTGGTTCAAACAACACCCCACCATGATAGTGTACACAGCATGTGGACACACACAATTTTTTGGGTCATTCCCACCCTCCGAGGCTCGCTTTCCAGGGAAACCCTAATCCATTGACAAATTGCCGTCAGCGCATGTGCGTGTAGCCGGACGCACCCGGGGGTACAAAATTGGTTCAAACAACACCCCACCATGATAGTGTACACATTATGTGGACACACACGATTTTTGGGGTCATTCCCACAATCCGAGGCTCGCTTTCCAAGGAAACCCTAATCCATTGACCGTGCTGTCTACAACATTGACTAATTGCCATCAGCGCATGTGCGTGTAGCTAGACGCACCCGGGGGTACAAAATTGGTTCAAACAACACCCCACCATGATAGTGTACACACCATGTGGACACACACAATTTTTGGGTCATTCCCACCCTCCGAGGCTCGCTTTCCAGGGAAACCCTAATCCATTGACAAATTGCCGTCAGCGCATGTGCGTGTAGCCAGACGCACCCGGGGGTACAAAATTGGTTCAAAAAACACCCCACCATGATAGTGTACACATTATGTTGACACACACGATTTTTGGGGTCATTCCCACAATCCGAGGCTCGCTTTCCAGGGAAACACTAATCCATTGACCGTGCTGTCTACAACATTGACTAATTTCCATCAGCGCATGTGCGTGTAGCTGGACGCACCTGGGGGTACAAAATTGTTTCAAACAACACCACACCATGATAGTGTACACACCATGTGGACACACACAATTTTTTGGGTCATTCCCACCTTCCGAGGCACGCTTTTCAGGGAAACCCTAATCCATTGTCAAATTGCCGTCAGCGCATGTGCGTGTAGCCTGACGCACCCGGGGGTACAAAATTGGTTCAAACAACACCCCACCATGATAATGTACACACCATGTGGACACACACGATTTTTGGGGTCATTCCCACAATCCGAGGTTCGCTTTCCAGGGAAACCCTAATCCATTGACCGTGTTGTCTACAACATTGACTAATTGCCGTCAGCGCATGTGCATGTAGCCGGACGCACCCGGGTGTCCAAAATTGGTTCAAACAACACCCCACCATGATAGTGTACACACCATGTGGACACACACAATTTTTTGGGTCATTCCCACCCTCTGAGGCTCGCTTTTCAGGGAAACCCTAATCCCTTGAAAATTGCCGTCAGCGCATGTGCGTGTAGCCGGACGCACCCGGGGGTACAAAATTGGTTCAAACAACACCCCACCATGATAGTGTACACATTATGTGGACACACACGATTTTTGGGGTCATTCCCACAATCCGAGGCTCGCTTTCCAGGGAAACCCTAATCCAGTGACCGTGTTGTCTACAACATTGACTAATTGCCATCAGCGCATGTGCGTGTAGCTGGACGCACCCGGGGGTACAAAATTGGTTCAAACAACACCCCACCATGATAGTGTACACACCATGTGGACACACACAAATTTTTGGGTCATTCCCACCTTCCGAGGCACGCTTTTCAGGGAAACCCTAATCCATTGACAAATTGCCGTCAGCGCATGTGCGTGTAGCCGGACGCACCCGGGGGTACAAAATTGGTTCAAAAAACACCCCACCATGATAGTGTACACATTATGTTGACACACACGATTTTTGGGGTCATTCCCACAATCCGAGGCTCGCTTTCCAGGGAAACACTAATCCATTGACCGTGCTGTCTACAACATTGACTAATTTCCATCAGCGCATGTGCGTGTAGCTGGACGCACCTGGGGGTACAAAATTGGTTCAAACAACACCACACCATGATAGTGTACACACCATGTGGACACACACAATTTTTTGGGTCATTCCCACCTTCCGAGGCACGCTTTTCAGGGAAACCCTAATCCATTGTCAAATTGCCGTCAGCGCATGTGCGTGTAGCCGGACGCACCCGGGGGTACAAAATTGGTTCAAACAACACCCCACCATGATAATGTACACACCATGTGGACACACACGATTTTTGGGGTCATTCCCACAATCCGAGGTTCGCTTTCCAGGGAAACCCTAATCCATTGACCGTGTTGTCTACAACATTGACTAATTGCCGTCAGCGCATGTGCATGTAGCCGGACGCACCCGGGTGTCCAAAATTGGTTCAAACAACACCCCACCATGATAGTGTACACACCATGTGGACACACACAATTTTTTGGGTCATTCCCACAATCCGAGGCTCGCTTTACAGGGAAACCCTAATCCATGGAAAATTGCCGTCAGCGCATGTGCGTGTAGCCGGACGCACCCGGGGGTACAAAATTGGTTCAAACAACACCCCACCATGATAGTGTACACATTATGTGGACACACACGATTTTTGGGGTCATTCCCACAATCCGAGGCTCGCTTTCCAGGGAAACCCTAATCCAGTGACCGTGTTGTCTACAACATTGACTAATTGCCATCAGCGCATGTGCGTGTAGCTGGACGCACCCGGGGGTACAAAATTGGTTCAAACAACACCCCACCATGATAGTGTACACACCATGTGGACACACACAAATTTTTGGGTCATTCCCACCTTCCGAGGCACGCTTTTCAGGGAAACCCTAATCCATTGACAAATTGCCGTCAGCGCATGTGCGTGTAGCCGGACGCACCCGGGGGGTACAAAATTGGTTCAAAAAACACCCCACCATGATAGTGTACACATTATGTTGACACACACGATTTTTGGGGTCATTCCCACAATCCGAGGCTCGCTTTCCAGGGAAACACTAATCCATTGACCGTGCTGTCTACAACATTGACTAATTTCCATCAGCGCATGTGCGTGTAGCCGGACGCACCCGGGGTACAAAATTGGTTCAAACAACACCACACCATGATAGTGTACACACCATGTGGACACACACAATTTTTTGGGTCATTCCCACCTTCCGAGGCACGCTTTTTAGGGAAACCCTAATCCATTGTCAAATTGCCGTCAGCGCATGTGCGTGTAGCCGGACGCACCCGGGGTACAAAATTGGTTCAAACAACACCCCACCATGATAATGTACACACCATGTGGACACACACGATTTTTGGGGTCATTCCCACAATCCGAGTTTCCCTTTCCAGGGAAACCCTAATCCATTGACCGTGCTGTCTACAACATTGACTAATTGCCGTCAGCGCATGTGCATGTAGCCGGACGCACCCGGGGGTACAAAATTGGTTCAAACAACACCCCACCATGATAGTGTACACAGCATGTGGACACACACAATTTTTTGGGTCAATCCCACCCTCCGAGGCTCGCTTTCTAGGGAAACCCTAATCCATTGACAAATTGCCGTCAGCGCATGTGCGTGTAGCCGGACGCACCCGGGGGTACAAAATTGGTTCAAACAACACCCCACCATGATAGTGTACACATTATGTGGACACACACGATTTTTGGGGTCATTCCCACAATCCGAGGCTCGCTTTCCAGGGAAACCCTAATCCATTGACCGTGCTGTCTACAACATTGACTAATTCCCATCAGCGCATGTGCGTGTAGCTGGACGCACCCGGGGGTACAAAATTGATTCAAACAACACCCCACCATGATAGTGTACACACCATGTGGACACACACAATTTTTTGGGTCATTCCCACCTTCCGAGGCACGCTTTTCAGGGAAACCCTAATCCATTGACAAATTGCCGTCAGCGCATGTGCGTGTAGCCGGACGCACCCGGGGGTACAAAATTGGTTCAAACAACACCCCACCATGATAATGTACACACCATGTCGACACACACGATTTTTGGGGTCATTCCCACAATCCAAGGTTCGCTTTCCAGGGAAACCCTAATCCATTGACCGTGTTGTCTACAACATTGACTAATTGCCGTCAGCGCATGTGCGTGTAGCCGGATGCACCCGGGGGTACAAAATTGGTTCAAACAACACCCCACCATGATAGTGTACACACCATGTGGAGACACACAATTTTTGGGTCATTCCCACCTTCCGAGGCACGCTTTTCAGGGAAACCCTAATCCATTGACAAATTGCCGTCAGCGCATGTGCGTGTAGCCGGACGCACCCGGGGGTACAAAATTGGTTCAAACAACACCCCACCATGATAGTGTACACATTATGTGGACACACACGATTTTTGGGGTCATTCCCACAATCCGAGGCTCGCTTTCCCGGGAAACCCTAAACCATTGACCGTGATGTCTACAACATTGACTAATTGCCGTCAGCGCATGTGCATGTAGCCGGATGCACCCGGGGGTACAAAATTGGTTCAAACAACACCCCTCCATGAAAGTGTACACACCATGTGGACACACACAATTTTTTGGGTCATTCCCACCTTCCGAGGCACGCTTTTCAGGGAAACCCTAATCCATTGACAAATTGCCGTCAGCGCATGTGCGTGTAGCCGGACGCACCCGGGGGTATAAAATTGGTTCAAACAACACCCCACCATGATAGTGTACACATTATGTGGACACACACGATTTTTGGGGTCATTCCCACAATCCGAGGCTCGCTTTCCAGGGAAACCCTAATCCATTGACCGTGTTGTCTACAACATTGACTAATTGCCATCAGCGCATTTGCGTGTAGCTGGACGCACCCGGGGGTACAAAATTGGTTGAAACAACACCCCACCATGATAGTGTACACACCATGTGGACACACACAATTTTTTGGGTCATTCCCACCTTCCGAGGCACGCTTTTCAGGGAAACCCTAATCCATTGACAAATTGCCGTCAGCGCATGTGCGTGTAGCCGGACGCACCCGGGGGTACAAAATTGGTTCAGACAACACCCCACCATGATAATGTACACACCATGTGAAAACACACGATTTTTGGGGTCATTCCCACAATCCGAGGCTCGCTTTCCAGGGAAACCCTAATCCATTGACCGTGCTGTCTACAACATTGACTAATTGCCATCAGCGCATTTGCGTGTAGCCGGACGCACCCGAGGGTACAAAATTGGTTGAAACAACACCCTACCATGATAGTGTACACACCATGTGGACACACACCATTTTTTGGGTCATTCCCACCTTTCGAGGCACGCTTTTCAGGGAAACCCTAATCCATTGACAAATTGCCGTCAGCGCATGTGCGTGTAGCCGGACGCACCCAGGGGTACAAAATTGGTTCAAACAACACCCCACCATGATAATGTACACACCATGTGGACACACACGATTTTTGGGGTCATTCCCACAATCCGAGGTTCGCTTTCCAGGGAAACCCTAATCCATTGACAAATTGCCGTCAGCGCATGTGCGTGTAGCCGGACGCACCCGGGGGTACAAAATTGGTTCAAACAACACCCCACCATGATAGTGTACACATTATGTGGACACACACGATTTTTGGGGTCATTCCCACAATCCGAGGCTCGCTTTCCAGGGAAACCCTAATCCTTTGACCGTGCTGTCTACAACATTGACTAATTGCCATCAGCGCATGTGCGTGTAGCCGGACGCACCCGGGGGTACAAAATTGGTTCAAACAACACCCCACCATGATAGTGTACACACCATGTGGACACACACAATTTTTGGGTCATTCCCACCTTCCGAGGCACGCTTTTCAGGGAAACCCTAATCCATTGACAAATTGCCGTCAGCGCATGTGCGTGTAGCCGGACGCACCCGGGGGTACAAAATTGGTTCAAACAACACCCCACCATGATAGTGTACACATTATGTGGACACACACGATTTTTGGGGTCATTCCCACAATCCGAGGCTCGCTTTCCAGGGAAACCCTAAACCATTGACCGTGCTGTCTACAACATTGACTAATTGCCGTCAGCGCATGTGCATGTAGCCGGACGCACCCGGGGGTACAAAATTGGTTCAAACAACACCCCTCCATGAAAGTGTACACACCATGTGGACACACACAATTTTTTGGGTCATTCCCACCTTCCGAGGCACGCTTTTCAGGGAAACCCTAATCCATTGACAAATTGCCGTCAGCGCATGTGCGTGTAGCCGGACGCACCCGGGGGTATAAAATTGGTTCAAACAACACCCCACCATGATAGTGTACACATTATGTGGACACACACGATTTTGGGGTCATTCCCACAATCCGAGGCTCGCTTTCCAGGGAAACCCTAATCCATTGATCGTGCTGTCTACAACATTGACTAATTGCCATCAGCGCATTTGCGTGTAGCCGGACACACCCGGGGGTACAAAATTGGTTCAAACAACACCCCACCATGATAGTGTACACACCATGTGGACACACACAATTTTTTGGGTCATTCCCACCTTCCGAGGCACGCTTTTCAGGGAAACCCTAATCCATTGACAAATTGCCGTCAGCGCATGTGCGTGTAGCCGGACGCACCCGGGGGTACAAAATTGGTTCAAACAACACCCCACCATGATAATGTACACACCATGTGAAAACACACGATTTTTGGGGTCATTCCCACAATCCGAGGCTCGCTTTCCAGGGAAACCCTAATCCATTGACCGTGTTGTCTACAACATTGACTAATTGCCATCAGCGCATTTGCGTGTAGCTGGACGCACCCGGGGGTACAAAATTGGTTCAAACAACACCCCACCATGATAGTGTACACACCATGTGGACACACACAATTTTTTGGGTCATTCCCACCTTCCGAGGCACGCTTTTCAGGGAAACCCTAATCCATTGACAAATTGCCGTCAGCGCATGTGCGTGTAGCCGGACGCACCCGGGGGTACAAAATTGGTTCAGACAACACCCCACCATGATAATGTACACACCATGTGAAAACACACGATTTTTGGGGTCATTCCCACAATCCGAGGCTCGCTTTCCAGGGAAACCCTAATCCATTGACCGTGCTGTCTACAACATTGACTAATTGCCATCAGCGCATTTGCGTGTAGCCGGACGCACCCGAGGGTACAAAATTGGTTGAAACAACACCCTACCATGATAGTGTACACACCATGTGGACACACACCATTTTTTGGGTCATTCCCACCTTTCGAGGCACGCTTTTCAGGGAAACCCTAATCCATTGACAAATTGCCGTCAGCGCATGTGCGTGTAGCCGGACGCACCCAGGGGTACAAAATTGGTTCAAACAACACCCCACCATGATAATGTACACACCATGTGGACACACACGATTTTTGGGGTCATTCCCACAATCCGAGGTTCGCTTTCCAGGGAAACCCTAATCCATTGACAAATTGCCGTCAGCGCATGTGCGTGTAGCCGGACGCACCCGGGGGTACAAAATTGGTTCAAAAAACACCCCACCATGATAGTGTACACATTATGTGGACACACACGATTTTTGGGGTCATTCCCACAATCCGAGGCTCGCTTTCCAGGGAAACCCTAATCCTTTGACCGTGTTGTCTACAACATTGACTAATTGCCATCAGCGCATGTGCGTGTAGCCGGACGCACCCGGGGGTACAAAATTGGTTCAAACAACACCCCACCATGATAGTGTACACACCATGTGGACACACACAATTTTTTGGGTCATTCCCACCTTCCGAGGCACGCTTTTCAGGGAAACCCTAATCCATTGACAAATTGCCGTCAGCGCATGTGCGTGTAGCCGGACGCACCCGGGGGTACAAAATTGGTTCAAACAACACCCCACCATGATAGTGTACACATTATGTGGACACACACGATTTTTGGGGTCATTCCCACAATCCGAGGCTCGCTTTCCAGGGAAACCCTAATCCATTGACCGTGTTGTCTACAACATTGACTAATTGCCGTCAGCGCATGTGCATGTAGCCGGACGCACCCGGGGGTACAAAATTGGTTCAAACAACACCCCTCCATGAAAGTGTACACACCATGTGGACACACACAATTTTTTGGGTCATTCCCACCTTCCGAGGCACGCTTTTCAGGGAAACCCTAATCCATTGACAAATTGCCGTCAGCGCTTGTGCGTGTAGCCGGACGCACCCGGGGGTATAAAATTGGTTCAAACAACACCCCACCATGATAGTGTACACATTATGTGGACACACACGATTTTTGGGGTCATTCCCACAATCCGAGGCTCGCTTTCCAGGGAAACCCTAATCCATTGATCGTGCTGTCTACAACATTGACTAATTGCCATCAGCGCATTTGCGTGTAGCTGGACACACCCGGGGGTACAAAATTGGTTCAAACAACACCCCACCATGATAGTGTACACACCATGTGGACACACACAATTTTTTGGGTCATTCCCACCTTCCGAGGCACACTTTTCAGGGAAACCCTAATCCATTGACAAATTGCCGTCAGCGCATGTGCGTGTAGCCGGACGCACCCGGGGGTACAAAATTGGTTCAAACAACACCCCACCATGATAATGTACACACCATGTGAAAACACACGATTTTTGGGGTCATTCCCACAATCCGAGGCTCGCTTTCCAGGGAAACCCTAATCCATTGACCGTGCTGTCTACAACATTGACTAATTGCCATCAGCGCATTTGCGTGTAGCCGGACGCACCCGAGGGTACAAAATTGGTTCAAACAACACCCTACCATGATAGTGTACACACCATGTGGACACACACAATTTTTTGGGTCATTCCCACCTTCCGAGGCACGCTTTTCAGGGAAACCCTAATCCATTGACAAATTGCCGTCAGCGCATGTGCGTGTAGCCGGACGCACCCAGGGGTACAAACTTGGTTCAAACAACACCCCACCATGATAATGTACACACCATGTGGACACACACGATTTTTGGGGTCATTCCCACAATCCGAGGTTCGCTTTCCAGGGAAACCCTAATCCATTGACCGTGCTGTCTACAACATTGACTAATTTCCGTCAGCGCATTTGCATGTAGCCGGACGCACCCGGGGGTACAAAATTGGTTCAAACAACACTCCACCATGATAGTGTACACACCATGTGGACACACACAATTTTTTGGGTCATTCCCACCCTCCGAGGCTCGCTTTCCAGGGAAACCCTAATCCATTGACAAATTGCCGTCAGCGCATGTGCGTGTAGCTGGACGCACCCGGGGGTACAAAATTGGTTCAAACAACATCCCACCATGATAGTGTACACATTATGTGGACACACACGATTTTTGGGGTCATTCCCACAATCCGAGGCTCGCTTTCCAGGGAAACCCTAATCCTTTGACCGTGCTGTCTACAACATTGACTAATTGCCATCAGCGCATGTGCGTGTAGCCGGACGCACCCGGGGGTACAAAATTGGTTCAAACAACACCCCACCATGATAGTGTACACACCATGTGGACACACACAATTTTTTGGGTCATTCCCACCTTCCGAGGCACGCTTTTCAGGGAAACCCTAATCCATTGACAAATTGCCGTCAGCGCATGTGCGTGTAGCCGGACGCACCCGGGGGTACAAAATTGGTTCAAACAACACCCCACCATAATAGTGTACACATTATGTGGAAACACATGATTTTTGGGGTCATTCCCACAATCCGAGGCTCGCTTTCCAGGGAAACCCTAAACCATTGACCGTGCTGTCTACAACATGGACTAATTGCCGTCAGCGCATGTGCATGTAGCCGGACGCACCCGGGGGTACAAAATTGGTTCAAACAACACCCCTCCATGAAAGTGTACACACCATGTGGACACACACAATTTTTTGGGTCATTCCCACCTTCCGAGGCACGCTTTTCAGGGAAACCCTAATCCATTGACAAATTGCCGTCAGCGCATGTGCGTGTAGCCGGACGCACCCGGGGGTATAAAATTGGTTCAAACAACACCCCACCATGATAGTGTACACATTATGTGGACACACACGATTTTTGGGGTCATTCCCACAATCCGAGGCTCGCTTTCCAGGCCTTCGCAAGGACCGTTTCCCTCAAGAAAGAAACTCCAAGCTCAAGCCCCGAGGTGATGGTCCCTTCAAGGTCCTCAAGCGCATCAACGACAACGCCTACGTCGTCGACATACCAACATCCAAGTACTTGGTGAGCAACACATTCAATGTGTCCGACCTTTCACCATATCATGGAGATGAGGAGAACATAGAGTCGAGGACGACTCTTTCCCAAGGGGGGGGAGATGATACGGGGTGGCCTATGGACACCGCCGCCTCAAGACCGACAAGCCCTCCTCGTGGTCCAATGACACGAGCTCGAGCCCAAGCACTACGCCAAGAGGTGAATTCGCTCCTCTCTACCTATGACTTTGACACCCCCTTGGATGGCTTGCTACTTCATGCAAATACCCTATGTTCAATCAGGTACATCGACCAAGACACAAGCCATGGAGACCAAGGCGTTGGAGAGAGAGCTGGAAACGATGAAGATGGAGCTACAGCGCCCAGGCCGGAACTTCCGCCCCCAGGACCGGAACTTCCGGCCAGATGCCCCAAAGATACCCCCAAGATGCCCTCCAGCGCGCAGGAAAAAGCATCGGACCGGAACTTCCGCCCCGAGGGACCGGAACTTCCGCCCACCCGGAACTTCCGCCCAAGTTCCGCCCAAGTTCCGAAAGTCCGTCAAAACGCCCCTGGATGTTACTGCAAGGAAACGGGCTAATTTCGAAACTTGACCGGAACTTCCGGCCGGGCCGGAACTTCCGCCTTCCAGGCCCGGAACTTCCGCCCCTGACCGGAACTTCCGCCAAAGTTGGCCGGAACTTCCGCCACCGCGAACTTCAGCACATCACTACTTTTCAGCGTGTAACTTAACCCTTCGCCCCCTACCTATAAATAGCCTAGTTGGCTCAGATCTGGGATTAGACTTGATTTGAAAGAAAACCTGAGCTTAGCTCACCCTTGTGGGAACCCTACCTAGATCTATGATCTTGTACCCCCACCCGGGCTCCTTATCAACTCGTGAAGATCTCTTTGGCGACTTCTACCGATTGATTGATCTTTTGCTTGCACTTCTACCTTATTTGGTCTTTTGCTTGCACTTCTATCAAGCCTTCCGGTCTTTTCGCCCTTCTAGATCTCCCGAGCTTTGATTTGTCGATCTCTTTGCGGGACTTCTACCGGAAGGTCTTTTCCTGCAATCTCTATCGAGTTGGTGTTTCGAGCCAACGAGGGAAAACTCGAATTGTGTGCGTGTGTGTGTTGTATCCCCGCGTTTCCCCCACGTGTTCATCGCGTTCATCCACCTACCCCCACGTATCCATTCAAATCCGTGAAGATCGGGCACATCCCCGGGCTTAGCCCTTATCAACCAAGCTTCCAAGGCCGAGCGTCAAGTGAATGAGGACATCAAGTACTCGAAGTCCAAGCAATACTTCGCCTCCAAACTTGCTACAACAACTCCCACAACAAGTATCAAGCCAACCGCATCCTCAACACCTTCCAAGAAACCTACTATCCAAAGTCGCATGAAGCAAACGGTGTCCTCCACCGCCTCCTCCAAAGCCTCTACGCGATCCTCCAATGTCACTTGTTTCAAGTGTGGCACTCAAGGCCACAAGTCCTTCGAGTGCAAGAACACCAAGGTTATGATCACTATGGAGAATGGTGACATAGAGACGCTAAGTGAGGGCGAATATGAAGCCCTAGTACAAGCCGCCGTTGCTAATGAGGAAGAGTATGATGAAGAAAGTGGAGAAGACCCTCTCTTATGCACACACGACCCAAGCCCTTCACTTGTGGTCACTCGAGTGCTCACAACTCAACCACAAGCTATGGAAGACCAAAGATGCAACATCTTCCAAACTCGAGCCGGAATTGGTGGCAAGTCAATCAAGGTCATCATCGATGGTGGGAGTTGCCACAACTTGGCAAGCACCGAGTTATGCGAGAAGCTCAACCTCCCACTTCGCAAACATCCTCATCCATACCATGTCCAATGGTTGAGTGACCAGGGCAATGTCAAGATACAACACACCGTCACCGTCAACTTCAAGATAGACCCCTATGAAGACACCGTTGAGTGCGACGTGGTGCCCATGACCGTGTGCCACATGTTGCTTGGCCGCCCATGGCAATTTGACAAGAAGGCCATACATGATGGTTATTCCAATGCATACACCTTTAAGGTCACGGACAAGATGTTCGAGCTTCGCCCAATGACTCCTAGCCAAATCATCGCCGACAATGCGAAGGCTTTAGCGAGGGCACAATACCACACCCACCATAGTGAGTTGAGAGGAGAGGGAGCGACCCACCAAAAGGAGAGTGAGCGCCACCAACCACATATGAGTGAGAGAAAGAGTGTCCTCTTAGCCACAAAAAGCGAGTGGAGAGAAGTGAAAGACAACCCATCCACCACCATACACTACGTGCTCATTTGCAAGGGCCTATCGTCGGAGACTAACGACTTATCCAACATTCCTTCGTCTTTGTTGTCTCTTTTGAAGGAGTTCCAAGACGTCTTCCCCGACGAGCTACCTCATGGACTACCACCGCTTCGGGGCATCGAGCACCGCATCGACCTCATACCCGGCGCTCCCCTACCAAACCGTGCCGCCTACCGCACCAACCCCGAAGACACCAAGGAGATTCAACGCCAAATACAAGACCTCCTCGCCAAAGGGTACGTTCGAGAAAGCCTTAGCCCTTGTGCCGTTCCCGTGATTCTTGTTCCTAAACCGGATGAGACGCAACAGATGTGTATGGATTGTCGCTCCATCAATGCCATTACCGTCCGTTATCGCCATCCCATTCCGCGTTTAGACGACATGCTTGATGAATTGAGTGGTGCCACCATTTTCTCTAAGGTTGATTTGCGTAGTGGCTACCACCAAATTCGCATGGCAATTGGTGATGAATGGAAGACGGCATTCAAGACCAAGCTTGGTCTATATGAATGGCTCGTCATGCCATTTGGTCTTTCAAATGCTCCTTCGACTTTCATGCGTCTTATGAATCACATTTTGAGACCTCTCATTGGCAAGAGCGTGGTTGTTTACTTTGATGACATTCTCATCTATAGCAAAAATCTCGAGGACCATGTTGAACATGTGAGAGAAGTCTTATGCATATTGCGCCACGAGAAGCTCTTTGCCAACCTCCCAAAATGCAACTTCGCTCAAAACAAATTGGGTTTTCTTGGTTTTGTGGTTTCCGCCAACGGGATTGAAGTTGATTCTTCCAAGATTGAGGCCATCCACAATTGGCCCACTCCCACAAATGTTGGTCAAGTTCGGAGTTTTCATGGACTCGCCGGTTTCTACCGCCGCTTTGTGAAAGATTTTAGCACCATCGCTTGCCCTTTAAATGAGCTTACTAAAAAGAATGTTCCGATTGTTTGGGGCAAAGCACAACAAAACGCTTTTGATGAATTGAAAAAGAGACTCACCGAGGCACCACTACTTGTTCTCCCCGATTTTGCTAAAACATTTGAGATAGAATGTGATGCGAGTGGCCTTGGAATTGGCGGTGTTCTCATGCAAAATGGAAAACCCGTGGCATACTATAGCGAGAAGCTGGACGGCGCACGCCTCAACTATCCTATATATGACAAGGAGCTTTATGCTTTGGTTCGTGTTCTTGAAGTTTGGCAACATTACCTTTGGCCAAAAGAGTTTGTTATCCATTCGGATCATGAGTCCTTGAAGTATTTGAAAAGTCAACACAATTTGAACAAGAGACATCCTAAGTGGGTTGAGTTCATAGAGTCCTTCCCTTATGTTATCAAATACAAAAAGGGCAAGGAAAATGTGGTTGCGGATGCACTTTCCCGCAAGAGTACTCTTCTACTCACCCGCTTGGAGTTTCACATTTTGGGTCTTGAGGAGATCAAAGAACTTTACCCTTCCGACTCTTTCTTTGGACCAATCTTTGCAAAGTGTTCCGTTGACCGAGGATTTGATGATTTCTATTTGCATGATGGCTACTTGTTTAAAGCTAACAAGATTTGCATTCCCGAGTCTTCTCTTCGTAAGTTGCTTTTGCAAGAGTCACATGGAGGTGGTCTCATGGGTCACTTTGGACGAGAGAAGACATATGCCATGCTCTCAACCCACTATTATTGGCCAAGAATGTACCGCGACGTGGAACGCCTTTGCCGACGGTGTACAACGTGCTTACAAGCTAAGTCTACATCCAATCCCTATGGTCTTTACATGCCTTTACCCATTCCATATGCACCTTGGTCGGACATAAGCATGGACTTTGTACTTGGCTTACCACGCACAAAACATGGTCATGACTCAATATTTGTGGTAGTGGATAGGTTCTCTAAAATGGCTCATTTCATACCATGTCATAAGAGCGATGATGCTTCACACATTGCTTCATTGTTTTTCAGGGAAGTGGTTCGCCTACATGGAATACCGGCAAGCATTGTATCGGATCGAGACGTCAAGTTTATGAGTTACCTATGGAAGTCGCTCATGGCGAAGTTTGGAGTGAAGCTCTTATTCTCATCGTCCTCGCACCCTCAAACCGATGGACAAACCGAAGTGGTCAATCGAAGCCTCTCAACACTCCTCCGCACACTTGTGAAGACCAATTTGAAGTCATGGGAAGATTGCCTACCCCATGCGGAGTTCGCCTACAATCGAGCCAAGCACTCCACAACGTCACGGAGTCCCTTCATGATCGTGTATGGATTCGAACCTCCAACGGCACTCGACATCCTCCCACTACCTCTTCATGAAAGGACGAACATGGACTTCGACAAGCGCACCACCGCCATGAAGAAACTACACGAAGAAACAAGAGCAACCATACAAGAGCATGTACTTCGCCAAGCTAACCGCCTCAACGCCAAGAAAAAGGAACGCGTGTTTGAAGAAGGAGACCTCGTTTGGATCCACCTACGGAAAGAAAGGTTCCCGCAAGAACGCAACTCCAAGCTCAAGCCACGAGGAGATGGACCTTTCAAGGTCCTCAAGCGCATCAACAACAACGCCTACGTCATCGACATACCAACATCAAAGTACTTGGTGAGCAACACATTCAATATCTCGGATCTCTCACCCTATCATGGAGATGAGGAGGAACAAGAGTCGAGGATGACTCTCTCCCAAGGGGGGGGAGATAATGCGGGGTGGCCTTCGGACACCTCCTCACCAAGACCAACAAGTCCCCCAAGCGGACCAATGACAAGGGCTCGAGTTAAAGCTCTACATGTGTCAACACCCGGATTTTTAAGTCCAGATGCCTATTATGCCATTCATCGCAATCCCAGGAATATTGTTTTTGCGAGACATAATAGATTGATATCACAACACATCATTCATTACAACACATAATTGTCTTACATCGAGGGATCACATGATCCAGTCTTACATCATAGTGGATCTAGAAATCCAATTACACAAATAGTTGATCTATTGATCAACAAACACAACATATAGCGGAAGCGAAGTAACGGTTGTGGTCCATCTATTCCACAGGCAACTTGTTGACGTCAGGAGTGATCCTAGTTGTCGTAGACGTCCTGCTGTCCATCTTCCTCGTATCATTGTTCCTTCTTCATAGTCTGGCCATTTGAATAGCCAGGGACAAAGCCATGAGTACTTTAAAGTACTCGCAAACTAATACTAATGTAAGCACTATCAACTATAGTAAGGGGGATGCTAAGCTCTAGGTTTATTTGCATAAAGCCAAGTTTATTTCATAAACATTTAGTAAAGATGCTTGAATCGCTAGACTAACTCAAGGGGGAACATTAGTGTCATTCCCACAACTCTGTTGTGATTCCAACAAAGTCACCAGCCTCAGTGTTCAAAGCACAAGTCACCCTTCACATGTCACATTTTTGAAAATGGTCCGATGACGGAACGCATGGCCTTTCCAATCGTCCGTAACCGTGGACACGGCTATTCGAATAGTTCTACACTCTGCAGAGGTCGTACACTTGTGCCACAACATTTGCAATAATCCGTCAGGGTTAACTGGCCCTGATTTATCACAATCCGTGTGCGGACTACCAACCATAACCTTTCACTTACATACCCTAGTATAGGCACCTCTCCCCATGAGCTTGGCCTCCGGTGAAAACCAACCCGTTAACCGGGAACTGCAGGGCTTGGGCCGGACAATTCACCTCATTCACGTCATATCACATCATTTCTTTTGTAGAGGCAGCCCTGCAGATAACCCCGATGACGCTTGTTTAGAGGGAACCCATACTAAAGCACATAAATTTCTAGTTAAGCCCTTACCCATATCGGGTATTGTGGGGGTACTTTCAAAATTGGAATGGTATCGCATCCGAACCCAACCATCAGTTTTTGTAAAATTCACCAAGTCATTCACAAGTCCCATTCACCTTCAAAATCTTTCAATAGAATGACTCATCATTCCAAGGTTTTCAAAGTCATTTCATTTCACAAGTTCCCATCTAGAGTAGTCAATTTTATATATTAGCACTAGCAACTAGTCATGAGGGGTGCTAACTAGCTTTGATAGTTCTAGGCTAACTTTGATACTCTTGTAGTATTCTATCTCTAGACCAAAGTTAACTATAAAAGCAAGCTATAATAATCAAAGTAAAAGCTTGTAAGAATAAAACTTGGGATGGGATCATGAAGCATAAAGTAAATTGGTGAGTGTGCCTTGCTCTAGTAGAGCTTTGCACTTTGCAAGAATATTAGCTTGCAAGGGTATAGCTTACCTGAGTTAGCTTGTATTAATAATAGCTTGCCTTGGTTGGAGTAGTGATCAAAGTTCTCTTCCTCTTCAAAGTAGTCCTCCTCCTCCATCGGTGTACTCGGTACTAGCGTCTAAATACGAGTACAATACACACAATTACCACACAAAGCCTAAGTACTAGACTAAGCACACACATAAATCATTCCTACTAAGCTATCAATCAACATGCTTATTAGGTGAGTTGATTTAATTTTATTCTTAAGAAAAATATTTTCATCTCATTATAAATATTAATTAGAATTTCTATTTATTTCTTGAGAGAAAATAATTTCCTCTCATTAAATATTATTAAGATTTAATTTCCTTCATGAATAAGATGTGACCTAGGTTGACTAAAGTCAACCTCTTCACAAGTGTCAATTGGGAAATGATTTAAATGAGGTACACCCTCATGCCTTTTTATTACTCATGATTAATGATTTAATATCATCAACTAATTTAATATGAGTTTAAAATTGACCATAGTCTATACCCCATATTAACTTAGTTGAGACAAGATTTAAATGAGACCACTACATCTCATAAGATTTAATAAGTAGCCTTGAATAATTTAAATACTACTATGAAAAGGATTGAATATTTTTAAATAAGAACCTATGGATTATTACTACATGTGTCATTAATTCTCATTGAATCCCTTGGAGTAAGTATTTAAATGAGAGGCTACACCTCACATAGTTTAATACCACATACTAATGATTTAAATGAGGTGTAGCACCTCATACCATTTAATTCTAATATGGTAAGGATTTAATTTTATCAACAATTCATATGAGACCTAAATGACCAGAGTCTCTAGCTTATTTTGAATTGTTCATGACAAGATTTAAATGAGAGAAACACTCCCATAGGATTTATTAATAGTTTTGGACAATATCTTTGACTAGAAATAGCCATATGGTCCTTTAATTCAACTAGGCCATGATCATTCAAAGTAAGCATGGCATATTTTTGCAGAAACAATTAGTACAAGTGAAATGTGAATTATAGGAGTTGGAATTAACTAAAAAGCATTTTTGGTTAATTTTAAGAATTAATCTACAAGGCAGAAAAGTCCCTCGCCTTGTTATTTTTATCATTTAAATTCTATAATAAATCTAAGGTTGAGGCCAGTGTAGTCTTATAGATAATTTAACAAGGTTTCCAAATATATAAAATTTGTTCAATTTGGTTTGGTAGATTTTATTATATTTAATTTTCAAAACAGCATCTGAGAAGAATTTGATTTAATTCGGAAATATTCACATTCAAATGAGTGGGCTCAGCGTGAAAGAAATGGGCCAAAGGAGAGTGGGAAAGAGTTGGGCCGGCCCAGCTAGCGTGCCACGCTCGCGGCGGGCCGCCCGACAATGGCCCCCGCTTGTCGGTGGCGTTATAATACCGAAACTAAGACAGCCGTGGGATTGAAGGGGATCGGACGGCCGTAGTTCGTCCTCGTCGAGACGAGCTCCGGCGATGGCAAACCCTACCGGCGGTCGTGGGGTCGCGATGGGAGGCTTACCGGCGTCCGGTGAGGTTGGCGAGGCGGCAAACGGCGTTGTCGACGAAGGCGAGTCGGCGAGGGTCGCGGCGCTCCGGGGGTGCTCGGATCGTTGGCTTCGGCGAGCTACCGCAGCGGCGGGCTCGCCAAATTCGCGGCGTGGTGGCTAATGGGGGCGGGGGATGGTGCGAGGAGAGGCGAGAAGAGAGAGGGAGTGGGATGGCGTGCTCAATGGAGGCCAGGGCGCTCCCCTTTATAGCGACGCGAGGTGGCCGGGCGAGCGGAGCAGTCGTCGACGTCGGCACGGCTACGGTGGGTTGGCGTCAACGGCGAGGGTGCGGCAGTGTGGGCGACGTCACCGTGCAGCACACGACGGCGTCCCGGCGTTGAAAATGGGGCACGGTAGCGTTGGCAACGTCACCGTGCCGGCGGACGCGTCGGACGGCTGTCGTCCGTGACGACGGCGACGATGCTCCGCGAGGCGTGGGCGATGTCCAGGGCTAGCCGACGTCGAGGGGGTCAAGTGGGTGAAGAAAGGGAGGCGAGAGGGAGGACAGGGGTGACGAGAGTGAGGGGAGCAGGCTGGCGCGCCCGTGGCCATGCCCATGCGCGCGCCGGGCGAGCTCGCGCGTGGTGACCACGTCGGGGCACGTCACGTCCCGGCGAATGCCGACGCTTCTGTGTCCTTGGCGTGTACCGGCCGGGTCGGTGAGATGAGGGTGCTCCAGTGGACATGGTGAGAGTGACCAAAGAGGGTTAGAGATGGAGTTGGCATGATGATGTCCATGGTGGCCGGCATGGTGTTGTCCTAGCAGATTTGATGCATGAGCCAAGGTCTCTGCTGCTTGGCTTTGTTCCCTGGGTGTAAGGAGGAGCTGGTGGTGACATAGGCTTGATGGTGGAGGCTCAAACATCCGGATAATAGCAGTGTGTGTAGTTGGTAGATTATTGCACATAAGGTGCTCGATGAAATGGCCGCATAAGAAGAAAATATTTGAATTTTTGATTGAATTTTGGTGGGTTGTAAATATATAATAAATGAAGTCTACTGGTGGTGGTGGGGGTCAAATTTGCAGTGGTTTGTGAAATTTCCAAAATGGGTGTGATCTTCTCTTTGTTTCAACATCACCACTTGTCACTCTCATACTGGTCAACCTAGTCAACTCTGACCTTGGTGGTCAACATGAAAGTTGCTCACCTTGACATGGTCTTGGATGACCTAGCTTTGGTTTACCAAGTTTAGTTTGAAGAAAAGTAAAAACCAGGGGTTAAAGTGGGGAACATTTTATAATGTGGCCAAATGACCATTAGTGCATGTGAGCTCATATTTCATTCAAATTTGATTTGATTTGAGTTTGTTTGATTCCAAAGGTGTTTATATGTGTTTAGCAACCATTTACCTCCAATGGTGCAAGCCATAATGGTCTAGGTTCAAGATTTGTAAAAATGGCCATATCCACCTATGTGTATTGGAACATCTTCTTATTTTCTATTTGATTTGGTTTTTCTTGATCTCCTTGATGTGGTTGAGGTTGGATATGATATAAGAAAACAATCCCAGCAAGGGAAACAAGTTTGATGGTCTTTGGCTCACATTTGTATTTTTGGCCATATGCACATATGTGCATTTCATCTTTTATTTTATTTTCTTTATCTATGATCAAAGGTCATGGTTTATGGTTGATTTAGTATTAGTTTGGGTTTAGTAAGGTTTTCAACCATTTTGGCAAGGTAGAGGTGCTTAGGTCAAGTTTTGGAAAAATGGCTATGTGTCACATATGCCTCTATGCATAGGTGGCATTTGATTTTTAATTTGACTTTGCTTGTCCCAAATGGTGTTGTTGAGTGTTGATATGTTATATGGAGGTGATCTAACCATTCACAACAAATCCTAGGGTCAACCTTCTCAATTTCATAAATTTGCTAATTTACTCTCATATGCCTCTATGGCATTTTTAGTTTCTTTTTATTTTCTTTGGCAACAACTTAACTTAGGTTTGATAAGTACTAGATAGGGTGTATAATGGTTTTCCAAACCACTAAACAAAGTAGAGGAGCTTGGGGTAAAGATTTATAAAAATAGCCATAGGCACATATGCCTCTTTTTCTTATTTAGTTTCCTTTATTTTATTTTAACTAGGATGGTGAAAAGAGGGGTGAGGTTTAGGATTTAGTGGAGTATCACCATGGTTCACCTCTATTTTAACAAGTAAGAATGGTATTAGTCAATATTTGCATACTAGGGTTATATGCCCATTTATGCCTTTTTATTTTAGTTCTCTCTTATTTGATACTATTTAGTTTTGAGAGGATTAGGGTTTAGGGTTTTGGGAATTAGGTTCAATGCAATAAATAAACAATCATGGCAATATCACCACATATAAGCATGCTCACTATGTACCAAACTTAATTTAATCAAAGTTTTTGTTGGTTCTCATTTTTGGAAAAAGGGAATTCATTTTCTCTTTGTTTTAAATTTTTGGGATGTTACAATCCCTTCCCCCTTAAACAAATCTCGTCCCGAGATTTTAAGAAAAGTTAGGTTCCTAAGAAAGATTGAGCAATTTGATTCGCGTAAAAACATACTTGGTATGGCCTGAGGTGCTTCCTGTGCTTCTGCTGTATTCATGTGGTAGAGTCGGCCGTTATTGGTGTTCTGGTTCTTTCTACCTGCGAAGCGGCGTTGTTGCTGGGCAGGTGCAGCAGTGTTGGCGGCAATCCTGGCAAGCTTCTTGGGGCACTCATTGGAGTAGTGACCCACAACTCCACATTCATAGCAGCTTTATAGTTGACTTATCTTTGGGGTTGATGGGAACAGTGTTGCTTCAGTCTTTGGGGCATTATTGGGGTTGTTATTGTTACCATTGGGGTGGTTGTTGGTGTTGTTGGGGTTGTCGTTGTTGTTGTTGGCTGTGGTGGTTATGGTTGCCTCCGGGCTTCGGGGTCCTCGGTTATTGTTGGAGTAATTGGGGCGAAAATTCGATAGGGGCTTGTTGTGTCTTGGGGTGAATCCTCCAGAGGAGTTGTTATGTACTTCGGGTATGGTGGGGTCCATTCCCGGTTCATCATCCTGCGCGGTTTTCATTTGCCCGATGCCTTTCCTTCCATCTCGTATGGCCAGTCCACTAGGGCTTCGAGGTCACGAACGGAATGTTCACTAACACGCTTTGCATCTCGTCATGCACCATTCAGAAATCTCTCCTTCCTCTTCTCATTGGTGTCTGTCTCATCCGGGCGTACCTTGACGGTGTAAGAAACTTGTCGCGGTATTCCACCACCACGGACATTCTTCCTTGCTTCATTCTCGAACTCGTCTCTCATTTTCTTGATTAGTCCTTGGGGCACATGGTATTTACTAAACTTCAGCTTGAAGTCTTCCTAGCTTCATCATTTGTCAAAGCATTCATTGCGCGGCACTTGTCCACCAGCTCTTGCGGTCCCGACAGATAGTGGGTGGCAAACAAGATTTTCTCTGCGGCTTCAACTTGCGCAACTTCGAGGTTGTTCTCCATTGTCCTGGAGCGCCATCTCGCGTCCAAGTGGCTCTTTCACTTGCTAAACATCCTGAGGGTTGGTGTTCAAAGTTCTTGAGCTTTGATCCTGGGTGATCATGGTTTCCATGGCCTTGATTGTTCTCAGCCATCTTGCAAGGCAGCTAAGTTGGCTTGTCGTTCGGCTCTCGTGGCTTCGCGATCTTCCATCATCATCGGAGCATCTGCATCATTGCGTCTTGGTTGCGGTTTGGTGGGGCCATCCTGATCATTGGAGTAGATGATAAGATAAGAGGGAAATTTCTATGGTTTGTTTGAGTTAAATTCAAAAAAGTTCAAAACTTGAGTAGTGTTGAGGGGGTAGAAACCAACAACACTTTTTCATTCATACCAAGCATCACACATTACAAAGCTAACACACCGTTGGTTTTAAGAACCATTCGTTCGCTCTACGATACAAGGAGGATCCTGATACAACTCACACCTACTTAAGTGCTGGGGTGATACTACTCTTCAGGGTGGATTCTTCTTCTTCACGGGTGAGGTGCTTGGCGAGAGGCGAGGGCGTTATCCAAATCCCTGCGGGTTTTGTACCGCTGAAGTCCTGAGGGGCTTTATAGGGGTTCATCTCTGGTTGTGGTGGGGGCATGGTCATCGGTCTTCCCATGGAGTCATGTCTTGGGTAGTAGATGAAACGAGTGTTCTTGATCTTGTCCTTATTTTGTCCACACAGACGGAAATTGCTTCTTGCATAGCTTTGTCTAGTCCTTCCTTCCAGTGTTTCCCTGCTACGTAAAACCATATGGTTTCCCATACCGGGGCTTCAAGCTTTCTTTCCTAGATCAGCCAGAAACTTCCCACCGAGGTGGTCCTCCCAACCGATTATTGAAGGATGTTCCGAAGAACTCAGGGTACGGGTGTCCTAGATATTCCACTAGTTGCTTCAAATCCTTTTCAAACTTCAGTTCTCCTCCATGACCAAGCTGATAACACTCCCATTGGTATTCCATCTATGAGCAATTAGGATAAGTAAGTTAGAGAAGTGATCAAGTGTGCAAAATTTTATGTAATATTTACAAGGAAAAGTGGGGTATGGATCTCTTATTTTGGAAAAGAGCTCACGGATAAGAGTGAGAATAATTTTTCATAAATATTCCCTTCATTTGTTTTGAAACTAAATTTTTCAGGACGTCCATTCTAACTAGGGTCTCCCTAAGGTCAACAATGGCTTCGATACCAACTTGTCAACACCCGGATTTTTAAGTCCGTAGATGCCTATTATGCCATTCATCGCAATCCCAGGAATATTGTTTTTGCGAGACATAATAGATTGATATCACAACACATCATTCATTACAACACATAATTGTCTTACATCGAGGGATCACATGATCCAGTCTTACATCATAGTGGATCTAGAAATCCAATTACACAAATAGTTGATCTATTGATCAACAAACACAACATATAGCTTTTGAAGTAAGCAGTTGTGGTCCATCTATTCCACAGCAACTTGTTGACGTCGGAGTGATCCTAGTTGTCGAGACGTCCCGCTGTCCATCTTCCTCGTCTTCTGTTCCTCTTCATAGTCTGGCCATTTGAATAGCCAGGGGACAAAGCCATGAGTACTTTAAAGTACTCGCAAACTAATACTAATGTAAGCACTATCAACTATAGTAAGGGGGATGCTAAGCTCTAGGTTTATTTGCATAAAGCCAAGTTTATTTCATAAACATTTAGTAAAGATGCTTGAATCGCTAGACTAACTCAAGGGGGAACATTAGTGTCATTCCCACAACTACATTGTGATTCCAAATCAAAGTCACCACCAGGTTCAAAGCACAAGTCACCCTTCACATGTCACATTTTTGAAAATGGTCTCATGACTGAACAGCATGGCCTTTCCAATCGTCCGTAACCGTGGACACGGCTATTCGAATAGTTCTACACTGCAGAGGTCGTACACTTGTGCCACAACATTTGCAATAATCCGTCGGGTTAATCGGCCCCCTGATTTATCACACTCCGTGTGCGGACTACCAACCATAACCTTTCACTTACATACCCTAGTATAGGCACCTCTCCCCATGAGCTTGGCCTCCCGGTGAAAAACCAACCTCGTTAACCCGGGAATCGCACGGAGGCTTGGGCCGGACAATTCACCTCATTCACGTCATATCACATCATTTCTTTTGTAGAGGCAGCCCTCGGCATAACCCCGATGACGCTTGTTTAGAGGGAACCCATACTAAAGCACATAAATTTCTAGTTAAGCCCTTACCCATATCGGGTATTGTGGGGGTACTTTCAAAATTGGAATGGTATCGCATCCGAACCCAACCATCGCTTTTGTAAAATTCACCAAGTCATTCACAAGTCCCATTCACCTTCAAAATCTTTCAATAGAATGACTCATCATTCCAAGGTTTTCAAAGTCATTTCATTTCACAAGTTCCCATCTAGAGTAGTCAATTTTATATATTAGCACTAGCAACTAGTCATGAGGGGTGCTAACTAGCTTTGATAGTTCTAGGCTAACTTTGATACTCTTGTAGTATTCTATCTCTAGACCAAAGTTAACTATAAAAGCAAGCTATAATAATCAAAGTAAAAGCTTGTAAGAATAAAACTTGGGATGGGATCATGAAGCATAAAGTAAATTGGTGAGTGTGCCTTGCTCTAGTAGAGCTTTGCACTTTGCAAGAATATTAGCTTGCAAGGGTATAGCTTGCATCGGAGTTAGCTTGTATTAATAATAGCTTGCCTTGGTTGGAGTAGTGATCAAAGTTCTCTTCCTCTTCAAAGTAGTCCTCCTCCTCCTCGGTGTACTCCTGCACTAGCGTCTAAATACGAGTACAATACACACAATTACCACACAAAGCCTAAGTACTAGACTAAGCACACACATAAATCATTCCTACTAAGCTATCAATCAACATGCTTATTAGGTGAGTTGATTTAATTTTATTCTTAAGAAAAATATTTTCATCTCATTATAAATATTAATTAGAGTTTCTATTTATTTCTTGAGAGAAAATAATTTCCTCTCATTAAATATTATTAAGATTTAATTTCCTTCATGAATAAGATGTGACCCTAGGTTGACTAAAGTCAACCTCTTCACAAGTGTCAATTGGGAAATGATTTAAATGAGGTACACCCCTCATGCCTTTTTATTACTCATGATTAATGATTTAATATCATCAACTAATTTAATATGAGTTTAAAATTGACCATAGTCTATACCCCATATTAACTTAGTTGAGACAAGATTTAAATGAGACCACTACATCTCATAAGATTTAATAAGTAGCCTTGAATAATTTAAATACTACTATGAAAAGGATTGAATATTTTTAAATAAGAACCTATGGATTATTACTACATGTGTCATTAATTCTCATTGAATCCCTTGGAGTAAGTATTTAAATGAGAGGCTACACCTCACATAGTTTAATACCACATACTAATGATTTAAATGAGGTGTAGCACCTCATACCATTTAATTCTAATATGGTAAGGATTTAATTTTATCAACAATTCATATGAGACCTAAATGACCAGGTATCTCTAGCTTATTTTGAATTGTTCATGACAAGATTTAAATGAGAGAAACACTCCCATAGGATTTATTAATAGTTTTGGACAATATCTTTGACTAGAAATAGCCATATGGTCCTTTAATTCAACTAGGCCATGATCATTCAAAGTAAGCATGGCATATTTTTGCAGAAACAATTAGTACAAGTGAAATGTGAATTATAGGAGTTGGAATTAACTAAAAAGCATTTTTGGTTAATTTTTAAGAATTAATCTAAGGCAGAAAAGTCCCTGCCTTGTTATTTTTATCATTTAAATTCTATAATAAATCTAAGGTTGAGGCCAGTGTAGTCTTATAGATAATTTAACAAGGTTTCCAAATATATAAAATTTGTTCAATTTGGTTTGGTAGATTTTATTATATTTAATTTTCAAAACAGCATCTGAGAAGAATTTGATTTAATTCGAAATATTCACATTCAAATGAGTGGGCTCGCGCGGGAAAGGAAATGGGCCGGTGAGAGTGGGAAAGAGTTGGGCCGGCCCAGCTAGCGTGCCACGTCGCGGCGGGCCGCCTGACAATGGCCCCCGCTTGTCGATGGCGTTATAATGCACCGAAACGCACAGCCGTGGGATTGAAGGGGATCTGACGGCAGAGTTCGTCCTCGTCGAGACGAGCTCCGGCGATGGCAAACCCTACCGGCGGTCGTGGGGTCGCGATGGGAGGCTTACCGGCGTCCGGTGAGGTTGGCGAGGCGGGCAAACGGCGTTGTCGACGAAGGCGAGTCGAAGGAGTGGTCGCGGCGGCTCTGTGGGTGCTCGGGATCGTTGGCTTCGCGAGCCATCGCAGCGGGCGGGCTGGCCAAATTCCGGCGCGTGGTGGCTAATGGGGGCGGGGGATGGTGCGAGGAGAGGCAGAAGAGAGAGGAGTGGGATGGCGTGCTCAATGGAGGCCGGTGGCGCTCCCCTTTATAGCGACGCGAGGTGGCCGGGGCGAGCGGAGCAGGTCGTCGACGTCGGCACGGCTACGGTGGGTTGGCGTCCAACGGCGAGGGTGCGCAGGGCGACGTCACCGCAGACACGACGGGCGTCCCGGGCGTTGAAAATGGGGCACGGTAGCGTTGGCAACGTCACCGTGTGTACCGGCGGACGCGTCGGACGGTTGTCGTCCGTGACGACGGCGACGGTGCTCCGGCGAGGCGTGGGCGATGTCCAGGGCTAGCCGACGTCGAGGGGGTCAAGTGGGTGAAGAAAGGGAGGCGAGAGGAGGACAGGGGTGACGAGAGTGAGGAGGTGCTGGCGCGCCCGTGGCCATGTGCCCATGCGCGCGCGGGCGAGCTCGCGCGTGGTGACCACGTCGGGGCACGTCCACGTCCTGGCGAATGCCGACGCTTTCGTGTCCTTGGCGTGTACTGGGTCGAAGAGATGAGGGTGCTCCAAAGTGGACATGGTGAGTGACCAAAGAGGGTTAGAGATGGAGTTGGCATGATGATGTCCATGGTGGCCGGCATGGTGTTGTCCTAGCAGATTTGATGCATGAGCCAAGGTCTCTGCTGCTTGGCTTTGTTCCACGGGTGTAAGGAGGAGCCGGTGGTGACATAGGCTTGATGGTGGAGGCTCAAACATGCCGGATAATAGCAGGTGTGTAGTTGGTAGATTATTGCACATAAGGTGCTCGATGAAATGGCCGCAAGAAGAAAATATTTGAATTTTTGATTGAATTTTGGTGGGTTGTAAATATATAATAAATGAAGTCTACTGGTGGTGGTGGGGTCAAATTTATGCTGGTTTGTGAAATTTCCAAAATGGGTGTGATCTTCTCTTGTTTCAACATCACCACTTGTCACTCTCATACTCGGTCAACCTAGTCAACTCTGACCTTGGTGGTCAACATGAAAGTTGCTCACCTTGACATGGTCTTGGATGACCTAGCTTTGGTTTACCAAGTTTAGTTTGAAGAAAAGTAAAAAACCAGGGGTTAAAGTGGGGAACATTTTATAATGTGGCCAAATGACCATTAGTGCATGTGAGCTCATATTTCATTCAAATTTGATTTGATTTGAGTTTGTTTGATTCCAAAGGTGTTTATATGTGTTTAGCAACCATTTACCTCCAATGGTGCAAGCCATAATGGTCTAGGTTCAAGATTTGTAAAAATGGCCATATCCACCTATGTGTATTGGAACATCTTCTTATTTTCTATTTGATTTGGTTTTTCTTGATCTCCTTGATGTGGTTGAGGTTGGATATGATATAGAAAACAATCCCAGCAAGGGAAACAAGTTTGATGGTCTTTGGCTCATTTGTATTTTTGGCCATATGCACATATGTGCATTTCATCTTTTTATTTTATTTTCTTTATCTATGATCAAAGGTCATGGTTTATGGTTGATTTAGTATTAGTTTGGGTTTAGTAAGGTTTTCAACCATTTTGGCAAGGTAGAGGTGCTTAGGTCAAGTTTTTGGAAAAATGGCTATGTGTCACATATGCCTCTATGCATAGGTGGCATTTGATTTTTAATTTGACTTTGCTTGTCCCAAATGGTGTTGTTGAGTGTTGATATGTTATATGGAGGTGATCTAACCATTCACAACAAATCCTAGGGTCAACCTTCTCAATTTCATAAATTTGCTAATTTACTCTCATATGCCTCTATGGCATTTTTAGTTTCTTTTTATTTTCTTTGGCAACAACTTAACTTAGGTTTGATAAGTACTAGATAGGGTGTATAATGGTTTTCCAAACCACTAAACAAAGTAGAGGAGCTTGGGGTAAAGATTTATAAAAATAGCCATAGGCACATATGCCTCTTTTTCTTATTTAGTTTCCTTTATTTTATTTTAACTAGGATGGTGAAAAGAGGGGTGAGGTTTAGGATTTAGTGGAGTATCACCATGGTTCACCTCTATTTTAACAAGTAAGAATGGTATTAGTCAATATTTGCATACTAGGGTTATATGCCCATTTATGCCTTTTTATTTTAGTTCTCTCTTATTTGATACTATTTAGTTTTGAGAGGATTAGGGTTTAGGGTTTTGGGAATTAGGTTCAATGCAATAAATAAACAATCATGGCAATATCACCACATATAAGCATGCTCACTATGTACCAAACTTAATTTAATCAAAGTTTTTGTTGGTTCTCATTTTTGGAAAAAGGGAATTCATTTTCTCTTTGTTTTAAATTTTTGGGATGTTACAACATGATAAGGTGAACTCGCTCCTCACCACCCTTGATCTCGGTACGCCTTTGGATGGAATGCTACCTCATGCCGATGTGCTTTGTGTCATTAGGTACAAGGACCATCAAGACCCCGGAGGGGAGGACGCACCATGACCAAGGGAAGGAGAGGAACAACGGGACATGAAGATGGACACGAAGCTGGACCCGATGTCACTCGAAGCGCTCGAAGGAAGAGGAGACGCCGGCCGGTCCAGAACCCGGTCAGACCGGATCACAGACCGGATCACCCGGTCCCGAGGCCGGTCAGCCGGTCGCCAACCGGATCTCCCACAAGCTCGTACGGAGACCAACCGGACGGAAATGCGTGAAGTTTCCGGTTGGCGACCGTCGACAGCCGACCTGACCAGGACACCCGGCGTACGGCCGGTCGACCGGCCGCCAACCGGACACCGTGCCAGGGCCCGGTCTGACCGGCCGCCAGCCGGATCCGTCGGGATTTGCCCCACCAAACTGCCTAAGTTATCTGTTTTGCGTACCTTTTCGCCTTGCTGGCCATGTATGCCTATATAAGTACTCAGGACCCCTCCTTTACCCCTTAGACATAATTTTGAGCTTAAACCAACTTTGAGCTTAGTCTCCCTAGGGTTAGCATCCATCTTGGACAAGCATCCCTCTGTAATCAAGGCACTCTTGTTGTTGATTTGTGAATTGTTGAGTGAGATTCTAGTGCAAGGCACTCTCTCTCCCTCCCCAATTCCCTTTTCTCCAACACCAATCTCTCTCCGGGAATTCTGCCGCGTGCCTCTTCCTTGGAGATTCTATTGGCGTGATTTACCGAGTCACGGGGGTAAGTATCAGGTGTATCGGGTTGGTGTGCGTGCGTGAGTACCGGTGTTCTTCGTGTTCCTCGTGTTCCTCTCGCTCTCCCACCTTTTCCCCTTGGATCTTGGGTCAAATCGCGAGATCGGGCCAAACCCTAGATCCAAGGGGAAAAGGTGGGAGAGCGAGAGGAACACGAGGAACACGAAGAACACCGGTACTCACGCACGCACACCAACCCGATACACCCGATACTTACCCCCGTGACTCGGTAAATCACGCCAATAGAATCTCCAAGGAAGAGGCACGCGGCAGAATTCCCGGAGAGAGATTGGTGTTGGAGAAAAGGGAATTGGGGAGGGAGAGAGAGTGCCTTGCACTATAATCTCACTCAACAATTCACAAATCAACAACAAGAGTGCCTTGATTACAGAGGGATGCTTGTCCAAGATGGATGCTAACCCTAGGGAGACTAAGCTCAAAGTTGGTTTAAGCTCAAAATTATGTCTAAGGGGTAAAGGAGGGGTCCTGAGTACTTATATAGGCATACATGGCCAGCAAGGCGAAAAGGTACGCAAACAGGATAACTTAGGCAGATTGGTGGGGCAAATCCCGACGGATCCGGTTGGCGGCCGGTCAGACGGGGCCTGGCACCGGGTGTCCGGTTGGCGGCCGGTCAGACCGGGCCAGACGCCGGGGTGTCCGGTCGTGGGGCCGGTCGACCGGTCGCCAACCGGAAACTTCGCAGATTTCCGGTCGGCTGGTCTCCGGTACGAGCTTGTGGGAGATCCGGTTGGCGACCGGTTGACCGGGCCTGGGACCGGGTGATCCGGCTCGTGATCCGTCTCGACCGGCCTGACCGGCCGGCGTCTCCTCTTCCTTCGAGCGCTTCGAGTGACATCGGGTCCAGCTTCGTGTCCATCTTCATGTCCCGTTGTTCCTCTCCTTCCCTTGGCCATGGTGCGTCCTCCCCTCCGGGGTCTTGATGGTCCTTGTACCTAATGACACAAAGCACATCGGCATGAGGTAGCATTCCATCCAAAGGCGTACCGAGATCAAGGGTGGTGAGGAGCGAGTTCACCTTATCATGTAGAGCTTTAACTCGAGCCCTTGTCATTGGTCCGCTTGGGGGACTTGTTGGTCTTGGTGAGGAGGTGTCCGAAGGCCACCCCGCATCATCTCCCCCCCTTGGGAGAGAGTCGTCCTCGACTCTTGTTCCTCCTCATCTCCATGATAGGGTGAGAGATCCGAGATGTTGAATGTGTTGCTCACCAAGTACTTTGATGTTGGTATGTCGATGACGTTGGCGTTGTTGTTGATGCGCTTGAGGACCTTGAAAGGTCCATCTCCTCGTGGCTTGAGCTTGGAGTTGCGTTCTTGCGGGAACCTTTCTTTCCGTAGGTGGATCCAAACGAGGTCTCCTTCTTCAAACACACGTTCCTTTTTCTTGGCGTTGAGGCGGTTAGCTTGGCGAAGTACATGCTCTTGTATGGTTGCTCTTGTTTCTTCATGGCGGTGGTGCGCTTGTCGAAGTCCATGTTCGTCCTTCCATGAAGTAGTAGTGGGAGGATGTCGAGTGCCGTTGGAGGTTCGAATCCATACACGATCATGAAGGGACTCCGTGACATTGTGGAGTGCTTGGCTCGATTGTAGGCGAACTCCGCATGGGGTAGGCAATCTTCCCATGACTTCAAATTGGTCTTCACAAGTGTGCGGAGGAGTGTTGAGAGGCTTCGATTGACCACTTCGGTTTGTCCATCGGTTTGAGGGTGCGAGGACGATGAGAATAAGAGCTTCACTCCAAACTTCGCCATGAGCGACTTCCATAGGTAACTCATAAACTTGACGTCTCGATCCGATACAATGCTAGCCGGTATTCCATGTAGGCGAACCACTTCCCTGAAAAACAATGAAGCAATGTGTGAAGCATCATCGCTCTTATGACATGGTATGAAATGAGCCATTTTAGAGAACCTATCCACTACCACAAATATTGAGTCATGACCATGTTTTGTGCGTGGTAAGCCAAGTACAAAGTCCATGCTTATGTCCGACCAAGGTGCATATGGAATGGGTAAAGGCATGTAAAGACCATAGGGATTGGATGTAGACTTAGCTTGTAAGCACGTTGTACACCGTCGGCAAAGGCGTTCCACGTCGCGGTACATTCTTGGCCAATAATAGTGGGTTGAGAGCATGGCATATGTCTTCTCTCGTCCAAACTGACCCATGAGACCACCTCCATGTGACTCTTGCAAAAGCAACTTACGAAGAGAAGACTCGGGAATGCAAATCTTGTTAGCTTTAAACAAGTAGCCATCATGCAAATAGAAATCATCAAATCCTCGGTCAACGGAACACTTTGCAAAGATTGGTCCAAAGAAAGAGTCGGAAGGGTAAAGTTCTTTGATCTCCTCAAGACCCAAAATGTGAAACTCCAAGCGGGTGAGTAGAAGAGTATTCTTGCGGGAAAGTGCATCCGCAACCACATTTTCCTTGCCCTTTTTGTATTTGATAACATAAGGGAAGGACTCTATGAACTCAACCCACTTAGCATGTCTCTTGTTCAAATTGTGTTGACTTTTCAAATACTTCAAGGACTCATGATCCGAATGGATAACAAACTCTTTTGGCCAAAGGTAATGTTGCCAAACTTCAAGAACACGAACCAAAGCATAAAGCTCCTTGTCATATATAGGATAGTTGAGGCGTGCGCCGTCCAACTTCTCGCTATAGTATGCCACGGGTTTTCCATTTTGCATGAGAACACCGCCAATTCCAATGCCACTCGCATCACATTCTATCTCAATGTTTTAGCAAAATCGGGGAGAACAAGTAGTGGTGCCTCGGTGAGTCTCTTTTTCAATTCATCAAAAGCGTTTTGTTGTGCTTTGCCCCAAACAAACGGAACATTCTTTTTAGTAAGCTCATTTAAAGGGCAAGCGATGGTGCTAAAATCTTTCACAAAGCGGCGGTAGAAACCGGCGAGTCCATGAAAACTCCGAACTTGACCAACATTTGTGGGAGTGGGCCAATTGTGGATGGCCTCAATCTTGGAAGAATCAACTTCAATCCCGTTGGCGGAAACCACAAAACCAAGAAAAACCAATTTGTTTTGAGCGAAGTTGCATTTTGGGAGGTTGGCAAAGAGCTACTTGTGGCGCAATATGCATAAGACTTCTCTCACATGTTCAACATGGTCCTCGAGATTTTTGCTATAGATGAGAATGTCATCAAAGTAAACAACCACGCTCTTGCAAATGAGAGGTCTCAAAATGTGATTCATAAGACGCATGAAAGTCGAAGGAGCATTTGAAAGACCAAATGGCATGACGAGCCATTCATATAGACCAAGCTTGGTCTTGAATACCGTCTTCCATTCATCACCAATTGCCATGCGAATTTGGTGGTAGCCACTACGCAAATCAACCTTAGAGAAAATGGTGGCACCACTCAATTCATCAAGCATGTCGTCTAAACGCGGAATGGGATGGCGATAACGGACGGTAATGGCATTGATGGGGCGACAATCCATACACATCCGTTGCTTCTCATCCGGTTTAGGAACAAGAATCACGGGAACGGCACAAGGGCTAAGGCTTTATCGAACGTACCCTTTGGCGAGGAGGTCTTGTATTTGGCGTTGAATCTCCTTGGTGTCTTCGGGGTTGGTGCGGTAGGCGGCACGGTTTGGTAGGGGAGCGCCGGGTATGAGGTCGATGCGGTGCTCGATGCCCCGAAGCGGTGGTAGTCCATGAGGTAGCTCGTCGGGGAAGACGTCTTGGAACTCCTTCAAAAGAGACAACAAAGACGAAGGAATGTTGGATAAGTCGTTAGTCTCCGACGATAGGCCCTTGCAAATGAGCACGTAGTGTATGGTGGTGGATGGGTTGTCTTTCACTTCTCTCCACTCGCTTTTTGTGGCTAAGAGGACACTCTTTCTCTCACTCATATGTGGTTGGTGGCGCTCACTCTCCTTTTGGTGGGTCGCTCCCTCTCCTCTCAACTCACTATGGTGGGTGTGGTGTTGTGCCCTCGCTAAAGCCTTCGCATTGTCGGCGATGATTTGGCTAGGAGTCATTGGGCGAAGCTCGAACTTCTTGTCCGTGACCTTGAAGGTGTATGCATTGGAATAACCATCATGTATGGCCTTCTTGTCAAATTGCCATGGGCGGCCAAGCAACATGTGGCACACGGTCATGGGCACCACGTCGCACTCAACGGTGTCTTCATATGGGCCTATCTTGAAGTTGACGGTGACGGTGTGTTGTATCTTGACATTGCCCTTGTCACTCAACCATTGGACATGGTATGGATGAGGATGTTTGCGAAGTGGGAGGTTGAGCTTCTCGCATAACTCGGTGCTTGCCAAGTTGTGGCAACTCCCACCATCGATGATGACCTTGATTGACTTGCCACCAATTCCGGCTCGAGTTTGGAAGATGTTGCATCTTTGGTCTTCCATAGCTTGTGGTTGAGTTGTGAGCACTCGAGTGACCACAAGTGAAGGGCTTGGGTCGTGTGTGCATAAGAGAGGGTCTTCTCCACTTTCTTCATCATACTCTTCCTCATTAGCAACGGCGGCTTGTACTAGGGCTTCATATTCGCCCTCACTTAGCGTCTCTATGTCACCATTCTCCATAGTGATCATAACCTTGGTGTTCTTGCACTCGAAGGACTTGTGGCCTTGAGTGCCACACTTGAAACAAGTGACATTGGAGGATCCCGTAGAGGCTTTGGAGGAGGCGGTGGAGGACACCGTTTGCTTCATGCGACTTTGGATAGTAGGTTGCTTGGAAGGTGTTGAGGATGCGGTTGGCTTGATACTTGTTGTGGGAGTTGTTGTAGCAAGTTTGGAGGCGAAGTATTGCTTGGACTTCGAGTACTTGATGTCCTCATTCACTTGACGCTCGGCCTTGGAAGCTTGGTGAACCAACTCAACCATGTTGGAGTATTGTTGGAACTCCACAATCCTCTTGATGGGGTAGTTGAGGCCATTGAAGAACCTAGCAATGGTTTGGTTCTCGGACTCTTGGATGTTTGCTCGCATCATAGTTAACTCCATTTCCTTGAAGAACTCCTCAACGGTCTTGGTGCCTTGCTTCAACTTTTGGAGCTTGTTGAAGAGATGAACAAGTCCTAAGGGCTCGGTTGTGGCCCGATCTCACGAATTGACCAAGAACAAGAGGGGGCGAGGGAGAACACGAAGAACACGGCGAAGAACACGGCGAATGCACGCAACACAACCCGATACAATTCCGGTTTACTCCCGATAGCCCGAACCACTATCCCGATAGAATCTCTCAAGGGAGAGACACGCGGTAGAATCCCCGAGAGGAAGACCGGTATACGATCTATGGAGTCACACGTGTGAGAGACCGCGGTAGAATCACAAGTGCGAAAGATAAATCATATAAAGAGTGCCTTGATACAACTCATAGATTTGTGTCTAAGAGAGGAGGGGGTTTCCCTAATCCCAAAGGGATGGTGGAGGCATAAGCCAAGTTCTCACTCAAGTTATGTCTAACCTAATGAAGGTGGGGGTGGGTGCATATTTATAGGGAGCCACTAAGGAGGGATAGTTTAGGGAAACAAGGGGGTACATGGGCCTTGGCCCGAATTGACTTGTGGCAGGCGCCTTCTCTTCCTGGCGACCTCGGACGCTCTTCTTCCTTCTTCTCTTCCATGCCTCCGTGACCTCGGCCTTGAGTGTGGTTTTTGACGTTGACGCACATTGATACGGGGTGGCCTATGGACACCGCCGCCTCAAAACCGACAAGCCCTCCTCGTGGTCCAATGACACGAGCTCGAGCCCAAGCACTACGCCAAGAGGTGAATTCGCTCCTCTCTACCTATGACTTTGACACCCCCTTGGATGGCTTGCTGCTTCATGCAAATACACTATGTTCAATCAGGTACATCGACCAAGACACAAGCCATGGAGACCAAGACGTTGGAGAGAGAGCTGGAAACGATGAAGATGGAGCTACAGCGCACAGGCCGGAACTTCCGCCCCCCAGGACCGGAACTTCCGGCCAGATTCCTCCAAGATGCCCCCAAGATGCCCACCAGCGCGCAGGAAAAAGCATCGGACCGGAACTTCCGCCCCGAGGGACCGGAACTTCCGCCCGGTCGGAACTTCCGCCCAAGTTCCGCCCAAGCTCCGAAAGTCCACGAAAATGCCCCTGGATGTTACTGCGAGGAAATGGACGACTTTCGGAACTTGGCCGGAACTTGGCCGGAACTTCCGGCCTGGCCGGAACTTCCAGCCCCCAGGACCGGAACTTCCGCCCCTGACCGGAACTTCTGCCCAAGATGGCCGGAACTTCCGCCACCGCGAACGTCAGCACAACAGCACTTTTCAGCATGTAACTTAACTCTTCGCCCCCACCTATAAATAGCCTAGTTGGCTCAGATCTGAGATTAGACTTGATTTGAAAGAAAACCTGAGCTTAGCTCACCCTTGTGGGAACCCTACCTAGATCTATGATCTTGTATCCCCACCCGGGCTCCTTATCAACTCGTGAAGATCTCTTTGGCGACTTCTACCGATTGTTTGATCTTTTGCTTGCACTTCTACCTTATTTGGTCTTTTGCTTGCACTTCTATCAAGCCTTCCGGTCTTTTCGCCCTTCTAGATCTCCCGAGCTTTGATTTGTCGATCTCTTTGCGGGACTTCTACCGGAAGGTCTTTTCCTGCAATCTCTATCGAGTTGGTGTTTCGAGCCAACGAGGGAAAACTCGAATTGTGTGCGTGTGTGTGTTGTATCCCCGCGTTTCTCCCACGTGTTCATCGCGTTCATCCACCTACCCCCACGTATCCCTTCAAATCCGTGAAGATCGGGCACATCCCCGGGCTTAGCCCTTATCATATGGTATCAAGAGCTCCTTGGTTGCCACGGATTTGACCCCCACACCCACCAATTCCACCAATTTCGCCCAAAAATTTTTCCAAAAAAAATTTCCCAAAAAATAGCCCCAAATTAGCCTTGGTTGGATCTCGCGATTTGTTGAGTTTTTGGTGGTTTTGGTCCAATAGAAACTTGCCTTTGGTGTTGATCTGCAATTCCCCCACCTTCCCACCGCTCTTAGTGCCAAATTTTCCACGAATTCGAAGAGTTTTGGCCCGGATTTCCGCCCAAATCGAAGAACAACCCGCAGATCTGATTGCGACCGGAAGTTCCGCCCGGCCGAACCGGAAGTTCCGCCCGGGACCGGAAGTTCCGCCCCTCAGGACCGGAAGTTCCGGCCAGCCGAAATTTTGACAACATTCTTCGTTTTTCGTTTTGGCACTAACCCCTTGTGTTTGGACTTAGTTGTGTGTGCCATTTCAGCTACCACAAGCTTCCACAACATCAACTACGACGACGGCACCCCGAGGATCCAAGCGGTTCGTTTGACACCTTCCACCATAGCAAGTTCAACATCGTCGGCCACCGTCATCAAGTGGTATAACTTGCCCCCTAACTTGTAGCCTTAGCTTCCTTTGCGTACCTTTCCTATCGAGAGTGGCTTTCTAGTGTTGCGAAGCATTGCGCAAGCGTCCCGACCGTGAGGGTGTGCGTGTGTTGAGCAAAGCTACGAAGCAAGCTCGTGTGAAAAGATAGGCAAAAGAAGTGTGACATACTTACATAGATAGTGAGAAAAAGAAAGCTTCTAAGCATACAAAAAAAAGGGAGAAAAAGAAAAAGAGTGTGAGTGACACCGATACACAAAAGAGTCCAAAGCTTATAAGCAAAAGAGAGAAAAGAGAAGAGAGGCGTCTTGCACAAATCTTGTTGCTTCTCAATTTTGCAACCAAGCCACGGTCTCTCTTGCGTTAGCGTGACACCGAGCTAGTAGTCTTCGTTAGGACCATTTTTGTTCGTGCTCATTTTCCGTCGCGCTAACCCCATTTTGTCCCACGTGTGTGTTCCACCTTGTGTATGCCTTTTGTGATCACCGCCTTTGACTTGTGACTTTTGGATCTTACCCACTTTTGACAATAGACTTTTCGTTTGGTTTTTCCATTTGGCTTTCCACATCCATACCTAACACCATATAGAGTTTTGTTTTGTGTGTGTGCATACATATCGGTTGTTCCTCGACTTGAAACACCTTTTTGATTTTGGTTTGCAAGTTTTGACACTTTTGGTAGTCTTTCCTAACCACCCACCACATAGTTCTTGTTTTAGTTGTAACCATGTCTAGTGGAGAAGGGAACCAACTACCGATGACGCGGCACCAACATTGGATAGCTACTCAAGCCGTCCACGCCAAGCTCAATCAATTTGAAGCCATGCTCAAGGATACCAACGTCCGCTATGAAGAAAGAGCTCAAGTGCAAAGGATTGACCTCAACAATCAAGTTCAAGAACTCAATGAGAAGATTGAAACTCAAGGCAATGAGTTGAAGGCAACACTCGCCATGCAAGGTCAAGAGACAAGAGAAATGAAGACGGCGTTGGACAACATCCTCCATACACTCAACCGTCAAGAAGATAGAAGACACCATTCAAGGTCTTCGCGCTCTCATAGCTCAAGGTCACGAGCTCCTACATCGTCGCATCATGATTCCAATCAAGACCCACGCCACCATAATGTGGATGCTCAAGTGCTTCAACAACAAGCTCAAGAAGCGGAGCAAGCGCGACTTCGACTTGTCCAAGAACGTCTACGCCTTGAAGAAGAACGCCTTCAACAAGAACATCTCCATGCTCAATTCCAAGAGGAACAACAACGTCTTCGTCATGATCAAGATCTCCTTCATGCACGTGAGCAAGAAAGGCTCCGCCAAGAGCAAGAGGCACGTCATCATCAAGGTCAACCTCGCCCATCTCAAGTGGCCAATGCTCAAAGGCACCACCATAATGCCGAACAAGAAGCGAACCAAGACCGCCGCATCATCAATGTTCATCAACCTCCTCGTGATAGGGCACCACGCCGTCAAGGTCAAGACAACCGTCGTCATCATGATGATCGCCATTATGGTAGAAGACCACCTCATCAAGCACGAGATGTTGAGATGGAGGAAGACTCAAATCATCACCAAGCATCAAGTGAAGAAAGTGTGAGGCCTCATCAACGCCACAACAATGATGATCAAGATGAAGGTCATGGAAGACCACCTCCTCCTCAACAACGAAGAAACAACAATGAAGATGCTCAAGGTCCACAACCTCAACCTCAACAACGTCAAGCTCATGGTGAAGAAAGACCACCTCCTAGACGCAATGACCGCAATGAGGAAGAAATCTTTGGGAAGCTCAAATTCACCATGCCCAAGTTCCAAGGAGAGGAAGATCCCGACGCATACTTGTCTTGGGTCCTCAAGGTTTACAAGATATTCCGCATCCACAACTTCTCCGAAGCAAAGAAAGTTGCCATGGCATCACTTGAGTTTGAAGGATATGCAAATGTTTGGTGGGAAGAGGTAAACAAGAAGCGTGAGAAGGAAGACTTAGCACCCATTGACACATGGGAAGAGATGCAAGAAGTCATGCACACCCGCTTTGTACCAACTCACCACAAGCGTGACCTCTTCAACAAGCTCACTCAACTCAAGCAAAGCTACAAGTCCGTTGAGGAATATTACAAGGAGATGCACATGACAATGATGAGTGCAAATGTGGATGAGCGAGAAGAGCAAACTATGGCAAGATTCTTGAATGGACTAAACATCCCCGTCAAGAGGATAGTGGAATTCTTGCCTTACAAAAACATGGTTGAGCTACTCCACCAAGCAACAAGGGCCGAGCGCCAAGTGCGAGAAGACCTAGCAAGTGCAAGTGCAAAGACAAAGACCTTCTTCGCCGCACGAAATGCCATGAATGCCTCCTCAAGCATCAAGAACACAAGTGCACTTGCCTCCAAGGATCCTCCAAAGCAAGCAAGAAGTACCATCAAGACAACAAGCTTCAAGCCGGAACAATCAACCATGTCCTCCAAAGCTTCCACCGGATCTAGTAACATCACTTGCTTCAAGTGTGGTGCTCAAGGACATAAATCCTTTGAATGCAAGAACACAAGAGTTATGATCACTCGAGATGATGGAGATGTGGAGTACTTGAGTGAAGGTGAATATGAAGCCTTGGTACAAGCCGTAACCTCTCATGAAGAAGATGACTTGGAAGACCAAGAGCAAGTCCTATGTGTGCATGATGCAAGCCCTTCTCTTGTGGTGACCAAAGTGTTGACAACCCATGCACTTCCAAATGAAGACCAAAGGTGCAATATCTTCCAAACGAGAGCCGGAATCAATGGCAAGTCAATAAAGGTTATCATCGATGGAGGGAGTTGCCACAATCTTGCAAGCACCGAACTATGCACCAAGCTCAACCTCCCGCTCCGGAAACACCCCCATCCCTACCATGTGCAATGGCTAAGCGACAATGGAAATGTGAAGATCCAACACACCGTCACGATATCCTTCAAGATTGGCGCTTATGAAGACACCATTGATTGTGACGTCGTGCCTATGACGGTGTGCCACATGTTACTTGGTCGCCCTTGGCAATATGACAAGAAAGCCAACCATGATGGCTACACAAATGCCTATAGCTTCAAGGTCAACGACAAGACCTACATCCTACGCCCAATGACTCCTAGCCAAGTAATTGCGGACAATGCAAAGGCTTTAGCAAGGGCTAAGGAAGCCATTATCACTAGTGAGTTGAGAGGTGAGAGAGTGATCCACCAAAAAGAGAGTGAGAGCCACAAACCATATGTGAGTGAGATAAAGAGTGTCCTCCTAGCTACCAAGAGTGAGATGAGAGAAGTGCACCACAACCCATCCACCACTCTACACTACGTGCTCATTTGCAAGGGCCCCTCGGAGGAGACTAACGGCTTAACCAACATTCCTTCGTCTTTGTTGTCTCTTTTGAAGGAATTCCAAGACGTCTTCCCCGACGAGCTACCTCATGGACTACCACCGCTTCGGGGCATCGAGCACCGCATCGACCTCATACCCGGCGCACCCCTTCCAAACCGAGCCGCCTACCGCACCAACCCCGAAGAAACAAAGGAGATTCAACGACAAATACAAGACCTCCTCGCCAAAGGGTACGTTCGAGAAAGCCTTAGCCCTTGCGCCGTTCCCGTGATTCTTGTGCCTAAACCGGATGAGACGCAACGGATGTGTATGGATTGCCGCCCCATCAATGCCATTACCGTCCGTTATCGCCATCCCATTCCGCGTTTTTTTAGATGACATGCTTGATGAATTGAGTGGTGCCACCATTTTCTCTAAGATTGATTTGCGTAGTGGCTACCACCAAATTCGCATGGCAATTGGTGATGAATGGAAGACGGCATTCAAGACCAAGCTTGGTCTATATGAATGGCTTGTCATGCCATTTGGTCTTTCTAATGCTCCTTCGACTTTCATGCGTCTTATGAATCACATTTTGAGACCACTCATTGGCAAGAGCGTGGTTGTTTACTTTGATGACATTCTCGTCTATAGCAAAAATCTCGAGGACCATGTTCACCATGTGAGAGAAGTCTTATGCATATTACGCCACCAGGTTCGCTTTCCAGGGAAACCCTAATCCATTGACCGTGCTGTCTACAACATTGACTAATTTCCGTCAGCGCATGTGCATGTAGCCGGACGCACCCGGGGGTACAAAATTGGTTCAAACAACACCCCACCATGATAGTGTACACACCATGTGGACACACACAATTTTTTGGGTCATTCCCACCCTCCGAGGCTCGCTTTCCAGGGAAACCCTAATCCATTGACAAATTGCCGTCAGCGCATGTGCGTGTAGCCGGACGCACCCGGGGGTACAAAATTGGTTCAAACAACACCCCACCATGATAGTGTACACATTATGTGGACACACACAATTTTTGGGGTCATTCCCACAATTCGAGGCTCGCTTTCCAGGGAAACCCTAATCCTTTGACCGTGCTGTCTACAACATTGACTAATTGCCATCAGCGCATGTGCGTGTAGCCGGACGCACCCGGGGGTACAAAATTGGTTCAAACAACACCCCACCATGATAGTGTACACACCATGTGGACACACACAATTTTTTGGCTCATTCCCACCTTCCGAGGCACGCTTTTCAGGGAAACCCAATCCATTGACAAATTGCCGTCAGCGCATGTGCGTGTAGCCGGACGCACCCGGGGGTACAAAATTGGTTCAAACAACACCCCACCATGATAGTGTACACATTATGTGGACACACACAATTTTTGGGGTCATTCCCATAATCCGAGGCTCGCTTTCCAGGGAAACCCTAATCCATTGACCGTGCTGTCTACAACATTGACTAATTGCCATCAGCGCATTTGCGTGTAGCCGGACGCACCCGGGGGTACAAAATTGGTTTAAACAACACCCCACCATGATAATGTACACACCATGTGGACACACACGATTTTTGGGGTCATTCCCACAATCCGAGGTTCGCTTTCCAGGGAAACCCTAATCCATTGACCGTGCTGTCTACAACATTGACTAATTTCCGTCAGCGCATGTGCATGTAGCCGGACGCACCCGGGGGTACAAAATTGGTTCAAACAACACCCCACCATGATAGTGTACACACCATGTGGACACACACAATTTTTTGGGTCATTCCCACCCTCCGAGGCTCGCTTTCCAGGGAAACCCTAATCCATTGACAAATTGCCGTCAGCGCATGTGCGTGTAGCCGGACGCACCCGGGGGTACAAAATTGGTTCAAACAACACCCCACCATGATAGTGTACACATTATGTGGACACCCACGATTTTTGGGGTCATTCCCACAATCCGAGGCTCGCTTTCCAGGGAAACCCTAATCCTTTGACCGTGTTGTCTACAACATTGACTAATTGCCATCAGCGCATGTGCGTGTAGCCGGACGCACCCGGGGGTACAAAATTGGTTCAAACAACACCCCACCATGATAGTGTACACACCATGTGGACACACACAATTTTTTGGGTCATTCCCACCTTCCCAGGCACGCTTTTCAGGGAAACCCTAATCCATTGACAAATTCCCGTCAGCGCATGTGCGTGTAGCCGGACGCACCCGGGGGTACAAAATTGGTTCAAACAACACCCCACCATGATAGTGTACACATTATGTGGACACACACGATTTTTGGGGTCATTCCCACAATCCGAGGCTCGCTTTCCAGGGAAACCCTAATCCATTGACCGTGATGTCTACAACATTGACTAATTGCCATCAGCGCATTTGCGTGTAGCCGGACGCACCCGGGGGTACAAAATTGGTTCAAACAACACCCTACCATGATAGTGTACACACCATGTGGACACACACAATTTTTTGGGTCATTCCCTCAGTGACTAGCGCGCTTTTCTGGGACACACTAAAACATTGACATATTTCCGTCGGCGCATGTGCGTGTAGCCGGACGCACCCGCGGGTACAAAATTGGTTCAAACAACACCCCACCATGATAATGTACACACCATGTGGACACACACGATTTTGGGGTCTTACCCAAAATACGTTGTTCGCTTTCCAGGGAAACCCTAATCCATTGACCGTGCTGTCTACAACATTGACTAATTTCCGTCAGCGCATGTGCATGTAGCCGGACGCACCCGGGGGTACAAAATTGGTTCAAAAAACACCCCACCATGATAGTGTACACACCATGCGGACACACACAATTTTTTGGGTCATTCCCACCCTCCGAGGCTCGCTTTCCAGGGAAACCCTAATCCATTGACAAATTGCCGTCAGCGCATGTGCGTGTAGCCGGACGCACCCGGGGGTACAAAATTGGTTCAAACAACACCCCACCATGATAGTGTACACACCATGTGGACACACACAATTTTTGGGTCATTCCCACCCTCCGAGGCTCGCTTTCCAGGGAAACCCTAATCCATTGACAAATTGCCGTCAGCGCATGTGCGTGTAGCCGGACGCACCCGGGGGTACAAAATTGGTTCAAACAACACCCCAACATGATAGTGTACACATTATGTGGACACACACGATTTCTGGGGTCATTCCCACAATCCGAGGCTCGCTTTCCAGGGAAACCCTAATCCTTTGACCGTGCTGTCTACAACATTGACTAATTGCCATCAGCGCATGTGCGTGTAGCCGGACGCACCCGGGGGTACAAAATTGGTTTAAACAACACCCCACCATGATAGTGTACATACCATGTGGACACACACAATTTTTTGGGTCATTCCCACCTTCCGAGGCACGCTTTTCAGGGAAACCCTAATCCATTGACAAATTGCCGTCAGCGCATGTGCGTGTAGCCGGACGCACCCGGGGGTACAAAATTGGTTCAAACAACACCCCACCATGATAATGTACACACCATGTGGAAACACACGATTTTTGGGGTCATTCCCACAATCCGAGGCTCGCTTTCCAGGGAAACCCTAATCCATTGACCGTGTTGTGTACAACATTGACTAATTGCCATCAGCGCATTTGCGTGTAGCCGGACGCACCCGGGGGTACAAAATTGGTTCAAACAACACCCTACCATGATAGTGTACACACCATGTGGACACACACAATTTTTTGGGTCATTCCCACCTTTCGAGGCACGCTTTTCAGGGAAACCCTAATCCATTGACAAATTGCCGTCAGCGCATGTGCGTGTAGCCGGACGCACCCGGGGGTACAAAATTGGTTCAAACAACACCCCACCATGATAATGTACACACCATGTGGACACACACGATTTTTGGGGTCATTCCCACAATCCGAGGGTCGCTTTCCAGGGAAACCCTAATCCATTGACCGTGATGTCTACTACATTGACTAATTTCCGTCAGCGCATGTGCTTGTAGCCGGACGCACCCGGGGGTACAAAATTGGTTCAAACAACACCCCACCATGATAGTGTACACACCATGTGGACACACACAATTTTTGGGTCATTCCCACCCTCCGAGGCTCGCTTTCAAGGGAAACCCTAATCCATTGACAAATTGCCGTCAGCGCATGTGCGTGTAGCCGGACGCACCCGGGGGTACAAAATTGGTTCAAACAACACCCCACCATGATAGTGTACACATTATGTGGACACCCACGATTTTTGGGGTCATTCCCACAATCCGAGGCTCGCTTTCCAGGGAAACCCTAATCCTTTGACCGTGCTGTCTACAACATTGACTAATTGCCATCAGCGCATGTGCGTGTAGCCGGACGCACCCGGGGGTACAAAATTGGTTCAAACAACACCCCACCATGATATTGTACACACCATGTGGACACACACAATTTTTTGGGTCATTCCCACCTTCCGAGGCACGCTTTTTAGGGAAACCCTAATCCATTGACAAATTGCCGTCAGCACATGTGCGTGTAGCCGGACGCACCCGGGGGTACAAAATTGGTTCAAACAACACCCCACCATGATAGTGTACACATTATGTGGACACACACGATTTTTGGGGTCATTCCCACAATTCGAGCTCGCTTTCCAGGGAAACCCTAATCCATTGACCGTGCTGTCTACAACATTGACTAATTGCCATCAGCGCATTTGCGTGTAACCGGACGCACCCGGGGGTACAAAATTGGTTCAAACAACACCCTACCATGATAGTGTACACACCATGTGGACACACACAATTTTTTGGGTCATTCCCACCTTCCGAGGCACGCTTTTCAGGGAAACTCTAATCCATTGACAAATTGCCGTCAGCGCATGTGCGTGTAGCCGGACGCACCCGGAGGTACAAAATTGGATCAAACAACACCCCACCATGATAATGTACACACCATGTGGACACACACGATTTTGGGGTCTTTCCCACAATCCGAGGTTCGCTTTCCAGGGAAACCCTAATCCATTGACCGTGCTGTCTACAACATTGACTAATTTCCGTCAGCGCATGTGCATGTAGCCGGACGCACCCGGGGGTACAAAATTGGTTCAAACAACACCCCACCATGATAGTGTACACACCATGTGGACACACACAATAATTTGGGTCATTCCCACCCTCCGAGGCTCGCTTTCCAGGGAAACCCTAATCCATTGACAAATTGCCGTCAGCGCATGTGCGTGTAGCCGGACGCACCCGGGGGTACAAAATTGGTTCAAAAAACACCCCACCATGATAGTGTACACATTATGTGGACACACACGATTTTTGGGGTCATTCCCACAATCCGAGGCTCGCTTTCTAGGGAAACCCTAATCCTTTGACCGTGCTGTCTACAACATTGACTAATTGCCATCAGCGCATGTGCGTGTAGCCGGACGCACCCGGGGGTACAAAATTGGTTCAAACAACACCCCACCATGATAGTGTACACACCATGTGGACACACACAATTTTTTGGGTCATTCCCACCTTCCGAGACACGCTTTTCAGGGAAACCCTAATCCATTGACAAATTGCCGTCAGCGCATGTGCGTGTAGCCGGACGCACCCGGGGGTACAAAATTGGTTCAAACAACACCCCACCATGATAGTGTACACATTATGTGGACACACACGATTTTTGGGGTCATTCCCACAATCCGAGGCTCGCTTTCCAGGGAAACCCTAATCCATTGACCGTGCTGTCTACAACATTGACTAATTGCCATCAGCGCATTTGCGTGTAGCCGGACGCACCCGGGGGTACAAAATTGGTTCAAACAACACCCTACCATGATAGTGTACACACCATGTGGACACACACAATTTTTTGGGTCATTCCCACCTTCCGAGGCACGCTTTTCAGGGAAACTCTAATCCATTGACAAATTGCCGTCAGCGCATGTGCGTGTAGCCGGACGCACCCGGGGGTACAAAATTGGTTCAAACAACACCCCACCATGATAATGTACACACCATGTGGACACACACGATTTTTGGGGTCATTCCCACAATCCGAGGTTCGCTTTCCAGGGAAACCCTAATCCATTGACCGTGCTGTCTACAACATTGACTAATTTCCGTCAGCGCATGTGCATGTAGCCGGACGCACCCGGGGGTACAAAATTGGTTCAAACAACACCCCACCATGATAGTGTACACACCATGTGGACACACACAATTTTTTGGGTCATTCCCACCCTCCGAGGCTCGCTTTCCAGGGAAACCCTAATCCATTGACAAATTGCCGTCAGCGCATGTGCGTGTAGCCGGACGCACCCGGGGGTACAAAATTGGTTCAAACAACACCCCACCATGATAGTGTACACATTATGTGGACACACACAATTTTTGGGGTCATTCCCACAATTCGAGGCTCGCTTTCCAGGGAAACCCTAATCCTTTGACCGTGCTGTCTACAACATTGACTAATTGCCATCAGCGCATGTGCGTGTAGCCGGACGCACCCGGGGGTACAAAATTGGTTCAAACAACACCCCACCATGATAGTGTACACACCATGTGGACACACACAATTTTTTGGGTCATTCCCACCATCCGAGGCACGCTTTTCAGGGAAACTCTAATCCATTGACAAATTGCCGTCAGCGCATGTGCGTGTAGCCGGACGGACCCGGGGGTACAAAATTGGTTCAAACAACACCCCACCATGATAGTGTACACATTATGTGGACACACACGATTTTTGGGGTCATTCCCACAATCCGAGGCTCGCTTTCCAGGGAAACCCTAATCCATTGACCGTGCTGTCTACAACATTGACTAATTGCCATCAGCGCATTTGCGTGTAGCCGGACGCACCCGGGGGTACAAAATTGGTTTAAACAACACCCCACCATGATAATGTACACACCATGTGGACACACACGATTTTTGGGGTCATTCCCAGAATCCGAGGTTCGCTTTCCAGGGAAACCCTAATCCATTGACCGTGCTGTCTACAACATTGACTAATTTCCGTCAGCGCATGTGCATGTAGCCGGACGCACCCGGGGGTACAAAATTGGTTCAAACAACACCCCACCATGATAGTGTACACACCATGTGGACACACACAATTTTTTGGGTCATTCCCACCCTCCGAGGCTCGCTTTCCAGGGAAACCCTAATCCATTGACAAATTGCCGTCAGTGCATGTGCGTGTAGCCGGACGCACCCGGGGGTACAAAATTGGTTCAAACAACACCCCACCATGATAGTGTACACATTATGTGGACACCCACGATTTTTGGGGTCATTCCCACAATCCGAGGCTCGCTTTCCAGGGAAACCCTAATCCTTTGACCGTGCTGTCTACAACATTGACTAATTGCCATCAGCGCATGTGCGTGTAGCCGGACGCACCCGGGGGTACAAAATTTGTTCAAACAACACCCCACCATGATAGTGTACACACCATGTGGACACACACAATTTTTTGGGTCATTCCCACCTTCCGAGGCACGCTTTTCAGGGAAACCCTAATCCATTGACAAATTCCCGTCAGCGCATGTGCGTGTAGCCGGACGCACCCGGGGGTACAAAATTGGTTCAAACAACACCCCACCAAGATAGTGTACACATTATGTGGACACACACGATTTTTGGGGTCATTCCCACAATCCGAGGCTCGCTTTCCAGGGAAACCCTAATCCATTGACCGTGCTGTCTACAACATTGACTAATTGCCGTCAGCGCATTTGCGTGTAGCCGGACGCACCCGGGGGTACAAAATTGGTTCAAACAACACCCTACCATGATATTGTACACACCATGTGGACACACACAATTTTTTGGGTCATTCCCACCTTCCGAGGCACGCTTTTCAGGGAAACTCTAATCCATTGACAAATTGCCGTCAGCGCATGTGCGTGTAGCCGGACGCACCCGGGGGTACAAAATTGGTTCAAACAACACCCCACCATGATAATGTACACACCATGTGGACACACACGATTTTGGGGTCTTTCCCACAATCCGAGGTTCGCTTTCCAGGGAAACCCTAATCCATTGACCGTGCTGTCTACAACATTGACTAATTTCCGTCAGCGCATGTGCATGTAGCCGGACGCACCCGGGGGTACAAAATTGGTTCAAACAACACCCCACCATGATAGTGTACACACCATGTGGACACACATAATTTTTTGGGTCATTCCCACCCTCCGAGGCCCGCTTTCCAGGGAAACCCTAATCCATTGACAAATTGCCGTCAGCGCATGTGCGTGTAGCCGGACGCACCCGGGGGTACAAAATTGGTTCAAACAACACCCCACCATGATAGTGTACACATTATGTGGACACACACGATTTTTGGGGTCATTCCCACAATCCGAGGCTCGCTTTCCAGGGAAACCCTAATCCTTTGACGGTCTTGACTACAACATTGACTAATTGCCATCAGCGCATGTGCGTGTAGCCGGACGCACCTGGGGGTACAAAATTGGTTTAAACAACACCCCACCATGATAGTGTACACACCATGTGGACGCACACAATTTTTTGGGTCATTCCCACCTTCCGAGGCACGCTTTTCAGGGAAACCCTAATCCATTGACAAATTGCCGTCAGCGCATGTGCGTGTAGCCGGACGCACCCGGGGGTAAAAAATTGGTTCAAACATCACCCCACCATGATAATGTACACACCATGTGGAAACACATGATTTTTGGGGTCATTCCCACAATCCGAGGCTCGCTTTCCAGGGAAACCCTAATCCATTCACCGTGCTGTCTACAACATTGACTAATTGCCATCAGCGCATTTGCGTGTAGCTGGACGCACCCGGGGGTACAAAATTGGTTCAAACAACACCCCACCATGATAGTGTACACACCATGTGGACACACACAATTTTTTGGGTCATTCCCACCTTCCGAGGCACGCTTTTCAGGGAAACCCTAATCCATTGACAAATTGCCGTCAGCGCATGTGCGTGTAGCCGGACGCACCCGGGGGTACAAAATTGGTTCAACCAACAACCCACCATGATAATGTACACACCATGTGGACACACACGATTTTTGGGGTCATTCCCACAATCCGAGGTTCGCTTTCCAGGGAAACCCTAATCCATTGACCGTTGTGTCTACACCCTTGAGGGATTGCCGTCGGCGCAGGTGCTTGTAGCCGGACGCGCCCGGGGGTACAAAATTGGTTCAAACAACACCCCACCATGATAGTGTACACACCATGTGGACACACACAATTTTTTGGGTCATTCCCACCTTCCGAGGCACGCTTTTCAGGGAACCCTAATCCATTGACAAATTGCCGTCAGCGCATGTGCGTGTAGCCGGACGCACCCGGGGGTACAAAATTGGTTCAACCAACAACCCACCATGATAATGTACACACCATGTGGACACACACGATTTTTGGGGTCATTCCCACAATCCGAGGTTCGCTTTCCAGGGAAACCCTAATCCATTGACCGTGCTGTCTACAACATTGACTAATTGCCGTCAGCGCATGTGCTTGTAGCCGGACGCACCCGGGGGTACAAAATTGGTTCAAACAACACCCCACCATGATAGTGTACACACCATGTGGACACACACAATTTTTGGGTCATTCCCACCCTCCGAGGCTCGCTTTCCAGGGAAACCCTAATCCATTGACAAATTGCCGTCAGCGCATGTGCGTATAGCCGGACGCACCCGGGGGTACAAAATTGGTTCAAAAAACACCCCACCATGATAGTGTACATATTATGTTGACACACACGATTTTTGGGGTCATTCCCACAATCCGAGGCTCGCTTTCCAGGGAAACCCTAATCCATTGACCGTGCTGTCTACAACATTGACTAATTGCCATCAGCGCATGTGCGTGTAGCTGGACGCACCTGGGGGTACAAAATTGGTTCAAACAACACCACACCATGATAGTGTACACACCATGTGGACACACACAATTTTTTGGGTCATTCCCACCTTCCGAGGCACGCTTTTCAGGGAAACCCTAATCCATTGACAAATTGCCGTCAGCGCATGTGCTTGTAGCCGGACGCACCCGGGGGTACAAAATTGGTTCAACCAACAACCCACCATGATAATGTACACACCATGTGGACCCACACGATTTTTGGGGTCATTCCCACAATCCGAGGCTCGCTTTCCAGGGAAACCCTAACCCATTGACCGTGCTGTCTACAACATTGACTAATTGCCATCAGCGCATTTGCGTGTAGCCGGACGCACCCGGGGGTACAAAATTGGTTCAAACAACACCCCACCATGATAGTGTACACACCATGTGGACACACACAATTTTTTGGGTCATTCCCACCTTCCGAGGCACGCTTTTCAGGGAATCCCTAATCCATTGACAAATTGCCGTCAGCGCATGTGCGTGTAGCCGGACGCACCCGGGGGTACAAAATTGGTTCAAACAACACCCCACCATGATAGTGTACACATTATGTGGACACACACGATTTTTGGGGTCATTCCCACAATCCGAGGCTCGCTTTCCAGGGAAACCCTAATCCTTTGACCGTGCTGTCTACAACATTGACTAATTGCCATCAGCACATGTGCGTGTAGCCGGACGCACCCTGGGGTACAAAATTGGTTCAAACAACACGCCACCATGATAGTGTACATACCATGTGGACACTGATACGTCTCCAACGTATCGATAATTTCTTATGTTCCATGCTACTTTATTGATGATATCTACATGTTTTATGCACACTTTATGTCATATTCGTGCATTTTCTGGAACTAACCTATTAACAAGATGCCGAAGTGCCAGTTCCTGTTTTCTGCTGTTTTTGGTTTCAGAAATCCTAGTAACGAAATATTCTCGGAATTGGACGAAATCAACGCCCAGGTTCCTATTTTGCCCGGAAGCATCCAGAACACCCGAGAGCCGCCAGAGGGGGGCCCTGTGGGCCCCAGATGATAGGGTGGCGCGGCCAGGGCCTGGGCCGCGCCCCCCTATGGTGTGGTCGCCCCTTCGCCCCTCCGAGGCTGCCCTTTCGCCTATATAAAGCCCCTGCATCGAAAACCCTTACAGAGGAAGCCACGGTACGCGAAACCTTCCAGAGCCGCCGCCATCGCGAAGCCAAGATCTGGGGGACAGGAGTCTCTGTTCCGGCACCCTGCCGGACGGGGAAGTGCCCCCGGAAGGCTTCTCCATCGACACCGCTGCCATCTCCACCGCCATCTTCATCACCGCTGCTGCTCCCATGAGGAGGGAGTAGTTCTCCATCGAGGCTCGGGGCTGTACCGGTAGCTATGTGGTTAATCTCTCTCCTATGTACTTCAATACAATGATCTCATGAGCTGCTTTACATGATTGAGATTCATAGTTTTGTATCACTACTATCTATGTGCTACTCTAGCAAAGTTATTAAAGTAGTTCTATTCCTCCTGCACGTGTGTAAAGGTGACAGTGTGTGCACCGTGTTAGTACTTGGTTTATGCTATGATCATGATCTCTTGTAGATTGCGAAGTTAACTATTGCTATGATAATATTGATGTGATCTATTCCTCCTACATATGCATGAAGGTGACAGTGTGCATGCTATGCTAGTACTTGGTTTAGTCTTTTGATCTATCTTACACTATAAGGTTACTAAAATATGAACATTAATTGTGGAGCTTGTTAACTCCGGCATTGAGGGTTCGTGTAATCCTACGCAATGTGTTCATCATCCAACAAAAGTGTAGAGTATGCATTTATCTATTCTGTTATGTGATCAATGTTGAGAGTGTCCACTAGTTAAAGTGTAATCCCTAGGCCTTGTTCCTAAATACTGCTATAGCTGCTTGTTTACTGTTTTACTGCGTTACTACTGCTGCAATACTACCACCATCAACTACACGCCAGCAAGCTATTTTCTGGCACCGTTGCTACTGCTCATATATATTCATACCACCTGTATTTCACTATCTCTTCGCCGAACTAGTGCACCTATTAGGTGTGTTGGGGACACAAGAGACTTCTTGCTTTGTGGTTGCAGGGTTGCATGAGAGGGATATCTTTGACCTCTTCCTCCCTGAGTTCGATAAACCTTGGGTAATCCACTTAAGGGAAACTTGCTGCTGTTCTACAAACCTCTGCTCTTGGAGGCCCAACACTGTCTACAAGAATAGAAGCACCCGTAGACATCAAGCACTTTTCTGGCGCCGTTGCCGGGGAGGGAAGGTAAACGGCACTCACACATTGGCAAGCCCGGCAACTAAGCACTTTTCCTCCCTCGTCAACTACGCGCCAAGCACTTTTCTGGCGCCGTTGCCGGGGAGGAAAGGTAAAAGGCACTCATACTTCGGTTCCAGGTAACAGTTCTTTTCTGGCGCCATTGTGTGTGTGCTCGAAGCTATTTCCTTTAGACTCTGCAATTGAGACATTTGGTTTCTTGTTTACACTAGTTAGGCATAATGGACAACAATGACCTTTTTATTCTATTTCCTGATTTAAGACATGGATGGTTTGATGCGAAAATTAAAAAACCCATGGAACATATTAATATGAATGCTTTGAACACTATTGTTGCTAATGCTATGGAAAATTCTAAGCTTGGGGAAGCTGGCTTTGATGAGCATGATATTTTTAGTCCCCCAAGCATTGAGGAGAAAATTTACTTTGATGATACTTTGCCTCCCATTTATGATGATTATAATGATAGTAGTCTTTTGTTACCACCTATTATGGAGGATAAATTTGATTATGATTACAATATACCTCCTATATTTGATAGCTACTTTGTTGAATTTGCTCCCACTACAATTAATAAGAATGACTATGCTTATGTTGGGAGTAGTAATTATTTTATGCATGAGACTCATGATAAGAATGCTTTAAGTGATAGTTATATTGTTGAGTTTGCTCACGATGCTACTGAAAGTTATTATGAGAGAGGAAAATATGGTTGTAAAAATTTTCATGTTACTAAAACACCTCTCTATGTGCTGAAATTTTTGAAGCTACACTTGTTTTATCTTCCTATGCTTGTTACTTTGCTCTTCATGAACTTGTTTATTTACAAGATTCCTATGCACAGGAAGCATGTTAGACTTAAATGTGTTTTGAATTTGCTTCTTGATGCTCTCTTTTGCTTCAACTTCTATTTCTTGCGAGTGCATCATTAAAACTGCTGAGCCCATCTTAATGGCTATAAAGAAAGAACTTCTTGGGAGATAACCCATGTGTTTTTTTTACTACAGTACTTTGTTTTATATTTGTGTCTTGGAAGTTGTTTACTACTGTAGCAACCTCTCCTTATCTTAGTTTTGTGATTTGTTGTGCCAAGTGAAGCCTCTAATCGAAGGTTGATACTAGATTTGGATTTCTGCGCAGAAACAGATTTCTATCTGTCACGAATCTGGGCTGTTTTCTCTGTAGGTAACTCAGAAAAATATGCCAATTTACGTGCGTGTTCCTCAGATATGTACGCAACTTTCATTAGTTTTGAGTTTTTCCGTTTGAGCAAGTCTGGTGCCATTTTAAAATTCGTCTTTACGGACTGTTCTGTTTTTGACAGATTCTGCCTTTTATTTCGCATTGCCGCTTTTGTTAAGTTGAATGAGTTTCTTTGTTCCATTAACTTTCAGAAGTTTTATGCAATGTCCATAAGTGTAAAGAATGATTGTGTCACCTCTGAACATGTGAATTTTTGATTATGCACTAACCCTCTAATGAGTTTGCTTGAAGTTTGGTGTGAAGGAAGTTTTCAAGGGTCAATAGAGGAGTATGATATACTATGATCAAGAGGAGTGAAAGCTCTAAGCTTGGGGATGCCCCCGTGGTTCATCCCTGCATATTTTAAGAAGACTCAAGCATCTAAGCTTGGGGATGCCCAAGGCATCCCCTTCTTCATCGACAAAGTATCAGGTTCCTTCTCTTGAAACTATATTTTTATTCGGTCACATCTTATGTACTTTACTTGGAGCGTATGTGTGTGCTTTTATTTTTGTTTTGTTATCTTAGTTCTATAAATAAGTTCATCCTTGTGTGGGAGAGAGACACGGTCCGCTGGTTCGTATGAATACATGTGTTCTTAGCTCATAATATTCATGGCGAAGTTTCCTCTTCGTTATATTGTTATATGGTTGGAATTGAAAAATGCTACATGTAGTAATTGGTAAAATGTCTTGGATAATGTGGTACTTGGCAATTGTTGTGCTCATGTTTAAGCTCTTGCATCATATGCTTTGCACCCATTAATGAAGAAATACATAGAGCTTGCTAAAATTTGATTTGCATATTTGGTCTCTCTAAGGTCTAGATAATATCTAGTATTGAGTTTTGAACAACAAGGAAGACGGTGTAGAGTCTTATAATGTTTACAATATGTCTTTTATGTGAGTTTTGCTGCACCGGTTCATCCTTGAGTTTGCTTCAAATAACCTTGCTAGCCTAAACCTTGTATCGAGAGGGAATACTTCTCATGCATCCAAAATCCTTGAGCCAACCACTATGCCATTTGTGTCCACCATACCTACCTACTACATGGTATTTCTCCGCCATTCCAAAGTAAATTGCTTGAGTGCTACCTTTAAAATTCCATCATTTACCTTTGCAATATATAGCTCATGGGACAAAATAGCCTTAAAAACTATCGTAGTATTGAATATGTACTTATGCACTTTATCTTTTATTAAGTTGCTTGTTGTGCGATAACCATGCTTCTGGGGAACGCCATCAACAATTGGTTTAAACAACACCCCACCATGATAATGTACACACCTTGTGGACACACACGATTTTTGGGGTCATTCCCACAATCCGAGGTTCGCTTTCCAGGGAAACCCTAATCCATTGACCGTGCTGTCTACAACATTGACTAATTTCCGTCAGCGCATGTGCATGTAGCCGGACGCACCCGGGGGTACAAAATTGGTTCAAACAACACCCCACCATGATAGTGTACACACCATGTGGACACACACAATTTTTTGGGTCATTCCCACCCTCCGAGGCTCGCTTTCCAGGGAAACCCTAATCCATTGACAAATTGCCGTCAGCGCATGTGCGTGTAGCCGGACGCACCCGGGGGTACAAAATTGGTTCAAACAACACCCCACCATGATAGTGTACACATTATGTGGACACCCACGATTTTTGGGGTCATTCCCACAATCCGAGGCTCGCTTTCCAGGGAAACCCTAATCCTTTGACCGTGTTGTCTACAACATTGACTAATTGCCATCAGCGCATGTGCGTGTAGCCGGACGCACCCGGAGGTACAAAATTGGTTCAAACAACACCCCACCATGATAGTGTACACACCATGTGGACACACACAATTTTTTGGGTCATTCCCACCTTCCGAGGCACGCTTTTCAGGGAAACCCTAATCCATTGACAAATTCCCGTCAGCGCATGTGCGTGTAGCCGGACGCACCCGGGGGTACAAAATTGGTTCAAACAACACCCCACCATGATAGTGTACACATTATGTGGACACACACGATTTTTGGGGTCATTCCCACAATCCGAGGCTCGCTTTCCAGGGAAACCCTAATCCATTGACCGTGATGTCTACAACATTGACTAATTGCCATCAGCGCATTTGCGTGTAGCCGGACGCACCCGGGGGTACAAAATTGGTTCAAACAACACCCTACCATGATAGTGTACACACCATGTGGACACACACAATTTTTTGGGTCATTCCCACCTTCCGAGGCACGCTTTTCAGGGAAACTCTAATCCATTGACAAATTGCCGTCAGCGCATGTGCGTGTAGCCGGACGCACCCGGGGGTACAAAATTGGTTCAAACAACACCCCACCATGATAATGTACACACCATGTGGACACACACGATTTTGGGGTCTTTCCCACAATCCGAGGTTCGCTTTCCAGGGAAACCCTAATCCATTGACCGTGCTGTCTACAACATTGACTAATTTCCGTCAGCGCATGTGCATGTAGCTGGACGCACCCGGGGGTACAAAATTGGTTCAAAAAACACCCCACCATGATAGTGTACACACCATGCGGACACACACAATTTTTTGGGTCATTCCCACCCTCCGAGGCTCGCTTTCCAGGGAAACCCTAATCCATTGACAAATTGCCGTCAGCGCATGTGCGTGTAGCCGGACGCACCCGGGGGTACAAAATTGGTTCAAACAACACCCCACCATGATAGTGTACACACCATGTGGACACACACAATTTTTTGGGTCATTCCCACCCTCCGAGGCTCGCTTTCCAGGGAAACCCTAATCCATTGACAAATTGCCGTCAGCGCATGTGCGTGTAGCCGGACGCACCCGGGGGTACAAAATTGGTTCAAACAACACCCCAACATGATAGTGTACACATTATGTGGACACACACGATTTCTAGGGTCATTCCCACAATCCGAGGCTCGCTTTCCAGGGAAACCCTAATCCTTTGACCGTGCTGTCTACAACATTGACTAATTGCCGTCAGCGCATTTGCGTGTAGCCGGACGCACCCGGGGGTACAAAATTGGTTCAAACAACACCCTACCATGATAGTGTACACACCATGTGGACACACACAATTTTTTGGGTCATTCCCACCTTCCGAGGCACGCTTTTCAGGGAAACTCTAATCCATTGACAAATTGCCGTCAGCGCATGTGCGTGTAGCCGGACGCACCCGGGGGTACAAAATTGGTTCAAACAACACCCCACCATGATAATGTACACACCATGTGGACACACACGATTTTTGGGGTCATTCCCACAATCCGTGGTTCGCTTTCCAGGGAAACCCTAATCCATTGACCGTGCTGTCTACAACATTGACTAATTTCCGTCAGCGCATGTGCATGTAGCCGGACGCACCCGGGGGTACAAAATTGGTTCAAACAACACCCCACCATGATAGTGTACACACCATGTGGACACACATAATTTTTTGGGTCATTCCCACCCTCCGAGGCCCGCTTTCCAGGGAAACCCTAATCCATTGACAAATTGCCGTCAGCGCATGTGCGTGTAGCCGGACGCACCCGGGGGTACAAAATTGGTTCAAACAACACCCCACCATGATAGTGTACACATTATGTGGACACACACGATTTTTGGGGTCATTCCCACAATCCGAGGCTCGCTTTCCAGGGAAACCCTAATCCTTTGACCGTGCTGTCTACAACATTGACTAATTGCCATCAGCGCATGTGCGTGTAGCCGGACGCACCCGGGGGTACAAAATTGGTTTAAACAACACCCCACCATGATAGTGTACACACCATGTGGACGCACACAATTTTTTGGGTCATTCCCACCTTCCGAGGCACGCTTTTCAGGGAAACCCTAATCCATTGACAAATTGCCGTCAGTGCATGTGCGTGTAGCCGGACGCACCCGGGGGTACAAAATTGGTTCAAACAACACCCCACCATGATAATGTACACACCATGTGGAAACACATGATTTTTGGGGTCATTCCCACAATCCGAGGCTCGCTTTCCAGGGAAACCCTAATCCATTGACCGTGCTGTCTACAACATTGACTAATTGCCATCAGCGCATTTGCGTGTAGCTGGACGCACCCGGGGGTACAAAATTGGTTCAAACAACACCCCACCATGATAGTGTACACACCATGTGGACACACACAATTTTTTGGGTCATTCCCACCTTCCGAGGCACGCTTTTCAGGGAAACCCTAATCCATTGACAAATTGCCGTCAGCGCATGTGCGTGTAGCCGGACGCACCCGGGGGTACAAAATTGGTTCAACCAACAACCCACCATGATAATGTACACACCATGTGGACCCACACGATTTTTGGGGTCATTCCCACAATCCGAGGCGCGCTTTCCAGGGAAACCCTAATCCATTGATCGTGCTGTCTACAACATTGACTAATTGCCATCAGCGCATTTGCGTGTAGCCGGACGCACCCGGGGGTACAAAATTGGTTCAAACAACACCCCACCATGATAGTGTACACACCATGTGGACACACACAATTTTTTGGGTCATTCCCACCTTCCGAGGCACGCTTTTCAGGGAATCCCTAATCCATTGACAAATTGCCGTCAGCGCATGTGCGTGTAGCCGGACGCACCCGGGGGTACAAAATTGGTTCAAACAACACCCCACCATGATAGTGTACACATTATGTGGACACACACGATTTTTGGGGTCATTCCCACAATCCGAGGCTCGCTTTCCAGGGAAACCCTAATCCTTTGACCGTGATGTCTACAACATTGACTAATTGCCATCAGCGCATGTGCGTGTAGCCGGACGCACCCGGGGGTACAAAATTGGTTCAAACAACACCCCACCATGATAGTGTACATACCATGTGGACACACACAATTTTTTGGGTCATTCCCACCTTCCGAGGCACGCTTTTTAGGGAAACCCTAATCCATTGACAAATTGCCGTCAGCGCATGTGCGTATAGCCGGACGCACCCGGGGGGTACAAAATTGGTTCAAAAAACACCCCACCATGATAATGTACACACCATGTGGACACACACGATTTTTGGGGTCATTCCCACAATCCGAGGTTCGCTTTCCAGGGAAACCCTAATCCATTGACCGTGCTGTCTACAACATTGACTAATTGCCGTCAGCGCATGTGCATGTAGCCGGACGCGCCCGGGGGTACAAAATTGGTTCAAACAACACCCCACCATGATAGTGTACACACCATGTGGACACACACAATTTTTTGGGTCATTCCCACCCTCCGAGGCTCGCTTTCCAGGGAAACCCTAATCCATTGACAAATTGCCGTCAGCGCATGTGCGTGTAGCCGGACGCACCCGGGGGTACAAAATTGGTTCAAACAACACCCCACCATGATAGTGTACATATTATGTTGACACACACGATTTTTGGGTCATTCCCACAATCCGAGGCTCGCTTTCCAGGGAAACCCTAATCCATTGACCGTGCTGTCTACAACATTGACTAATTGCCATCAGCGCATGTGCGTGTAGCTGGACGCACCTGGGGGTACAAAATTGGTTCAAACAACACCACACCATGATAGTGTACACACCATGTGGACACACACAATTTTTTGGGTCATTCCCACCTTCCGAGGCACGCTTTTCAGGGAAACCCTAATCCATTGACAAATTGCCGTCAGCGCATGTGCTTGTAGCCGGACGCACCCGGGGGTACAAAATTGGTTCAACCAACAACCCACCATGATAATGTACACACCATGTGGACACACACGATTTTTGGGGTCATTCCCACAATCCGAGGCTCGCTTTCCAGGGAAACCCTAATCCATTGACCGTGCTGTCTACAACATTGACTAATTGCCATCAGCGCATTTGCGTGTAGCCGGACGCACCCGGGGGTACAAAATTGGTTCAAACAACACCCCACCATGATAGTGTACACACCATGTGGACACACACAATTTTTTGGGTCATTCCCACCTTCCGAGGCACGCTTTTCAGGGAATCCCTAATCCATTGACAAATTGCCGTCAGCGCATGTGCGTGTAGCCGGACGCACCCGGGGGTACAAAATTGGTTCAAACAACACCCCACCATGATAGTGTACACATTATGTGGACACACACGATTTTTGGGGTCATTCCCACAATCCGAGGCTCGCTTTCCAGGGAAACCCTAATCCTTTGACCGTGCTGTCTACAACATTGACTAATTGCCATCAGCGCATGTGCGTGTAGCCGGACGCACCCGGGGGTACAAAATTGGTTCAAACAACACCCCACCATGATAGTGTACATACCATGTGGACACACACAATTTTTTGGGTCATTCCCACCTTCCGAGGCACGCTTTTCAGGGAAACCCTAATCCATTGACAAATTGCCGTCAGCGCATGTGCGTGTAGCCGGACGCACCCGGGGGTACAAAATTGGTTCAAACAACACCCCACCATGATAATGTACACACCATGTGGACACACACGATTTTGGGGTCTTTCCCACAATCCGAGGTTCGCTTTCCAGGGAAACCCTAATCCATTGACCGTGCTGTCTACAACATTGACTAATTTCCGTCAGCGCATGTGCATGTAGCCGGACGCACCCGGGGGTACAAAATTGGTTCAAACAACACCCCACCAAGATAGTGTACACACCATGTGGACACACACAATTTTTTGGGTCATTCCCACCCTCCGAGGCTCGCTTTCCAGGGAAACCCTAATCCATTGACAAATTGCCGTCAGCGCATGTGCGTGTAGCCGGACGCACCCGGGGGTACAAAATTGGTTCAAAAAACACCCCACCATGATAGTGTACATATTATGTTGACACACACGATTTTTGGGGTCATTCCCACAATCCGAGGCTCGCTTTCCAGGGAAACCCTAATCCATTGACCGTGCTGTCTAAAACTTTGTCTAATTGCGATTTTCGGATGTTCGTGTTGCAGGACGCACCAGGGGGTACAAAATTGGTTCAAACAACACCACACCATGATAGTGTACACACCATGTGGACACACACAATTTTTTGGGTCATTCCCACCTTCCGAGGCACGCTTTTAAGGTAAAGCCTAATCCATTGACAAATTGCCGTCAGCGCATGTGCTTGTAGCCGGACGCACCCGGGGGTACAAAATTGGTTCAACCAACAACCCACCATGATAATGTACACACCATGTGGACCCACACGAGTTTTGGGGTCATTCCCACAATCCGAGGCTCGCTTTCCAGGGAAACCCTAATCCTTTGACCGTTATGTCTACTACATTGACTAATTGCCATCAGCGCATTTGCGTGTAGCCGGACGCACCCGGGGGTACAAAATTGGTTCAAACAACACCCCACCATGATAGTGTACACACCATGTGGACACACACAATATTAAGGCACATTCCCACCTTCCGAGGCACGCTTTTCCGGTATCCCTAATCCATTGACAAATTGCCGTCAGCGCATGTGCGTGTAGCCGGACGCACCCGAGGGTACAAAATTGGTTCAAACAACACCCCACCATGATAGTGTACACATTATGTGGACACACACGATTTTTGGGGTCATTCCCACAATCCGAGGCTCGCTTTCCAGGGAAACCCTAATCCTTTGACCGTGCTGTCTACAACATTGACTAATTGCCATCAGCGCATGTGCGTGTAGCCGGACGCACCCTGGGGTACAAAATTGGTTCAAACAACACGCCACCATGATAGTGTACATACCATGTGGACACTGATACGTCTCCAACGTATCGATAATTTCTTATGTTCCATGCTACTTTATTGATGATATCTACATGTTTTATGCACACTTTATGTCATATTCGTGCATTTTCTGGAACTAACCTATTAACAAGATGCCGAAGTGCCGCTTCCTGTTTTCTCGCTGTTTTTGGTTTTCAGAAATCCTAGTAACGAAATATTCTTTAATTGACTAAATCAACGCCTGTGTTCCTATTTTGCCCGAAGCATCCGTAACACCCGAGAGCGCCGGGAGGCGGGGGCCTGTGGGCCCCAGATGATAGGGTGGCGCGGCCAGGGCCCGGGCCGCGCCCCCTATGGTGTGGTCGCCCTTCGCCCCTCCGAGGCTGCCCTTTCGCCTATAAAGCCCCCCGCATCGAAAACCCTTACAGAGGAAGCCACGGTACGCGAAACCTTCCGCAGCCGCCGCCATCGCGGCCAAGATCCGGGGGACGGAGTCTCTCGTTCCCGGCACCCCATTGCCGGACGGGGAAGTGCCCCGGAAGGCTTCTCCATCGACACCGCTGCCATCTCCACCGCCATCTTCATCACCGCCGCTGCTCCCATGAGAGGAGTAGTTCTCCATCGAGGCTCCTGGCCGACCGTAGCTATGTGGTTAATCTCTCTCCTATGTACTTCAATACAATGATCTCATGAGCTGCTTTACATGATTGAGATTCATAGTTTTGTATCACTACTCTCTATGTGCTACTCTAGCAAAGTTATTAAAGTAGTTCTATTCCTCCTGCACGTGTGTAAAGGTGACAGTGTGTGCACCGTGTTAGTACTTGGTTTATGCTATGATCATGATCTCTTGTAGATTGCGAAGTTAACTATTGCTATGATAATATTGATGTGATCTATTCCTCCTACATATGCATGAAGGTGACAGTGTGCATGCTATGCTAGTACTTGGTTTAGTCTTTTGATCTATCTTACACTATAAGGTTACTAAAATATGAACATTAATTGTGGAGCTTGTTAACTCCGGCATTGAGGGTTCGTGTAATCCTACGCAATGTGTTCATCATCCAACAAAAGTGTAGAGTATGCATTTATCTATTCTGTTATGTGATCAATGTTGAGAGTGTCCACTAGTTAAAGTGTAATCCCTAGGCCTTGTTCCTAAATATCACTATCGCTTTGTTTATCGTTTTTTATCACGCAAGCACATCGCTGCAATACTACCACCATCAACTACACGCCGCCAAGCTATTTTCTCGGCACCGTTGTTGCTCATATATATTCATACCACCTGTATTTCACTATCTCTTCGCCGAACTAGTGCACCTATTAGGTGTGTTGGGGACACAAGAGACTTCTTGCTTTGTGGTTGCAGGGTTGCATGAGAGGGATATCTTTGACCTCTTCCTCCCTGAGTTCGATAAACCTTGGGTAATCCACTTAAGGGAAACTTGCTGCTGTTCTACAAACCTCTGCTCTTGGAGGCCCAACACTGTCTACAAGAATAGAAGCACCCGTAGACATCAAGCACTTTTCTGGCGCCGTTGCCGGGGAGGGAAGGTAAACGGCACTCACACATTGGCAAGCCCGGCAACTAAGCACTTTTCCTCCCTCGTCAACTACGCGCAAGCACTTTTTCTCGGCGCTGCGTTGTCGGAGGAAAGGTAAAAGGCACTCATACTTCGGTTCCAGGTAACAGTTCTTTTCTGGCGCCATTGTGTGTGTGCTCGAAGCTATTTCCTTTAGACTCTGCAATTGAGACATTTGGTTTCTTGTTTACACTAGTTAGGCATAATGGACAACAATGACCTTTTTATTCTATTTCCTGATTTAAGACATGGATGGTTTGATGCGAAAATTAAAAAACCCATGGAACATATTAATATGAATGCTTTGAACACTATTGTTGCTAATGCTATGGAAAATTCTAAGCTTGGGGAAGCTGGCTTCGATGAGCATGATATTTTAGTCCCCCAAGCATTGAGGAAAAATTTACTTTGATGATACTTTGCCTCCCATTTATGATGATTATAATGATAGTAGTCTTTTGTTACCACCTATTATGGAGGATAAATTTGATTATGATTACAATATACCTCCTATATTTGATAGCTACTTTGTTGAATTTGCTCCCACTACAATTAATAAGAATGACTATGCTTATGTTGGGAGTAGTAATTATTTTATGCATGAGACTCATGATAAGAATGCTTTAAGTGATAGTTATATTGTTGAGTTTGCTCACGATGCTACTGAAAGTTATTATGAGAGAGGAAAATATGGTTGTAAAAATTTTCATGTTACTAAAACACCTCTCTATGTGCTGAAATTTTTGAAGCTACACTTGTTTTATCTTCCTATGCTTGTTACTTTGCTCTTCATGAACTTGTTTATTTACAAGATTCCTATGCACAGGAAGCATGTTAGACTTAAATGTGTTTTGAATTTGCTTCTTGATGCTCTCTTTTGCTTCAACTTCTATTTCTTGCGAGTGCATCATTAAAACTGCTGAGCCCATCTTAATGGCTATAAAGAAAGAACTTCTTGGGAGATAACCCATGTGTTTTTTTTACTACAGTACTTTGTTTTATATTTGTGTCTTGGAAGTTGTTTACTACTGTAGCAACCTCTCCTTATCTTAGTTTTGTGATTTGTTGTGCCAAGTGAAGCCTCTAATCGAAGGTTGATACTAGATTTGGATTTCTGCGCAGAAACAGATTTCTATCTGTCACGAATCTGGGCTGTTTTCTCTGTAGGTAACTCAGAAAAATATGCCAATTTACGTGCGTGTTCCTCAGATATGTACGCAACTTTCATTAGTTTTGAGTTTTTCCGTTTGAGCAAGTCTGGTGCCATTTTAAAATTCGTCTTTACGGACTGTTCTGTTTTTGACAGATTCTGCCTTTTATTTCGCATTGCCGCTTTTGTTAAGTTGAATGAGTTTCTTTGTTCCATTAACTTTCAGAAGTTTTATGCAATGTCCATAAGTGTAAAGAATGATTGTGTCACCTCTGAACATGTGAATTTTTGATTATGCACTAACCCTCTAATGAGTTTGCTTGAAGTTTGGTGTGAAGGAAGTTTTCAAGGGTCAATAGAGGAGTATGATATACTATGATCAAGAGGAGTGAAAGTTCTAGCTTGGGGATGCCCCGTGGTTCATCCCTGCATATTTTAAGAAGACTCAAGCATCTAAGCTTGGGGATGCCCAAGGCATCCCCTTCTTCATCGACAAAGTATCAGGTTCCTTCTCTTGAAACTATATTTTTATTCGGTCACATCTTATGTACTTTACTTGGAGCGTATGTGTGTGCTTTTATTTTTGTTTTGTTATCTTAGTTCTCTGAATAAGTTCATCCTTGTGTGGGAGAGAGACACGGTCCGCTGGTTCGTATGAACACATGTGTTCTTAGCTCATAATATTCATGGCGAAGTTTCCTCTTCGTTATATTGTTATATGGTTGGAATTGAAAAATGCTACATGTAGTAATTGGTAAAATGTCTTGGATAATGTGGTATGGCAATTGTTGTGCTCATGTTTAAGCTCTTGCATCATATGCTTTGCACCCATTAATGAAGAAATACATAGAGCTTGCTAAAATTTGATTTGCATATTTGGTCTCTCTAAGGTCTAGATAATATCTAGTATTGAGTTTTGAACAACAAGGAAGACGGTGTAGAGTCTTATAATGTTTACAATATGTCTTTTATGTGAGTTTTGCTGCACCGTTCATCCTTGAGTTTGCTTCAAATAACCTTGCTAGCCTAAACCTTGTATCGAGAGGGAATACTTCATGCATCCAAAATCCTTGAGCCAACCACTATGCCATTTGTGTCCACCATACCTACCTACTACATGGTATTTCTCCGCCATTCCAAAGTAAATTGCTTGAGTGCTACCTTTAAAATTCCATCATTTACCTTTGCAATATATAGCTCATGGGACAAAATAGCCTTAAAAACTATCGTAGTATTGAATATGTACTTATGCACTTTATCTTTTATTAAGTTGCTTGTTGTGCGATAACCATGCTTCTGGGGAACGCCATCAACTATTGTTGAATATCATGTGAGTTGCTATGCATGTCCGTCTTGTCTGAAGGATCTATCACCTTAGTGGTTGGAGCATGCAAAATTGTTAGAGAAGAACATTGGGCCGCTAACTAAAGCCATGAATCATGGTGGAAGTTTCAGTTTGGACATATATCCTCAATCTCATATGAGAATAATAATTGTTGCTACATGCTTATGCATTAAAGAGGAGTCCATTATTTGTTGTCCATGTTGTCCCGGTATGGATGTGTAAGTTGAGAATAATCGCTAGAAAATCCATGCTATTCTCCTGATCTTGTACAGCGTATGGAGGTACCCCTTTGTGACACTTGGTTGAAACATGGCATGCAAAGATTAGTTAGAGCTAAGTAGGACATTGGGCACTATTAGTATACTATGCATGAGGCTTGCAACTTGTAAGATATAATTTGGACATATATATGTTTTATTACTACTTGACAAAATTCATGTTTTCAAAATAAAAGCTCTAGCACAAATACAGCAATCGATGCTTTCCTCTTTGAAGGACCATTCTTTTACTTTTATTGTTGAGTCAGATTACCTATCTCCCTCCACCTTAAGAAGCAAACACTTGTGTGAACTGTGCATTGATTCCTACATATTTGCATATTGCACTTGTTATATTACTTTGCATTGACAACTATCCATGAGATATACATGTTATAAGTTGAAAAGGACAACCACGCTAAACTTAGTATCTTCCATGAGGCTTGCAACTTGTAATGCCTCTACTTTGAATTATTGCTTTACGAGTTAACTCTTTGTTGCAAGACTTATTGATGCCATTGAAGTACTATTCAAAATGAAAAGTCTCTGCTTTATGATTCATTTGTTTCCTCAAAAGGACCATTCTTTTACCATTGTTTTGAGTCGGATTACCTATCTCCCTCCACCTTACATATGTTTACAAATAGTATTGATCCTAAGATTATGATGGCATGTCACTTGTAAATTATCTTTGCATTGACAACGTTTTACTCCATGAGATATACATGTTAACTAAGTTGAAAGCAACGCCTCCAAACTTCGATAATTTCTTATGTTCTTCAATGCTACTTTTATTGATGATATCTACATGTTTTAGCTACACTTTATGCATTATTGATGCCAGTCTTCCGGAAGTAACATATTCATGAAAGTCTTTGCTTTATGATTCATTTGTTTACTCATGTCATTCTCATTGTTTTGATCAACGCCTGTGTTCCTATTTTGTCTAAGCATTTAACACCCGAATAGAGTATGATGGCCTCGTATGATAGGTGGCTGCTGTGGCCTGGCCTCGCCCCCTATGGTGTTATCTTTTCCGCCCTCCGAGGCTGCCCTTTACCTTATAAAGCCGCATCGAAAATAGGGCTGGACAAAAAGCTCGAACTCCTGAGTTAAATGAGTGCTCGTTTGTTCGACATGAGCTTTCCTTAACGAGCCGATAGTACATGTTTTATGCACATGTTAAGGTTAACGAGCTAAACAATTGAGCTGACTATGTTCGTGAGCTACTCGTTAAGATCGGTAATAAGCTATGCTTCACCGCTTGCTGAGTCCCTTTAGTTATCTAAATATTAAAAAGAACCAAGCAAAATAATGCTCTTTAACCATACTTGAATTTGAGGATCAAAACCTATCTTCCACTTTTGCCAGGAATGCATCACATGTTTGCTTCACATTGCCTCCTTAACGATCCTTAACGAGCGTGCGAGCGCTCGCAAGAACATAACGAGTCGAGCTGAACAATGATTTCAGCTCGTTATTCTTAACGAGCTTAACGATTCGAGCCTTAACGATCACGAGCTTAAGGAGCCGAGCCTTAACGATCCGAGCAGCTCGTTAGTCCACCCCTAATCGAAAACCCTTACAGAGGAAGCCACGGTACGCGAAACCTTCCAGAGCCGCCGCCATCGCGAAGCCAAGATCTGGGGGACAGGAGTCTCTGTTCCAAAGACTTCGCACGGACGGGAAGTGCCCGAAGGCTTCTCCATCGACACCGCTGCCATCTCCACCGCCATCTTCATCACCGCTGCTGCTCCCATGAGGAGGGAGTAGTTCTCCATCGAGGCACGGGGCTGTACCGGTATCTATGTGGTAAATCTCGCTCATAGGTACTTCAATAAAATGATCTCATGAGCTGCTTTACATGATTGAGATTCATATGAGTTTTGTATCACTACTATCTATGTGCTACTCTAGCAAAGTTATTAAAGTAGTTCTATTCCTCCTGCACGTGTGTAAAGGTGACAGTGTGTGCACCGTGTTAGTACTTGGTTTATGCTATGATCATGATCTCTTGTAGATTGCGAAGTTAACTATTGCTATGATAATATTGATGTGATCTATTCCTCCTACATATGCATGAAGGTGACAGTGTGCATTCTATGCTAGTACTTGGTTTAGTCTTTTGATCTATCTTACACTATAAGGTTACTAAAATATGAACATTAATTGTGGAGCTTGTTAACTCCGGCATTGAGGGTTCGTGTAATCCTACGCAATGTGTTCATCATCCAACAAAAGTGTAGAGTATGCATTTATCTATTCTGTTATGTGATCAATGTTGAGAGTGTCCACTAGTGAAAGTGTAATCCCTAGGCCTTGTTCCTAAACATCGCTATCGCCGCTTGTTTACCGTTTCATCACGCGTTACTGTCGCAATACTACCACCATCAACTACACGCCAAATAAGCTATTTTCTGGCACCGTTGCTACTGCTCATATATATTCATACCACCTGTATTTCACTATCTCTTCGCCGAACTAGTGCACCTATTAGGTGTAAGTTGGGGACACAAGAGACTTCTTGCTTTGTGGTTGGGGGTTGCATGAGAGGGATATCTTTGACCTCTTCCTCCCTGAGTTCGATAAACCTTGGGTAATCCACTTAAGGGAAACTTGCTGCTGTTCTACAAACCTCTGCTCTTGGAGGCCCAACACTGTCTACAAGAATAGAAGCACCCGTAGACATCAGACACACACAATTTTTTGGGTCATTCCCACCTTCCGAGGCACGCTTTTCAGGGAAACCCTAATCCATTGACAAATTGCCGTCAGCGCATGTGCGTGTAGCCGGACGCACCCGGGGGTACAAAATTGGTTCAAACAACACCCCACCATGATAATGTACACACCATGTGGACACACACGATTTTTGGGGTCATTCCCACAATCCGAGGTTCGCTTTCCAGGGAAACCCTAATCCATTGACCGTCTTGTCTACAACATTGACTAATTGCCGTCGGCGCATGTGCATGTAGCCGGACGCACCCGGGGTACAAAATTGGTTCAAACAACACCCCACCATGATAGTGTACACACCATGTGGACACACACAATTTTTGGGTCATTCCCACCCTCCGAGGCTCGCTTTCCAGGGAAACCCTAATCCATTGACAAATTGCCGTCAGCGCATGTGCGTGTAGCCGGACGCACCCGGGGGTACAAAATTGGTTCAAACAACACCCCACCATGATAGTGTACATATTATGTTGACACACACGATTTTTGGGGTCATTCCCACAATCCGAGGCTCGCTTTCAAGTGAAACCCTAATCAATTGACCGTCTTGTCTACAACATTGACTAATTGCCATCGAGCGCATGTGCGTGTAGCTGGACGCACCTGGGGTACAAAATTGGTTCAAACAACACCACACCATGATAGTGTACACACCATGTGGACACACACAATTTTTGGGTCATTCCCACCTTCCGAGGCACGCTTTTCAGGGAAACCCTAATCCATTGACAAATTGCCGTCAGCGCATGTGCGTGTAGCCGGACGCACCCGGGGGTACAAAATTGGTTCAAACAACACCCCACCATGATAATGTACACACCATGTGGACACACACGATTATTGGGGTCATTCCCACAATCCGAGTTTCGCTTTCCAAGGAAACCCTAATCCATTGACCGTGCTGTCTACAACATTGACTAATTGCCGTCAGCGCATGTGCATGTAGCCGGACGCACCCGAGGGTACAAAATTGGTTCAAACAACACCCCACCATGATAGTGTACACAGCATGTGGACACACACAATTTTTGGGTCATTCCCACCCTCCGAGGCTCGCTTTCCAGGGAAACCCTAATCCATTGACAAATTGCCGTCAGCGCATGTGCGTGTAGCCGGACGCACCCGGGGGTACAAAATTGGTTCAAACAACACCCCACCATGATAGTGTACACATTATGTGGACACACACGATTTTGGGGTCATTCCCACAATCCGAGGCTCGCTTTCCAGGGAAACCCTAATCCATTGAACGTTCTGTCTACAACATTGACTAATTGCCATCAGCGCATGTGCGTGTAGCTGGACGCACCCGGGGGTACAAAATTGGTTCAAACAACACCCCACCATGATAATGTACACACCATGTGGACACACACGATTTTTGGGGTCATTCCCACAATCCGAGGTTCGCTTTCCAGGGAAACCCTAATCCATTGACCGTGCTGTCTACAACATTGACTAATTGCCGTCAGCGCATGTGCATGTAGCCGGACGCACCCGGGGGTACAAAATTGGTTCAAACAACACCCCACCATGATAGTGTACACACCATGTGGACACACACAATTTTTGGGTCATTCCCACCTTACAAGGCACGCTTTTAGGAAACCCTAATCCATTGACAAATTGCCGTCGGCGCATGTGCGTGTAGCCGGACGCACCCGGGGAGTACAAAATTGGTTCAAACAACACCCCACCATGATAATGTACACACCATGTGGACACACACGATTTTGGGGTCATTCCCACAATCCGAGGTTCGCTTTCCAGGAAACCCTAATCCATTGACCGTCATGCCTACACCATTGACTAATTGCCGTCCGCGCATGTGCATGTAGCCGGACGCACCCGGGGTACAAACTTGGTTCAAACAACACCCCCCCATGATAGTGTACTCACCCTGTCGTCACACACATAGTTTGGGTGATTACCACCCTCAGAGGCTCGCTTTCAAGGGAAACCCTAATCCATTGACAAATTGCCGTCAGCGCATGTGCGTGTAGCCGGACGCACCCTGGGGTACAAAATTGGTTCAAACAACACCCCACCATGATAGTGTACACATTATGTTGACACACACGATTTTGGGGTCATTCCCACAATCCGAGGCTCGCTTTCCAGGGAAACCCTAATCCATTGACCGTCCTGTCAACAACATTGACTAATTGCCATCAGCGCATGTGCTTGTAGCTGGACGCACCTTTGGGGGTACAAAATTGGTTCAAACAACACCACACCATGATAGTGTACACACCATGTGGACACACACTATCCTTTGGTTGATTCCCACCTTACGCCGCACGCATTTACGGGTCACCCTAATCCATTGTCAAATTGCCGTCAGCGCATGTGCGTGTAGCCGGACGCACCCGGGGGAACAAAATTGGTTCAAACAACACCCCACCATGATAATGTACACACCATGTGGACACACACGATTTTTGGGGTCATTCCCACAATCCGAGTTTCGCTTTCGGGGAAACCCTAATCCATTGACCGTCTTGTCTACAACATTGACTAATTGCCATCAGCGCATGTGCATGTAGCCGGACGCACCCGGGGTACAAAATTGGTTCAAACAACACCCCACCATGATAGTGTACACACCATGTGGACACACACAATTTTTGGGTCATTCCCACCCTCAGAGGCTCGCTTTCAGGGAAACCCTAATCCATTGTCAAATTGCCGTCAGCGCATGTGCATGTAGCCGGACGCACCCGGGGGTACAAAATTGGTTCAAACAACACCCCACCATGATAGTGTACACATTATGTGGACACACACGATTTTAGGGGTCATTCCCACACTCCGAGGCTCGCTGTCCGGGCAAACCCTAATCCATTGACCGTCTTTGTCTACAACATTGACTAATTGCCATCAGCGCATGTGCGTGTAGCTGGACGCACCCGGGGTACAAAATTGGTTCAAACAACACCCCACCATGATAGTGTACACACCATGTGGACACACACAATTTTTGGGTCATTCCCAACTTAGAGGCACGCTTTTAGGAAACCCTAATCCATTGACAAATTGCCGTCGAGCGCATGTGCGTGTAGCCGGACGCACCCGGGGTACAAAATTGGTTCAAACAACACCCCACCATGATAATGTACACACCATGTGGACACACACGATTTTGGGGTCATTCCCACAATCAGAGGTTCGCTTTCCGGGGAAACCCTAATCCATTGACCGTCTTGTCTACAACATTGACTAATTGCCGTCGAGCGCATGTGCATGTAGCCGGACGCACCCGGGGGTACAAAATTGGTTCAAAGAACACCCCACCATGATAGTGTACACACCATGTGGACACACACGATTTTTGGGTCATTCCCACCCTCAGAGGCTCGCTTTCCGGGAAACCCTAATCCATTGACAAATTGCCGTCGAGCGCATGTGCGTGTAGCCGGACGCACCCGGCGTACAAAATTGGTTCAAACAACACCCCACCATGATAGTGTACACATTATGTGGACACACACGATTTTGGGGTCATTCCCACAATCAGAGGCTCGCTTTCCGGGGAAACCCTAATCCATTGACCGTCTTGTCTACAACATTGACTAATTGCCATCAGCGCATGTGCGTGTAGCTGGACGCACCCGGGGTACAAAATTGGTTCAAACAACACCCCACCATGATAGTGTACACACCATGTGGACACACACAATTTTGGGTCATTCCCACCCTCAGAGGCTCGCTTTCCGGGAAACCCTAATCCATTGACAAATTGCCGTCGAGCGCATGTGCGTGTAGCCGGACGCACCCGGCGTACAAAATTGGTTCAAACAACACCCCACCATGATAGTGTACACATTATGTGGACACACACGATTTTGGGGTCATTCCCACAATCCGAGGCTCGCTTTCCAGGGAAACCCTAATCCATTGACCGTCTTGTCTACAACATTGACTAATTGCCATCGAGCGCATGTGCATGTAGCCGGACGCACCCGGGGTACAAAATTGGTTCAAACAACACCCCACCATGATAGTGTACACACCATGTGGACACACACAATTTTGGGTCATTCCCACCTTCAGAGGCACGCTTTTCGGAAACCCTAATCCATTGACAAATTGCCGTCAGCGCATGTGCGTGTAGCCGGACGCACCCGGGGGTACAAAATTGGTTCAAACAACACCCCACCATGATAGTGTACACATTATGTGGACACACACGATTTTGGGGTCTTTCCCACAATCCGAGGTTCGCTTTCCGGGGAAACCCTAAGCCATTGACCGATCGTCTTGTCTACAACATTGACTAATTGCCATCAGCGCATGTGCGTGTAGCTGGACGCACCCGGGGTACAAAATTGGTTCAAACAACACCCCACCATGATAGTGTACACACCATGTGGACACACACAATTTTTGGGTCATTCCCACCTTAGAGGCACGCTTTTCGGAAACCCTAATCCATTGACAAATTGCCGTCGGCGCATGTGCGTGTAGCCGGACGCACCCGGGGTACAAAATTGGTTCAAACAACACCCCACCATGATAATGTACACACCATGTGGACACACACCATTTTGTGGTCATTCCCACAATCCGAGGTTCGCTTTCCGGGAAACCCTAATCCATTGACCGTCTTGTCTACAACATTGACTAATTGCCGTCGAGCGCATGTGCATGTATCCGGACGCACCCGGGGTACAAAATTGGTTCAAACAACACCCCACCATGATAGTGTACACAACATGTGGACACACACAATTTTTGGGTCATTCCCACCCTCAGAGGCTCGCTTTCCGGGGAAACCCTAATCCATTGACAAATTGCCGTCAGGGCATGTGCGTGTAGCCGGACGCACCCGGGCGTACAAAATTGGTTCAAACAACACCCCACCATGATAGTGTACACATTATGTGGACACACACGATTTTGGGGTCTTTCCCACAATCCGAGGTTCGCTTTCCAGGGAAACCCTAATCCATTGACCGTGCTGTCTACAACATTGACTAATTGCCATCAGCGCATGTGCGTGTAGCTGGACGCACCCTGGGTACAAAATTGGTTCAAACAACACCCCACCATGATAGTGTACACACCATGTGGACACACACAATTTTTGGGTCATTCCCACCCTCAGAGGCTCGCTTTCCGGGGAAACCCTAATCCATTGACAAATTGCCGTCGAGCGCATGTGCGTGTAGCCGGACGCACCCGGGGTACAAAATTGGTTCAAACAACACCCCACCATGATAGTGTACACATTATGTGGACACACACGATTTTGGGGTCATTCCCACAATCAGAGGCTCGCTTTCCGGGGAAACCCTAATCCATTGACCGTCTTTGTCTACAACATTGACTAATTGCCATCGAGCGCATGTGCGTGTAGCTGGACGCACCCGGGGAGTACAAAATTGGTTCAAACAACACCCCACCATGATAGTGTACACACCATGTGGACACACACAATTTTTGGGTCATTCCCACCTTAGAGGCACGCTTTTCGGGAAACCCTAATCCATTGACAAATTGCCGTCGGCGCATGTGCGTGTAGCCGGACGCACCCGGGGTAAAAAATTGGTTCAAACAACACCCCACCATGATAGTGTACACACCATGTGGACACACACGATTTTGGGGTCTTTCCCACAATCCGAGGTTCGCTTTCCAGGGAAACCCTAATCCATTGACCGTCTTGTCTACAACATTGACTAATTGCCGTCGAGCGCATGTGCATGTAGCCGGACGCACCCGGGGAGTACAAAATTGGTTCAAACAACACCCCACCATGATAGTGTACACACCATGTGGACACACACAATTTTTGGGTCATTCCCACCCTCAGAGGCTCGCTTTCCGGGGAAACCCTAATCCATTGACAAATTGCCGTCGGCGCATGTGCGTGTAGCCGGACGCACCCGGCGTACAAAATTGGTTCAAACAACACCCCACCATGATAGTGTACACATTATGTGGACACACACGATTTTGGGGTCATTCCCACAATCAGAGGCTCGCTTTCCGGGGAAACCCTAATCCATTGACCGTCTTGTCTACAACATTGACTAATTGCCATCAGCGCATGTGCGTGTAGCTGGACGCACCCGGGGTACAAAATTGGTTCAAACAACACCCCACCATGATAGTGTACACACCATGTGGACACACACAATTTTTGGGTCATTCCCACCCTCAGAGGCTCGCTTTCCGGGGAAACCCTAATCCATTGACAAATTGCCGTCGGCGCATGTGCGTGTAGCCGGACGCACCCGGCGTACAAAATTGGTTCAAACAACACCCCACCATGATAGTGTACACATTATGTGGACACACACGATTTTGGGGTCATTCCCACAATCCGAGGCTCGCTTTCCGGGAAACCCTAATCCATTGACCGTCTTGTCTACAACATTGACTAATTGCCATCAGCGCATGTGCATGTAGGCCGGACGCACCCGGGGTACAAAATTGGTTCAAACAACACCCCACCATGATAGTGTACACACCATGTGGACACACACAATTTTTGGGTCATTCCCACCTTCAGAGGCACGCTTTTCGGGAAACCCTAATCCATTGACAAATTGCCGTCGGCGCATGTGCGTGTAGCCGGACGCACCCGGGGTACAAAATTGGATCAAACAACACCCCACCATGATAGTGTACACATTATGTGGACACACACGATTTTGGGGTCATTCCCACAATCTGAGGCTCGCTTTCCAGGGAAACCCTAATCCATTGACCGTGCTGTCTACAACATTGACTAATTGCCGTCAGCGCATGTGCATGTATATGGACGCACCCGGGGGTACAAAATTGGTTCAAACAACACCCCACCATGATAGTGTACACACCATGTGGACACACACAATTTTTTGGGCCTTCCCCCCCTCAGAGGATCGCAATCCGGGGAAACCCTAATCCATTGACAAATTGCCGTCGGCGCTTGTGCGTGTAGCCGGACGCACCCGGGGTACAAAATTGGTTCAAACAACACCCCACCATGATAATGTACACACCATGTGGACACACACGATTTTGGGGTCATTCCCACAATCAGGGCTCGCTTTCCGGGGAAACCCTAATCCATTGACCGTCTTGTCTACAACATTGACAAATTGCCGTCGGCGCATGTGCGTGTAGCCGGATGCACCCGGGGTACAAAATTGGTCAAAAAACACCCCCACCATGATAGTGTACACACCATGTGGACACACACAATTTTTTGGGTCATTCCCACCCTCAGAGGCTCGCTTTGCCGGGAACCCCTAATCCATTGACAAATTGCCGTCAGCGCATGTGCGTGTAGCCGGACGCACCCGGGGGTACAAAATTGTTCAAACAACACCCCACCATGATAGTGTACACATTATGTGGACACACACGATTTTGGGGTCATTCCCACAATCTGAGGCTCGCTTTCAGGGAAACCCTAATCCATTGACCGTCTTGTCTACAACATTGACTAATTGCCATCGGCGCATGTGCGTGTAGCTGGACGCACCCGGGGTAACAAAATTGGTTCAAACAACACCCCACCATGATAGTGTACACACCATGTGGACACACACAATTTTGGGTCATTCCCACCCTCAGAGGCACGCTTTCGGGGAAACCTAATCCATTGACACATTGCCGTCTGCGCATGTGCGTGTAGCCGGACGCACCCGGGGGTACAAAATTGGTTCAAACAACACCCCACCATGATAGTGTACACATTATGTGGACACACACGATTTTGGGGTCATTCCCACAATCAGAGGCTCGCTTTCCGGGAAAACCTAATCCATTGACCGTCTTGTCTACAACATTGACTAATTGCCATCGGCGCATGTGCGTGTAGCCGGACGCACCCGGGGTACAAAATTGGTTCAAACAACACCCCACCATGATAGTGTACACACCATGTGGACACACACAATTTTGGGTCATTCCCACCTTAGAGGCACGCTTTTCGGGGAAACCCTAATCCATTGACAAATTGCCGTCGGCGCATGTGCGTGTAGCTGGACGCACCCGGGGTACAAAATTGGTTCAAACAACACCCCACCATGATAATGTACACACCATGTGGACACACACGATTTTGGGGTCATTCCCACAATCAGAGGTTCGCTTTCCGGGAAACCCTAATCCATTGACCGTCTTGTCTACAACATTGACTAATTGCCGTCGGCGCATGTGCATGTAGCCGGACGCACCCGGGGTACAAAATTGGTTCAAACAACACCCCACCATGATAGTGTACAGACCATGTGGACACACACAATTTTTGGGTCATTCCCACCCTCAGAGGCTCGCTTTCCGGGAAACCCTAATCCATTGACAAATTGCCGTCGAGCGCATGTGCGTGTAGCGGGACGCACCCGGGCGTACAAAATTGGTTCAAACAACACCCCACCATGATAGTGTACACATTATGTGGACACACACGATTTTGGGGTCATTCCCACAATCCGAGGCTCGCTTTCCGGGAAACCCTAATCCATTGACCGTCTTGTCTACAACATTGACTAATTGCCATCAGCGCATGTGCGTGTAGCTGGACGCACCCGGGGTACAAAATTGGTTCAAACAACACCCCACCATGATAATGTACAAACCATGTGGGCACACACAATTTTTGGGTCATTCCCACCCTCAGAGGCTCGCTTTCCGGAAACCCTAATCCATTGACAAATTGCCGTCGGCGCATGTGCGTGTAGCCGGACGCACCCGGGGTACAAAATTGGTTCAAACAACACCCCACCATGATAGTGTACACATTATGTGGACACACACGATTTTGGGGTCATTCCCACAATCCGAGGCTCGCTTTCCGGGAAACCCTAATCCATTGACCGTCTTGTCTACAACATTGACTAATTGCCATCAGCGCATGTGCGTGTAGCTGGACGCACCCGGGGTACAAAATTGGTTCAAACAACACCCCACCATGATAGTGTACACACCATGTGGACACACACAATTTTATGGGTCATTACCACCTTCCGTGACACGCTTCACGCGGACGCCCAAATCCATTGACAAATTGCCGTCGGCGCATGTGCGTGTGGCCGGACGCACCGGGAGTACAAAATTGGTTCAAACAACACCCCACCATGATAGTGTACACATTATGTGGACACACACGATTTTGGGGTCATTCCCACAATCAGAGGCTCGCTTTCCGGGAAACCCTAATCCATTGACCGTCTTGTCTACAACATTGACTAATTGCCATCAGCGCATGTGCGTGTAGCTGGACGCACCCGGGTACAAAATTGGTTCAAACAACACCCCACCATGATAGTGTACACACCATGTGGACACACACAATTTTTGGGTCATTCCCACCTTAGAGGCACGCTTTTCGGAAACCCTAATCCATTGACAAATTGCCGTCGAGCGCATGTGCGTGTAGCCGGACGCACCGGGGGTACAAAATTGGTTCAAACAACACCCCACCATGATAATGTACACACCATGTGGACACACACGATTTTGGGGTCATTCCCACAATCAGAGGTTCGCTTTCCGGGGAAACCCTAATCCATTGACCGTCTTGTCTACAACATTGACTAATTGCCATCGGCGCATGTGCATGTAGCCGGACGCACCCGGGTACAAAATTGGTTCAAACAACACCCCACCATGATAGTGTACACACCATGTGGACACACACCATTTTTGGGTCATTCCCACCCTCAGAGGCTCGCTTTCGGGGAAACCCTAATCCATTGACAAATTGCCGTCAGCGCATGTGCATGTAGCCGGACGCACCCGGGGTACAAAATTGGTTCAAACAACACCCCACCATGATAGTGTACACATTATGTGGACACACACGATTTAGGTCGTCATACCCACCATCCGAGGCTCGCTTTCCGGGGAAACCCTAATCCATTGACCGTATTGTCTACAACATTGACTAATTGCCATCAGCGCATGTGCGTGTAGCTGGACGCACCCGGGGGTACAAAATTGGTTCAAACAACACCCCACCATGATAGTGTACACACCATGTGGACACACACAATTTTTGGGTCATTCCCACACTCAGAGGCACGCTTTCCAGGGAAACCCTAATCCATTGACAAATTGCCGTCAGCGCATGTGCGTGTAGCCGGACGCACCCGGGGGTACAAAATTGGTTCAAACAACACCCCACCATGATAGTGTACACATTATGTGGACACACACGATTTTTGGGTAGTTCCCACAATCAGAGGCTCGCTTTCCGGGAAACCCTAATCCATTGACCGTTTTTTCTACAACATTGACTAATTGCCATCAGCGCATGTGCGTGTAGCTGGACGCACCCGGGGGTACAAAATTGGTTCAAACAACACCCCACCATGATAGTGTACACACCATGTGGACACACACAATTTTTGGGTCATTCCCACCTTAGAGGCACGCTTTTAGGGAAACCCTAATCCATTGACAAATTGCCGTCAGCGCATGTGCGTGTAGCCGGACGCACCCGGAGTACAAAATTGGTTCAAACAACACCCCACCATGATAGTGTACACATTATGTGGACACACACGATTTTTTGGGTCATTCCCACCCTCCGAGGCTCGCTTTCCAGGGAAACCCTAATCCATTGACCGTCTTGTCTACAACATTGACTAATTGCCATCTGCGCATGTGCGTGTAGCTGGACGCACCCGGGGGTACAAAATTGGTTCAAACAACACCCCACCATGATAGTGTACACACCATGTGGACACACACAATTTTGGGTCATTACCACCTTAGAGGCACGCTTTTCGGGGAAAACCCTAATCCATTGACAAATTGCCGTCGGCGCATGTGCGTCTAGCCGGACGCACCCGGGGTACAAAATTGGTTCAAACAACACCCCACCATGATAGTGTACACAGCATGTGGACACACACGATTTTGGGGTCATTCCCACAATCAGAGGTTCGCTTTCCAGGGAAACCCTAATCCATTGACCGTGTTGTCTACAACATTGACTAATTGCCGTCAGCGCATGTGCATGTAGCCGGACGCACCCGGGGGTACAAAATTGGTTCAAACAACACCCCACCATGATAGTGTACACACCATGTGGACACACACAATTTTTGGGTCATTCCCACCTTCCGAGGCACGCTTTCCGGAAAACCCTAATCCATTGACAAATTGCCGTCAGCGCATGTGCGTGTAGCCGGACGCACCCGGGGGTACAAAATTGGTTCAAACAACACCCCACCATGATAGTGTACACACCATGTGGACACACACGATTATTGGGGTCCTTCCCACCATCAGAGGCTCGCGTTCCCGGGAAACCCTAATCCATTGACCGTCTTGTCTACAACATTGACTAATTGCCATCAGCGCATGTGCATGTGTAGCCGGACGCACCCGGGAGTACAAAATTGGTTCAAACAACACCCCACCATGATAGTGTACACACCATGTGGACACACACAATTTTTGGGTCATTCCCACCCTCAGAGGCTCGCTTTCCGGAAACCTAATCCATTGACAAATTGCCGTCAGCGCATGTGCGTGTAGCCGGACGCACCCGGGAGTACAAAATTGGTTCAAACAACACCCCACCATGATAGTGTACACATTATGTGGACACACACGATTTTGGGGTCATTCCCACAATCAGAGGCTCGCTTTCCGGGGAAACCCTAATCCATTGACCGTCTTTGTCTACAACATTGACTAATTGCCATCAGCGCATGTGCGTGTAGCTGGACGCACCCGGGTACAAAATTGGTTCAAACAACACCCCACCATGATAGTGTACACACCATGTGGACACACACAAAAATTTGGGTCATTACCACCTTAGAGGCACGCTTTTCGGGAAACCCTAATCCATTGACAAATTGCCGTCGGCGCATGTGCGTGTAGCCGGACGCACCGGGGTACAAAATTGGTTCAAACAACACCCCACCATGATAATGTACACACCATGTGGACACACACGATTTTGGGGTCTTTCCCACAATCAGAGGTTCGCTTTCCGGGGAAACCCTAATCCATTGACCGTCTTGTCTACAACATTGACTAATTGCCATCGGCGCATGTGCATGTAGCCGGACGCACCCGGGGGTACAAAATTGGTTCAAACAACACCCCACCATGATAGTGTACACACCATGTGGACACACACAATTTTGGGTCATTCCCACCCTCAGAGGCTCGCTTTCCGGGAAACCCTAATCCATTGACAAATTGCCGTCGGCGCATGTGCGTGTAGCCGGACGCCAGGGGGTACAAAATTGGTTCAAACAACACCCCACCATGATAGTGTACACATTATGTGGACACACACGATTTTGGGGTCATTCCCACAATCAGAGGCTCGCTTTCCGGGGAAACCCTAATCCATTGACCGTCTTGTCTACAACATTGACTAATTGCCATCAGCGCATGTGCGTGTAGCTGGACGCACCCGGGGGTACAAAATTGGTTCAAACAACACCCCACCATGATAGTGTACACACCATGTGGACACACACAAATTTTGGGTCATTCCCACCTTAGAGGCACGCTTTCCGGGAAACCCTAATCCATTGACAAATTGCCGTCGGCGCATGTGCGTGTAGCCGGACGCACCGGGGTACAAAATTGGTTCAAACAACACCCCACCATGATAGTGTACACATTATGTGGACACACACGATTTTGGGGTCATTCCCACAATCAGAGGCTCGCTTTCCGGGAAACCCTAATCCATTGACCGTCTTGTCTACAACATTGACTAATTGCCATCAGGCGCATGTGCATGTAGCCGGACGCACCCGGGGAAGTACAAAATTGGTTCAAACAACACCCCACCATGATAGTGTACACACCATGTGGACACACACAATTTTTGGGTCATTCCCACCCTCAGAGGCTCGCTTTCCGGGGAAACCCTAATCCATTGACAAATTGCCGTCGGCGCATGTGCGTGTAGCGGGCCAGGGAGTACAAAATTGGTTCAAACAACACCCCACCATGATAGTGTACACATTATGTGGACACACACGATTTTGGGGTCATTCCCACAATCAGAGGCTCGCTTTCCGGGAAACCCTAATCCATTGACCGTCTTTGTCTACAACATTGACTAATTGCCATCGGCGCATGTGCGTGTAGCCGGACGCACCCGGGGGACCAAATTGGTTCAAACAACACCCCACCATGATAGTGTACACACCATGTGGACACACACAATTTTTGGGTCATTCCCACCTTAGAGGCACGCTTTTCGGGAAACCCTAATCCATTGACAAATTGCCGTGAGCGCATGTGCGTGTAGCCGGACGCACCCGGGGGTACAAAATTGGTTCAAACAACACCCCACCATGATAATGTACACACCATGTGGACACACACGATTTTGGGGTCTTTCCCACAATCAGAGTTCGCTTTCCGGGGAAACCCTAATCCATTGACCGTCTTGTCTACAACATTGACTAATTGCCGTCGGCGCATGTGCATGTAGCCGGACGCACCCGGGAGTACAAAATTGGTTCAAACAACACCCCACCATGATAGTGTACACACCATGTGGACACACACAATTTTGGGTCATTCCCACCCTCAGAGGCACGCTTTCCGGAAACCCTAATCCATTGACAAATTGCCGTCGGCGCATGTGCGTGTAGCCGGACGCACCCGGGGTACAAAATTGGTTCAAACAACACCCCACCATGATAATGTACACACCATGTGGACACACACGATTTTGGGGTCATTCCCACAATCAGAGGCTCGCTTTCCGGGAAACCCTAATCCATTGACCGTCTTGTCTACAACATTGACTAATTGCCATCGGCGCATGTGCGTGTAGCCGGACGCACCCGGGGTACAAAATTGGTTCAAACAACTCCCCACCATGATAGTGTACACACCATGTGGACACACACAATTTTTGGGTCATTCCCGCCTCAGAGGCTCGCTTTTCGGGAAACCCTAATCCATTGACAAATTGCCGTCGAGCGCATGTGCGTGTAGCCGGACGCACCCGGGGTACAAAAGTGGTTCAAACAACACCCCACCATGATAGTGTACACATTATGTGGACACACACGATTTTGGGGTCATTCCCACAATCAGAGGCTCGCTTTCCGGGAAACCCTAATCCATTGACCGTCTTGTCTACAACATTGACTAATTGCCATCGGCGCATGTGCGTGTAGGCTGGACGCACCCGGGGTACAAAATTGGTTCAAACAACACCCCACCATGATAGTGTACACACCATGTGGACACACACAATTTTTGGGTCATTCCCACCTTAGAGGCACGCTTTTCGGGGAAACCCTAATCCATTGACAAATTGCCGTCGGCGCATGTGCGTGTAGCCGGACGCACCCGGGGTACAAAATTGGTTCAAACAACACCCCACCATGATAATGTACACACCATGTGGACACACACGATTTTGGGGTCATTCCCACAATCAGAGTTTCGCTTTCCGGAAACCCTAATCCATTGACCGTCTTTGTCTACAACATTGACTAATTGCCATCGGCGCATGTGCATGTAGCCGGACGCACCCGGGGTACAAAATTGGTTCAAACATCACCCCACCATGATAGTGTACACACCATGTGGACACACACAATTTTTGGGTCATTCCCACCCTCAGAGGCTCGCTTTCCGGAAACCCTAATCCATTGACAAATTGCCGTCGGCGCATGTGCGTGTAGCCGGACGCACCCGGGGTACAAAATTGGTTCAAACAACACCCCACCATGATAGTGTACACATTATGTGGACACACACGATTTTGGGGTCATTCCCACAATCAGAGGCTCGCTTTCCGGAAACCCTAATCCATTGACCGTCTTGTCTACAACATTGACTAATTGCCATCAGCGCATGTGCGTGTAGCTGGACGCACCCGGGGTACAAAATTGGTTCAAACAACACCCCACCATGATAGTGTACACACCATGTGGACACACACAATTTTTGGGTCATTCCCACCCTCTGAGGCACGCTTTCAGGAAAACCCTAATCCATTGACAAATTGCCGTCGGCGCATGTGCGTGTAGCCGGACGCACCGGGGTACAAAATTGGTTCAAACAACACCCCACCATGATAGTGTACACATTATGTGGACACACACGATTTTGGGGTCATTCCCACAATCAGAGGCTCGCTTTCCGGGGAAACCCTAATCCATTGACCGTCTTGTCTACAACATTGACTAATTGCCATCGAGCGCATGTGCGTGTAGCGGGCGCACCCGGGGTACAAAATTGGTTCAAACATCACCCCACCATGATAGTGTACACACCATGTGGACACACACAATTTTTGGGTCATTCCCACCTTAGAGGCACGCTTTTCGGGGAAACCCTAATCCATTGACAAATTGCCGTCGGCGCATGTGCGTGTAGCCGGACGCACCCGGGGTACAAAATTGGTTCAAACAACACCCCCCCAGAAAATGTACACACCAAGTTGACACACACGATTTTGGGGTCATTCCCACAATCAGAGGTTCGCTTTCCGGGAAACCCTAATCCATTGACCGTCTTGTCTACAACATTGACTAATTGCCGTCGAGCGCATGTGCATGTAGCCGGACGCACCCGGGGTACAAAATTGGTTCAAACAACACCCCACCATGATAGTGTACACACCATGTGGACACACACAATTTTTGGGTCATTCCCACCCTCTGAGGCTCGCTTTCCGGGAAACCCTAATCCATTGACAAATTGCCGTCGGCGCATGTGCGTGTAGCCGGACGCACCGGGTACAAAATTGGTTCAAACAACACCCCACCATGATAATGTACACACCATGTGGACACACACGATTTTGGGGTCATTCCCACAATCAGAGGCTCGCTTTCCGGAAACCCTAATCCATTGACCGTCTTGTCTACAACATTGACTAATTGCCATCAGCGCATGTGCGTGTAGCCGGACGCACCCGGGGTACAAAATTGGTTCAAACAACACCCCACCAAGATAGTGTACACACCATGTGGACACACACAATTTTGGGTCATTCCCACCCTCAGAGGCTCGCTTTCCGGAAACCCTAATCCATTGACAAATTGCCGTCGAGCGCATGTGCGTGTATCCGGAAGCAACCGGGGGTACAAAATTGGTTCAAACAACACCCCACCATGATAGTGTACACATTATGTGGACACACACGATTTTGGGGTCATTCCCACAATCAGAGGCTCGCTTTCCGGGGAAACCCTAATCCATTGACCGTCTTGTCTACAACATTGACTAATTGCCATCAGCGCATGTGCGTGTAGCTGGACGCACCCGGGGTACAAAATTGGTTCAAACAACACCCCACCATGATAGTGTACACACCATGTGGACACACACAATTTTTGGGTCATTCCCACCTTAGAGGCACGCTTTTCGGGAAACCCTAATCCATTGACAAATTGCCGTCGGCGCATGTGCGTGTAGCCGGACGCACCGGGGTACAAAATTGGTTCAAACAACACCCCACCATGATAATGTACACACCATGTGGACACACACGATTTTGGGGTCATTCCCACAATCAGAGGTTCGCTTTCCGGGAAACCCTAATCCATTGACCGTCTTGTCTACAACATTGACTAATTGCCATCGGCGCATGTGCATGTAGCCGGACGCACCCGGGGTACAAAATTGGTTCAAACAACACCCCACCATGATAGTGTACACACCATGTGGACACACACAATTTTTGGGTCATTCCCACCCTCAGAGGCTCGCTTTCCGGGAAACCCTAATCCATTGACAAATTGCCGTCGAGCGCATGTGCGTGTAGCCGGACGACCGGGGTACAAAATTGGTTCAAACAACACCCCACCATGATAGTGTACACATTATGTGGACACACACGATTTTGGGGTCATTCCCACAATCAGAGGCTCGCTTTCCGGGGAAACCCTAATCCATTGACCGTCTTGTCTACAACATTGACTAATTGCCATCGGCGCATGTGCGTGTAGCTGGACGCACCGGGAGTACAAAATTGGTTCAAACAACACCCCACCATGATAGTGTACACACCATGTGGACACACACAATTTTTGGGTCATTCCCACCCTCAGAGGCTCGCTTTCCGGAAACCCTAATCCATTGACAAATTGCCGTCAGCGCATGTGCGTGTAGCCGGACGCACCCGGGGGTACAAAATTGGTTCAAACAACACCCCACCATGATAGTGTACCCAGTCTGTGTACACACACGATTGTTGGGGTCATTCCCACAAACCGAGGCTCGCTTTCCGGGAAACCCTAATCCATTGACCGTCTTGTCTACAACATTGACTAATTGCCATCGAGCGCATGTGCGTGTAGCCGGACGCACCCGGGGTACAAAATTGGTTCAAACAACACCCCACCATGATAGTGTACACACCATGTGGACACACCCAATTTATTGTTTCATTCCCACCTTACGAGTCAAGATTTTCTGGGAATACCTAATCCATTGACAAATTGCCGTCAGCGCATGTGCGTGTAGCCGGACGCACCCGGGGTACAAAATTGGTTCAAACAACACCCCACCATGATAATGTACACACCATGTGGACACACACGATTTTGGGGTCATTCCCACAATCAGAGGCTCGCTTTCCGGGAAACCCTAATCCATTGACCGTCTTGTCTACAACATTGAATAATTGCTGTCTGCGCATGTGCATGTAGCCGGACGCACCCGGGGGTACAAAATTGGTTCAAACAACACCCCACCATGATAGTGTACACACAATGTGGACACACACAATTTGTTGGGTCATTCCCACCCTGAGAGGCTCGCTTTCGAAGGAAACCCTAATCCATTGACAAATTGCCGTCAGCGCATGTGCGTGTAGCCGGACGCACCCGGGGGTACAAAAGTGTTTAACACAACACCCCACCATGATAGTGTACACACCATGTGGACACACACGATTTTGGGGTCATTCCCACAATCAGAGGCTCGCTTTCCGGGAAACCCTAATCCATTGACCGTCTTGTCTACAACATTGACTAATTGCCATCAGCGCATGTGCGTGTAGCCGGACGCACCAGGGTACAAAATTGGTTCAAACAACACCCCACCATGATAGTGTACACACCATGTGGACACACACAATTTTTGGGTCATTCCCACCCTCAGAGGCTCGCTTTCCGGGGAAACCCTAATCCATTGACAAATTGCCGTCGGCGCATGTGCGTGTAGCCGGACGCACCGGGAGTACAAAATTGGTTCAAACAACACCCCACCATGATAGTGTACACATTATGTGGACACACACGATTTTGGGGTCATTCCCACAATCAGAGGCTCGCTTTCCGGGGAAACCCTAATCCATTGACCGTCTTTGTCTACAACATTGACTAATTGCCATCGGCGCATGTGCGTGTAGTTGGACGCACCCGGGGTACAAAATTGGTTCAAACAACACCCCACCATGATAGTGTACACACCATGTGGACACACACAATTTTTGGGTCATTCCCACCTCAGAGGCACGCTTTTCGGAAACCCTAATCCATTGACAAATTGCCGTCGGCGCATGTGCGTGTAGCCGGACGCACCCGGGGTACAAAATTGGTTCAAACAACACCCCACCATGATAATGTACACACCATGTGGACACACACGATTTTGGGGTCATTCCCACAATCAGAGGTTCGCTTTCCGGAAACCCTAATCCATTGACCGTCTTGTCTACAACATTGACTAATTGCCGTCAGCGCATGTGCATGTAGCCGGACGCACCCGGGGGTACAAAATTGGTTCAAACAACACCCCACCATGATACTGTACACACCATGTGGACACACACAATTTTGGGTCATTCCCACCCTCAAGAGGCTCGCTTTCCGGGAAACCCTAATCCATTGACAAATTGCCGTCGGCGCATGTGTGTGTAGCCGGACGCAACCGGGGGTACAAAATTGGTTCAAACAACACCCCACCATGATAGTGTACACATTATGTGGACACACACGATTTTGGGGTCATTCCCACAATCAGAGGCTCGCTTTCCGGGAAACCCTAATCCATTGACCGTCTTGTCTACAACATTGACTAATTGCCATCGAGCGCATGTGCGTGTAGCTGGACGCACCGGGGTACAAAATTGGTTCAAACAACACCCCACCATGATAGTGTACACACCATGTGGACACACACAATTTTTGGGTCATTCCCACCCTCAGAGGCTCGCTTTCCGGAAACCCTAATCCATTGACAAATTGCCGTCAGCGCATGTGCGTGTAGCCGGACACACCCGGGGTACAAAATTGGTTCAAACAACACCCCACCATGATAGTGTACACATTATGTGGACACACACGATTTTGGGGTCATTCCCACAATCAGAGGCTCGCTTTCCGGGGAAACCCTAATCCATTGACCGTCTTGTCTACAACATTGACTAATTGCCATCGGCGCATGTGCGTGTAGTTGGGCGCACCCGGGGTACAAAATTGGTTCAAACAACACCCCACCATGATAGTGTACACACCATGTGGACACACACAATTTTTGGGTCATTCCCACCTTAGAGGCACGCTTTTCGGGGAAACCCTAATCCATTGACAAATTGCCGTCGGCGCATGTGCGTGTAGCCGGACGCACCCGGTGGTACAAAATTGGTTCAAACAACACCCCACCATGATAATGTACACACCATGTGGACACACACGATTTTGGGGTCATTCCCACAATCAGAGGCTCGCTTTGGGAAACCCTAATCCATTGACCGTCTTGTCTACAACATTGACTAATTGCCATCAGCGCATGTGCATGTAGCCGGACGCACCCGGGGGTACAAAATTGGTTCAAACAACACCCCACCATGATAGTGTACACACCATGTGGACACACACAATTTTTGGGTCATTCCCACCATCAGAGGCTCGCTTTCCGGGAAACCCTAATCCATTGACAAATTGCCGTCGGCGCATGTGTGTGTAGCCGGACGCAACCGGGGGTACAAAATTGGTTCAAACAACACCCCACCATGATAGTGTACACATTATGTGGACACACACGATTTTGGGGTCATTCCCACAATCAGAGGCTCGCTTTCCGGAAACCCTAATCCATTGACCGTCTTGTCTACAACATTGACTAATTGCCGTCAGCGCATGTGCGTGTAGCGGGACGCACCCGGGGGTACAAAATTGGTTCAAACAACACCCCACCATGATAGTGTACACACCATGTGGACACACACAATTTTTTGGGTCATTCCCACCCTCGTAGTCTCGCTTTCCTGTGATACCCTATTCCATTGACAAATTGCCGTCAGCGCATGTGCGTGTAGCCGGACGCACCCGGGGGTACAAAATTGGTTCAAACAACACCCCACCATGATAGTGTACACATTATGTGGACACACACGATATTTGGGGTCATTCCCACAATCAGAGGCTCGCTTTCCGGGAAACCCTAATCCATTGACCGTCTTGTCTACAACATTGACTAATTGCCGTCAGCGCATGTGCGTGTAGCTGGACGCACCCGGGGGTACAAAATTGGTTCAAACAACACCCCACCATGATAGTGTACACACCATGTGGACACACACAATTTTTGGGTCATTCCCACCTTCAGAGGCACGCTTTTCGGGAAACCCTAATCCATTGACAAATTGCCGAGCGCATGTGCGTGTAGCCGGACCTTTTGGGGGTACAAAATTGGTTCAAACAACACCCCACCATGATAGTGTACACATTATGTGGACACACACGATTTTGGGGTCATTCCCACAATCAGAGGCTCGCTTTCCGGGAAACCCTAATCCATTGACCGTCTTGTCTACAACATTGACTAATTGCCATCAGCGCATGTGCGTGTAGCTGGAGGCACCGGGGGTACAAAATTGGTTCAAACAACACCCCACCATGATAGTGTACACACCATGTGGACACACACAATTTTTGGGTCATTCCCACCTCAGAGGCACGCTTTTCGGGAAACCCTAATCCATTGACAAATTGCCGTCGGCGCATGTGCGTGTAGCCGGACGCACCCGGGGTACAAAATTGGTTCAAACAACACCCCACCATGATAATGTACACACCATGTGGACACACACGATTTTGGGGTCATTCCCACAATCAGAGGCTCGCTTTCCGGGGAAACCCTAATCCATTGACCGTCTTGTCTACAACATTGACTAATTGCCGTCAGCGCATGTGCATGTAGCCGGACGCACCCGGGGTACAAAATTGGTTCAAACAACACCCCACCATGATAGTGTACACACCATGTGGACACACACAATTTTTGGGTCATTCCCACCCTCAGAGGCTCGCTTTCCGGAAACCCTAATCCATTGACAAATTGCCGTCGGCGCATGTGCGTGTAGCCGGACGCACCCGGGGTACAAAATTGGTTCAAACAACACCCCACCATGATAGTGTACACATTATGTGGACACACACGATTTTGGGGTCATTCCCACAATCAGAGGCTCGCTTTCCGGGAAACCCTAATCCATTGACCGTCTTGTCTACAACATTGACTAATTGCCATCAGCGCATGTGCGTGTATTGGGCCTTCCGGGGTACAAAATTGGTTCAAACAACACCCCACCATGATAGTGTACACACCATGTGGACACACACAATTTTTTGGTCATTCCCACCTTCCTGGGCACGCTTTCCGGGGAAACCCTAATCCATTGACGAATTGCCGTCGGCGCATGTGCGTGTGGCCGGTCGCTCCCGGGGTACAAAATTGGTTCAAACAACACCCCACCATGATAGTGTACACATTATGTGGACACACACGATTTTGGGGTCATTCCCACAATCAGAGGCTCGCTTTCCGGGGAAACCCTAATCCATTGACCGTCTTGTCTACAACATTGACTAATTGCCATCAGCGCATGTGCGTGTAGCTGGACGCACCCGGGGTACAAAATTGGTTCAAACAACACCCCACCATGATAGTGTACACACCATGTGGACACACACAATTTTTGGGTCATTCCCACCTTAGAGGCACGCTTTTCGGAAACCCTAATCCATTGACAAATTGCCGTCGGCGCATGTGCGTGTAGCCGGACGCACCCGGGGTACAAAATTGGTTCAAACAACACCCCACCATGATAATGTACACACCATGTGGACACACACGATTTTGGGGTCATTCCCACAATCAGAGGTTCGCTTTAGGGAAACCCTAATCCATTGACCGTCTTGTCTACAACATTGACTAATTGCCGTCGAGCGCATGTGCATGTAGCCGGACGCAGGGGAGTACAAAATTGGTTCAAACAACACCCCACCATGATAGTGTACACACCATGTGGACACACACAATTTTTGGGTCATTCCCACCCTCAGAGGCTCGCTTTCCGGAAACCCTAATCCATTGACAAATTGCCGTCGGCGCATGTGCGTGTAGCCGGACGCACCCGGGGTACAAAATTGGTTCAAACAACACCCCACCATGATAGTGTACACATTATGTGGACACACACGATTTTGGGGTCATTCCCACAATCAGAGGCTCGCTTTCCGGGGAAACCCTAATCCATTGACCGTCTTGTCTACAACATTGACTAATTGCCATCGGCGCATGTGCGTGTAGTGGGCCTTTTGGGAGTACAAAATTGGTTCAAACAACACCCCACCATGATAGTGTACACACCATGTGGACACACACAATTTTTGGGTCATTCCCACCCTCAGAGGCACGCTTTCCGGAAACCCTAATCCATTGACAAATTGCCGTCAGCGCATGTGCGTGTAGCCGGACGCACCCGGGGGTACAAAATTGGTTCAAACAACACCCCACCATGATAGTGTACAAATTATGTGGACACACACGATGTTTGGGGTCATTCGCACAATCCGAGGCTCGCTTTCCGGGAAACCCTAATCCATTGACCGTCTTGTCTACAACATTGACTAATTGCCATCGGCGCATGTGCGTGTAGCCGGGCCTTTTGGGAGTACAAAATTGGTTCAAACAACACCCCACCATGATAGTGTACACACCATGTGGACACACACAATTTTGGGTCATTCCCACCCTCAGAGGCTCGCTTTCCGGGGAAACCTAATCCATTGACAAATTGCCGTCGGCGCATGTGCGTGTAGCCGGACGCTTGCAGGTACAAAATTGGTTCAAACAACACCCCACCATGATAGTGTACACATTATGTGGACACACACGATTTTGGGGTCATTCCCACAATCAGAGGCTCGCTTTTGGGAAACCCTAATCCATTGACCGTCTTGTCTACAACATTGACTAATTGCCATCGGCGCATGTGCGTGTAGTGGGCGCACCCGGGAGTACAAAATTGGTTCAAACAACACCCCACCATGATAGTGTACACACCATGTGGACACACACAATTTTTGGGTCATTCCCACCCTCAGAGGCTCGCTTTCCGGGGAAACCCTAATCCATTGACAAATTGCCGTCGAGCGCATGTGCGTGTAGCCGGACGCACCGGGGTACAAAATTGGTTCAAACAACACCCCACCATGATAATGTACACATTATGTGGACACACACGATTTTGGGGTCATTCCCACAATCAGAGGCTCGCTTTCCGGAAACCTAATCCATTGACCGTCTTGTCTACAACATTGACTAATTGCCATCAGCGCATGTGCGTGTATGGGCCTTTTGGAGTACAAAATTGGTTCAAACAACACCCCACCATGATAGTGTACACACCATGTGGACACACACAATTTTTGGGTCATTCCCACCCTCAGAGGCTCGCTTTCCGGAAACCCTAATCCATTGACAAATTGCCGTCGGCGCATGTGCGTGTAGCCGGACGCACCGGGTGTACAAAATTGGTTCAAACAACACCCCACCATGATAGTGTACACATTATGTGGACACACACGATTTTGGGGTCATTCCCACAATCAGAGGCTCGCTTTCCGGGAAACCCTAATCCATTGACCGTCTTGTCTACAACATTGACTAATTGCCATCGAGCGCATGTGCGTGTAGCTGGACGCACCGGGGTACAAAATTGGTTCAAACAACACCCCACCATGATAGTGTACACACCATGTGGACACACACAATTTTTGGGTCATTCCCACCCTCAGAGGCACGCTTTCCGGGAAACCTAATCCATTGACAAATTGCCGTCGAGCGCATGTGCGTGTAGTGGGGCCGGGGTACAAAATTGGTTCAAACAACACCCCACCATGATAATGTACACATTATGTGGACACACACGATTTTGGGGTCATTCCCACAATCAGAGGCTCGCTTTCCGGGGAAACCCTAATCCATTGACCGTCTTGTCTACAACATTGACTAATTGCCATCAGCGCATGTGCGTGTAGCTGGACGCACCCGGGGTACAAAATTGGTTCAAACAACACCCCACCATGATAGTGTACACACCATGTGGACACACACAATTTTTGGGTCATTCCCACCCTCAGAGGCTCGCTTTCGGGAAACCCTAATCCATTGACAAATTGCCGTCGGCGCATGTGCGTGTAGCCGGACGCACCCGGGGTACAAAATTGGTTCAAACAACACCCCACCATGATAGTGTACACATTATGTGGACACACACGATTTTGGGGTCATTCCCACAATCAGAGGCTCGCTTTCCGGGAAACCCTAATCCATTGACCGTCTTGTCTACAACATTGACTAATTGCCATCGGCGCATGTGCGTGTAGCTGGACGCACCCGGGGAGTACAAAATTGGTTCAAACAACACCCCACCATGATAGTGTACACACCATGTGGACACACACAATTTTGGGTCATTCCCACCTTAGAGGCACGCTTTTCGGGAAACCCTAATCCATTGACAAATTGCCGTCGGCGCATGTGCGTGTAGCCGGACGCACCGGGGTACAAAATTGGTTCAAACAACACCCCACCATGATAGTGTACACATTATGTGGACACACACGATTTTGGGGTCATTCCCACAATCAGAGGCTCGCTTTCCGGGAAACCCTAATCCATTGACCGTCTTGTCTACAACATTGACTAATTGCCATCGGCGCATGTGCGTGTAGCTGGGCCTTTTGGGGTACAAAATTGGTTCAAACAACACCCCACCATGATAGTGTACACACCATGTGGACACACACAATTTTGGGTCATTCCCACCTTCAGAGGCACGCTTTCCGGGAAACCTAATCCATTGACAAATTGCCGTCGAGCGCATGTGCGTGTAGCCGGACGCACCGGGGGTACAAAATTGGTTCAAACAACACCCCACCATGATAATGTACACACCATGTGGACACTCACGATTTTGGGGTCATTCCCACAATCAGAGGCTCGCTTTCCGGGAAACCCTAATCCATTGACCGTCTTGTCTACAACATTGACTAATTGCCGTCAGCGCATGTGCATGTAGCCGGACGCACCCGGGGTACAAAATTGGTTCAAACAACACCCCACCATGATAGTGTACACACCATGTGGACACACACAATTTTGGGTCATTCCCACCCTCAGAGGCTCGCTTTCCGGGGAAACCCTAATCCATTGACAAATTGCCGTCGAGCGCATGTGCGTGTAGCCGGACGCACCCGGGAGTACAAAATTGGTTCAAACAACACCCCACCATGATAGTGTACACATTATGTGGACACACACGATTTTGGGGTCATTCCCACAATCAGGCTCGCTTTCCGGGGAAACCCTAATCCATTGACCGTCTTGTCTACAACATTGACTAATTGCCATCGAGCGCATGTGCGTGTAGCTGGACGCACCCGGGGGTACAAAATTGGTTCAAACAACACCCCACCATGATAGTGTACACACCATGTGGACACACACAATTTTTGGGTCATTCCCACCTTCAGAGGCACGCTTTCCGGGAAACCTAATCCATTGACAAATTGCCGTCGGCGCATGTGCGTGTAGCGGGCCGCAGGGGGTACAAAATTGGTTCAAACAACACCCCACCATGATAATGTACACACCATGTGGACACGCACGATTTTGGGGTCATTCCCACAATCAGAGGCTCGCTTTCCGGAAACCCTAATCCATTGACCGTCTTGTCTACAACATTGACTAATTGCCATCGAGCGCATGTGCGTGTAGCCGGACGCACCCGCGGGTAAAAAATTGGTTCAAACAACACCCCACCATGATAGTGTACACACCATGTGGACACACACAATTTTTGGGTCATTCCCACCCTCAGAGGCACGCTTTCCGGGGAAACCCTAATCCATTGACAAATTGCCGTCGGCGCATGTGCGTGTAGCCGGGCCTTCAGGGGTACAAAATTGGTTCAAACAACACCCCACCATGATAGTGTACACATTATGTGGACACACACGATTTTGGGGTCATTCCCACAATCAGAGGCTCGCTTTCCGGGAAACCCTAATCCATTGACCGTCTTGTCTACAACATTGACTAATTGCCATCGAGCGCATGTGCGTGTATTGGACGCACCGGAAGTACAAAATTGGTTCAAACAACACCCCACCATGATAGTGTACACACCATGTGGACACACACAATTTTTGGGTCATTCCCACCTTAGAGGCACGCTTTGGGGAAACCTAATCCATTGACAAATTGCCGTCGGCGCATGTGCGTGTAGCCGGACGCACCAGGGGTACAAAATTGGTTCAAACAACACCCCACCATGATAATGTACACACCATGTGGACACACACGATTTTGGGGTCATTCCCACAATCAGGGTTCGCTTTCCGGGAAACCCTAATCCATTGACCGTCTTGTCTACAACATTGACTAATTGCCATCGGCGCATGTGCATGTAGCCGGACGCACCCGGGGTACAAAATTGGTTCAAACAACACCCCACCATGATAGTGTACACACCATGTGGACACACACAATTTTTGGGTCATTCCCACCCTAAGAGGCTCGCTTTCCGGGAAACCCTAATCCATTGACAAATTGCCGTCAGCGCATGTGCGTGTAGCCGGACGCACCCGGGGGTACAAAATTGGTTCAAACAACACCCCACCATGATAGTGTACACAAAATGTGGACACACACGATTTTATGGGTACAACCCACAATCAGAGGCTCGCTTTCCAGGGAAAACCTAATCCATTGACCGTCTTGTCTACAACATTGACTAATTGCCATCGGCGCATGTGCGTGTAGCTGGGCCTTTTGAAGTACAAAATTGGTTCAAACAACACCCCACCATGATAGTGTACACACCATGTGGACACACACAATTTTGGGTCATTCCCACCCTCAGAGGCACGCTTTCGGGAAACCCTAATCCATTGACAAATTGCCGTCGGCGCATGTGCGTGTAGCCGGACGCACCGGGGGGTCAAAATTGGTTCAAACAACACCCCACCATGATAGTGTACACATTATGTCGACACACACGATTTTGGGGTCTTTCCCACAATCAGAGGCTCGCTTTCCAGGGAAACCCTAATCCATTGACCGTATTGTCTACAACATTGACTAATTGCCATCAGCGCATGTGCGTGTAGCCGGACGCACCCGGGGGTACAAAATTGGTTCAAACAACACCCCACCATGATAGTGTACACACCATGTGGACACACACAATTTTTGGGTCATTCCCACGCTCAGAGGCACGCTTTTAGGAAACCCTAATCCATTGACAAATTGCCGTCGGCGCATGTGCGTGTAGCCGGACGCACCCGGGGTACAAAATTGGTTCAAACAACACCCCACCATGATAGTGTACACATTATGTGGACACACACGATTTTGGGGTCATTCCCACAATCAGAGGCTCGCTTTCCGGGGAAACCCTAATCCATTGACCGTCTTGTCTACAACATTGACTAATTGCCATCAGCGCATGTGCGTGTAGCTGGACGCACCCGGGAGTACAAAATTGGTTCAAACAACACCCCACCATGATAGTGTACACACCATGTGGACACACACAATTTTTGGGTCATTCCCACCTTCAGAGGCACGCTTTTGGGAAACCCTAATCCATTGACAAATTGCCGTCAGAGCATGTCCGAGTAGCAGAACGCACCACTCCGTACAAAACAGCTTCAATCAACACACCACCATGCTACTTTACACAAGATGTGGACACACACGATTTTGGGGTCATTCCCACAATCAGAGGCTCGCTTTCCGGGGAAACCCTAATCCATTGACCGTCTTGTCTACAACATTGACTAATTGCCATCAGCGCATGTGCGTGTAGCTGGACGCACCCGGGGTACAAAATTGGTTCAAACAACACCCCACCATGATAGTGTACACACCATGTGGACACACACAATTTTTGGGTCATTCCCACCTTAGAGGCACGCTTTCGGGAAACCCTAATCCATTGACAAATTGCCGTCGGCGCATGTGCGTGTAGCCGGGCCTTCCGGGAGTACAAAATTGGTTCAAACAACACCCCACCATGATAATGTACACACCATGTGGACACACACGATTTTGGGGTCATTCCCACAATCAGAGGTTCGCTTTCCGGGGAAACCCTAATCCATTGACCGTCTTGTCTACAACATTGACTAATTGCCATCAGCGCATGTGCATGTAGCGGGCCTTTTGAGGTACAAAATTGGTTCAAACAACACCCCACCATGATAGTGTACACACCATGTGGACACACACAATTTTTGGGTCATTCCCACCCTCCGAGGCTCGCTTTCCAGGGAAACCCTAATCCATTGACAAATTGCCGTCAGCGCATGTGCGTGTAGCCGGACGCACCGGGGGGTACAAAATTGGTTCAAACAACACCCCACCATGATAGTGTACACATTATGTGGACACACACGATTTTTGGGGTCATTCCCACAATCTGAGGCTCGCTTTCAGGGAAACCCTAATCCATTGGCCGTCTTGTCTACAACATTGACTAATTGCCATCAGCGCATGTGCGTGTAGGGACGCACCCGGGGTACAAAATTGGTTCAAACAACACCCCACCATGATAGTGTACACACCATGTGGACACACACAATTTTTGGGTCATTCCCACCCTCAGAGGCACGCTTTCCGGGGAAACCCTAATCCATTGACAAATTGCCGTCGGCGCATGTGCGTGTAGCCGGACGCACCCGGGGAGTACAAAATTGGTTCAAACAACACCCCACCATGATAGTGTACACATTATGTGGACACACACGATTTTGGGGTCATTCCCACAATCAGAGGCTCGCTTTCCGGGAAACCCTAATCCATTGACCGTCTTGTCTACAACATTGACTAATTGCCATCGGCGCATGTGCGTGTAGCTGGACGCACCAGGGGTACAAAATTGGTTCAAACAACACCCCACCATGATAGTGTACACACCATGTGGACACACACAACTTTTGGGTCATTCCCACCCTCAGAGGCACGCTTTCCGGGGAAACCTAATCCATTGACAAATTGCCGTCGGCGCATGTGCGTGTAGCCGGACGCACCGGGGGTACAAAATTAGTTCAAACAACACCCCACCATGATAGTGTACACATTATGTGGACACACAGGATTTTGGTGGTCATTCCCACAATCAGAGGCTCGCTTTCCGGGGAAACCCTAATCCATTGACCGTCTTGTCTACAACATTGACTAATTGCCATCAGCGCATGTGCGTGTAGCTGGACGCACCGGGGTACAAAATTGGTTCAAACAACACCCCACCATGATAGTGTACACACCATGTGGACACACACAATTTTGGGTCATTCCCACCCTCAGAGGCACGCTTTTCGGGGAAACCTAATCCATTGACAAATTGCCGTCGGCGCATGTGCGTGTAGCCGGACGCACCCGGGGTACAAAATTGGTTCAAACAACACCCCACCATGATAGTGTACACATTATGTGGACACACACGATTTTGGGGTCATTCCCACAATCAGAGGCTCGCTTTCCGGAAACCCTAATCCATTGACCGTCTTGTCTACAACATTGACTAATTGCCATCGGCGCATGTGCGTGTAGCCGGACGCACCCGGGGAGTACAAAATTGGTTCAAACAACACCCCACCATGATAGTGTACACACCATGTGGACACACACAATTTTGGGTCATTCCCACCTCCAGGCACGCTTTTCGGGAAACCCTAATCCATTGACTAATTGGCGTCTGCTCTTGTGCGTTTAGCCGGACGCACCCGGGGGTACAAAATTGGTTCAAACAACACCCCACCATGATAATGTACACACCATGTGGACACACACGATTTTGGGGTCATTCCCACAATCAGAGGCTCGCTTTCCGGGGAAACCCTAATCCATTGGCCGTCTTGTCTACAACATTGACTAATTGCCATCGGCGCATGTGCGTGTATTTGGACGCACCCGGGGTACAAAATTGGTTCAAACAACACCCCACCATGATAGTGTACACACCATGTGGACACACACAATTTTGGGTCATTCCCACCCTCAGAGGCTCGCTTTCCGGGGAAACCCTAATCCATTGACAAATTGCCGTCGAGCGCATGTGCGTGTAGCCGGGCCTTCCGGGGTACAAAATTGGTTCAAACAACACCCCACCATGATAGTGTACACATTATGTGGACACACACGATTTTGGGGTCATTCCCACAATCAGAGGCTCGCTTTCCGGGAAACCCTAATCCATTGACCGTCTTGTCTACAACATTGACTAATTGCCATCAGCGCATGTGCATGTAGCCGGACGCACCCGGGGTACAAAATTGGTTCAAACAACACCCCACCATGATAGTGTACACACCATGTGGACACACACAATTTTTGGGTCATTCCCACCCCTCAGAGCACGCTTTTCGGGAAACCCTAATCCATTGACAAATTGCCGTCGAGCGCATGTGCGTGTAGCCGGACGCACCGGGGGTACAAAATTGGTTCAAACAACACCCCACCATGATAGTATACACATTATGTGGACACACACGATTTTGGGGTCATTCCCACAATCAGAGGCTCGCTTTCCGGAAACCCTAATCCATTGACCGTCTTGTCTACAACATTGACTAATTGCCATCGGCGCATGTGCGTGTAGGCTGGACGCACCCGGGGGTACAAAATTGGTTCAAACAACACCCCACCATGATAGTGTACACACCATGTGGACACACACAATTTTTGGGTCATTCCCACCCTCAGAGGCACGCTTTTGGGGAAACCTAATCCATTGACAAATTGCCGTCGAGCGCATGTGCGTGTAGCCGGACGCACCAGGGGTACAAAATTGGTTCAAACAACACCCCACCATGATAATGTACACACCATGTGGACACACACGATTTTGGGGTCATTCCCACAATCAGAGGCTCGCTTTCCGGGGAAACCCTAATCCATTGACCGTCTTGTCTACAACATTGACTAATTGCCATCGGCGCATGTGCATGTAGCTGGACGCACCAGGGTACAAAATTGGTTCAAACAACACCCCACCATGATAGTGTACACACCATGTGGACACACACAATTTTGGGTCATTCCCACCCTCAGAGGCTCGCTTTCGGGAAACCCTAATCCATTGACAAATTGCCGTCGGCGCATGTGCGTGTAGCCGGACGCACCCGGGGTACAAAATTGGTTCAAACAACACCCCACCATGATAGTGTACACATTATGTGGACACACACGATTTTGGGGTCATTCCCACAATCAGAGGCTCGCTTTAGGGAAACCCTAATCCATTGACCGTCTTGTCTACAACATTGACTAATTGCCATCGAGCGCATGTGCGTGTAGTGTGACGCACCCGGGAGTACAAAATTGGTTCAAACAACACCCCACCATGATAGTGTACACACCATGTGGACACACACAATTTTTGGGTCATTCCCACCTTCAGAGGCACGCTTTTCGGGGAAACCTAATCCATTGACAAATTGCCGTCGGCGCATGTGCGTGTAGCCGGACCTTTTAGGGTACAAAATTGGTTCAAACAACACCCCACCATGATAATGTACACACCATGTGGACACACACGATTTTGGGGTCATTCCCACAATCAGAGGCTCGCTTTCCGGGGAAACCCTAATCCATTGACCGTCTTGTCTACAACATTGACTAATTGCCATCAGCGCATGTGCATGTGTAGCCGGACGCACCGGGGTACAAAATTGGTTCAAACAACACCCCACCATGATAGTGTACACACCATGTGGACACACACAATTTTTGGGTCATTCCCACCCTCAGAGGCACGCTTTCGGGGAAACCCTAATCCATTGACAAATTGCCGTCGGCGCATGTGCGTGTAGCCGGACGCACCGGGGTACAAAATTGGTTCAAACAACACCCCACCATGATAATGTACACACAATGTGGACACACACGATTTTGGGGTCATTCCCACAATCAGAGGCTCGCTTTCCGGGGAAACCCTAATCCATTGACCGTCTTGTCTACAACATTGACTAATTGCCATCGAGCGCATGTGCGTGTAGCCGGACGCACCGGGGAGTACAAAATTGGTTCAAACAACACCCCACCATGATAGTGTACACACCATGTGGACACACACAATTTTTGGGTCATTCCCACCCTCAGAGGCTCGCTTTCCGGGAAACCCTAATCCATTGACAAATTGCCGTCGAGCGCATGTGCGTGTAGCCGGACGCACCGGGGTACAAAATTGGTTCAAACAACACCCCACCATGATAGTGTACACATTATGTGGACACACACCATTTTGGGGTCATTCCCACAATCAGAGGCTCGCTTTCCGGGGAAACCCTAATCCATTGACCGTCTTGTCTACAACATTGACTAATTGCCATCAGCGCATGTGCGTGTAGCTGGGCATTTTGGGGGTACAAAATTGGTTCAAACAACACCCCACCATGATAGTGTACACACCATGTGGACACACACAATTTTTGGGTCATTCCCACCTTCAGAGGCACGCTTTTGGGAAACCTAATCCATTGACAAATTGCCGTCGGCGCATGTGCGTGTAGCCGGACGCACCGGGGGTACAAAATTGGTTCAAACAACACCCCACCATGATAATGTACACACCATGTGGACACACACGATTTTGGGGTCATTCCCACAATCAGAGTTCGCTTTCAGGGAAACCCTAATCCATTGACCGTCTTGTCTACAACATTGACTAATTGCCGTCGGCGCATGTGCATGTAGCGGGACGCTTTTAGGGTACAAAATTGGTTCAAACAACACCCCACCATGATAGTGTACACACTATGTGGACACACACAATTTTTGGGGTCATTCCCACCCTCAGAGGCTCGCTTTCCGGGGAAACCTAATCCATTGACAAATTGCCGTCGGCGCATGTGCGTGTAGCCGGACGCACCCGGGGTACAAAATTGGTTCAAACAACACCCCACCATGATAGTGTACACATTATGTGGACACACACGATTTTGGGGTCATTCCCACAATCAGAGGCTCGCTTTCCGGGAAACCCTAATCCATTGGCCGTCTTGTCTACAACATTGACTAATTGCCATCAGCGCATGTGCGTGTAGCGGGACGCACCCGGGAGTACAAAATTGGTTCAAACAACACCCCACCATGATAGTGTACACACCATGTGGACACACACAATTTTTGGGTCATTCCCACCTTAGAGGCACGCTTTTCGGGAAACCCTAATCCATTGACAAATTGCCGTCGGCGCATGTGCGTGTAGCCGGACGCCGGGGTACAAAATTGGTTCAAACAACACCCCACCATGATAATGTACACACCATGTGGACACACACGATTTTGGGGTCATTCCCACAATCAGAGGCTCGCTTTCCGGGAAACCCTAATCCATTGACCGTCTTGTCTACAACATTGACTAATTGCCATCGAGCGCATGTGCATGTATTGGACGCACCCAGGGGTACAAAATTGGTTCAAACAACACCCCACCATGATAGTGTACACACCATGTGGACACACACAATTTTTGGGTCATTCCCACCCTCAGAGGCTCGCTTTCGGGAAACGCTAATGCATTGACAAATTGCCGTCAGCGCATGTGCGTGTAGCCGGACGCACCCGGGCGTACAAAATTGGTTCAAACAACACCCCACCATGATAGTGTACACATAATTTGCTCACACAAGATCTTTGGTGTCATTCCCACAATCAGAGGCTCGCTTTCCGGAAACCCTAATCCATTGACCGTCTTGTCTACAACATTGACTAATTGCCATCAGCGCATGTGCGTGTAGCTGGACGCACCCGGGGAGTACAAAATTGGTTCAAACAACACCCCACCATGATAGTGTACACACCATGTGGACACACACAATTTTGGGTCATTCCCACCTTAGAGGCACGCTTTTCGGGGAAACCTAATCCATTGACAAATTGCCGTCGAGCGCATGTGCGTGTAGCCGGACGCACCCGGGAGTACAAAATTGGTTCAAACAACACCCCACCATGATAATGTACACACCATGTGGACACACACGATTTTGGGGTCATTCCCACAATCAGAGTTTCGCTTTCCGGGAAACCCTAATCCATTGACCGTCTTGTCTACAACATTGACTAATTGCCGTCAGCGCATGTGCATGTAGCCGGGCCTTTTGAGGTACAAAATTGGTTCAAACAACACCCCACCATGATAGTGTACACACCATGTGGACACACACAATTTTTGGGTCATTCCCACCCTCAGAGCTCGCTTTCGGGGAAACCCTAATCCATTGACAAATTGCCGTCGGCGCATGTGCGTGTAGCCGGACGCCTTTTGGGTACAAAATTGGTTCAAACAACACCCCACCATGATAGTGTACACATTATGTGGACACACACGATTTTGGGGTCATTCCCACAATCAGAGGCTCGCTTTCCGGGAAACCTAATCCATTGACCGTCTTGTCTACAACATTGACTAATTGCCATCGGCGCATGTGCGTGTAGCTGGACGCACCGGGGTACAAAATTGGTTCAAACAACACCCCACCATGATAGTGTACACACCATGTGGACACACACAATTTTTGGGTCATTCCCACCTTAGAGGCACGCTTTTCAGGAAACCCTAATCCATTGACAAATTGCCGTCAGCGCATGTGCGTGTAGCCGGACGCACCCGGGGGTACAAAATTGGTTCAAACAACACCCCACCATGATAGTGTACACATTATGTGGACACACACGATTTTGGGGTCATTCCCACAATCAGAGGCTCGCTTTCCGGGGAAACCCTAATCCATTGACCGTCTTGTCTACAACATTGACTAATTGCCATCAGCGCATGTGCGTGTAGATGGGCACCCGGGGTACAAAATTGGTTCAAACAACACCCCACCATGATAGTGTACACACCATGTGGACACACACAATTTTTGGGTCATTCCCACCTTCAGAGGCACGCTTTTAGGAAACCCTAATCCATTGACAAATTGCCGTCGGCGCATGTGCGTGTAGCCGGACGCACCAGGGGTACAAAATTGGTTCAAACAACACCCCACCATGATAATGTACACACCATGTGGACACACACGATTTTGGGGTCATTCCCACAATCAGAGGCTCGCTTTCCGGGGAAACCCTAATCCATTGACCGTCTTGTCTACAACATTGACTAATTGCCGTCGAGCGCATGTGCATGTAGCCGGACGCAGGGAGTACAAAATTGGTTCAAACAACACCCCACCATGATAGTGTACACACCATGTGGACACACACAATTTTTGGGTCATTCCCACCCTCAGAGGCTCGCTTTCCGGGGAAACCCTAATCCATTGACAAATTGCCGTCAGCGCATGTGCGTGTAGCCGGACGCACCAGGGGTACAAAATTGGTTCAAACAACAACACACAATGATAGTGTACACATTATGTGGACACACACGATTTTGGGGTCATTCCCACAATCAGAGGCTCGCTTTCCGGGGAAACCCTAATCCATTGACCGTCTTGTCTACAACATTGACTAATTGCCATCGGCGCATGTGCGTGTAGCAGGACGCACCAGGGGTACAAAATTGGTTCAAACAACACCCCACCATGATAGTGTACACACCATGTGGACACACACAATTTTTGGGTCATTCCCACCTTAGAGGCACGCTTTTGGAAACCTAATCCATTGACAAATTGCCGTCGAGCGCATGTGCGTGTAGCCGGACGCACCCGGGGTACAAAATTGGTTCAAACAACACCCCACCATGATAATGTACACACCATGTGGACACACACGATTTTGGGGTCATTCCCACAATCAGGGTTCGCTTTCCGGGGAAACCCTAATCCATTGACCGTCTTGTCTACAACATTGACTAATTGCCATCGGCGCATGTGCATGTAGCCGGACGCACCGAGGGTACAAAATTGGTTCAAACAACACCCCACCATGATAGTGTACACACCATGTGGACACACACAATTTTTGGGTCATTCCCACCCTCAGAGGCTCGCTTTCCGGGGAAACCCTAATCCATTGACAAATTGCCGTCGAGCGCATGTGCGTGTAGCCGGACGCCTTTGAGTACAAAATTGGTTCAAACAACACCCCACCATGATAGTGTACACATTATGTGGACACACACGATTTTGGGGTCATTCCCACAATCAGAGGCTCGCTTTCCGGAAACCCTAATCCATTGACCGTCTTGTCTACAACATTGACTAATTGCCATCAGCGCATGTGCGTGTAGCTGGACGCACCAGGGGTACAAAATTGGTTCAAACAACACCCCACCATGATAGTGTACACACCATGTGGACACACACAATTTTGGGTCATTCCCACCCTCAGAGGCACGCTTTCCGGAAACCCTAATCCATTGACAAATTGCCGGTCGCGCATGTGCGTGTAGCCGGACGCACCCGGGGGGTAAAAAATTGGTTCAAACAACACCCCACCATGATAGTGTACACATTATGTGGACACACACGATTTTGGGGTCTTTACCACAATCCAGAGGCTCGCTTTCCGGGAAACCCTAATCCATTGGCCGTCTTGTCTACAACATTGACTAATTGCCATCGGCGCATGTGCGTGTAGCTGGGCGCACCCGGGGTACAAAATTGGGTCAAACAACACCCCACCATGATAGTGTACACACCATGTGGACACACACAATTTTGGGTCATTCCCACCTTAGAGGCACGCTTTTCGGGGAAACCCTAATCCATTGACAAATTGCCGTCAGCGCATGTGCGTGTAGCCGGACGCACCCGGGGGTACAAAATTGGTTCAAACAACACCCCACCATGATAATGTACACACCATGTGGACACACACGAATTTAGGGCTCAATCCCACAATCAGAGTTTCGCTTTCCGGGGAAACCTAATCCATTGACCGTCTTGTCTACAACATTGACTAATTGCCGTCGGCGCATGTGCATGTAGCCGGACGCACCCGGGGAGTACAAAATTGGTTCAAACAACACCCCACCATGATAGTGTACACACCATGTGGACACAAACAATTATTGTGTACTTCCCAACCACAGAGCCACGCGTTCAATCGAAACCCTAATGCAGAGTCAAATTGCCGTCAGCGCATGTGCGTGTGGCCGGACGCACCCGGGGGTACAAAATTGGTTCAAACAACACCCCACCATGATAGTGTACACATTATGTGGACACACACGATTTTGGGGTCTTTCCCACAATCAGAGGCTCGCTTTCCGGGAAACCCTAATCCATTGACCGTCTTGTCTACAACATTGACTAATTGCCATCAGCGCATGTGCGTGTAGCCGGACGCACCCGGGGGTACAAAATTGGTTCAAACAACACCCCACCATGATAGTGTACACACCATGTGGACACACACAATTTTTGGGTCATTCCCACCCTCGGAGGCACGCTTTCGGGAAAACCTAATCCATTGACAAATTGCCGTCGAGCGCATGTGCGTGTAGCCGGACGCACAGGGGTACAAAATTGGTTCAAACAACACCCCACCATGATAGTGTAAACATTATGTGGACACACACGATTTTGGGGTCATTCCCACAATCAGAGGCTCGCTTTGGGGAAACCCTAATCCATTGACCGTCTTGTCTACAACATTGACTAATTGCCATCGGCGCATGTGCGTGTATTGGACGCACCAGGGTACAAAATTGGTTCAACAACACCCCACCATGATAGTGTACACACCATGTGGACACACACAATTTTTGGGTCATTCCCACCTTAGAGCACGCTTTCCGGGGAAACCTAATCCATTGACAAATTGCCGTCAGCGCATGTGCGTGTAGCCGGACGCACAAGGGAGGACAAAATTGGTAAAAACAACACCCCACCATGATAATGTACACACCATGTGGACACACACGATTTTGGGGTCATTCCCACAATCAGAGGTTCGCTTTCCGGGAAACCCTAATCCATTGACCGTCTTGTCTACAACATTGACTAATTGCCGTCGGCGCATGTGCATGTAGCCGGACGCACCGGGGTACAAAATTGGTTCAAACAACACCCCACCATGATAGTGTACACACCATGTGGACACACACAATTTTTGGGTCATTCCCACCCTCAGAGCTCGCTTTCCGGGGAAACCCTAATCCATTGACAAATTACCGTCAGTGCATGTGCGTGTAGCCGGACGCACCCGGGGAGTACAAAATTGGTTCAAACAACACCCCACCATGATAGTGTAAACATTATGTGGACACACACGATTTTTTGGTTCATTCAAACAATAAGATGCTCGCTTTCCAGGAAACCCTAATCCATTGACCGTCTTGTCTACAACATTGACTAATTGCCATCGGCGCATGTGCGTGTAGCTGGACGCACCGGGGTACAAAATTGGTTCAAACAACACCCCACCATGATAGTGTACACACCATGTGGACACACACAATTTTTGGGTCATTCCCACCTTCAGAGGCACGCTTTTAGGAAACCTAATCCATTGACAAATTGCCGTCAGCGCATGTGCGTGTAGCCGGACGCACCCGGGGTACAAAATTGGTTCAAACAACACCCCACCATGATAATGTACACATTATGTGGACACACACGATTTTGGGGTCATTCCCACAATCAGAGGCTCGCTTTCCGGGGAAACCCTAATCCATTGACCGTCTTGTCTACAACATTGACTAATTGCCATCAGCGCATGTGCATGTAGCTGGGCCTTGAGAGTACAAAATTGGTTCAAACAACACCCCACCATGATAGTGTACACACCATGTGGACACACACAATTTTGGGTCATTCCCACCCTCAGGAGCTCGCTTTCCGGGGAAACCCTAATCCATTGACAAATTGCCGTCGAGCGCATGTGCGTGTAGCCGGACGCACCCGGGAGTACAAAATTGGTTCAAACAACACCCCACCATGATAGTGTACACATTATGTGGACACACACGATTTTGGGGTCATTCCCACAATCAGAGGCTCGCTTTCGGGGAAACCCTAATCCATTGACCGTGTTGTCTACAACATTGACTAATTGCCATCAGCGCATGTGCGTGTAGCTGGACGCACCCGGGGGTACAAAATTGGTTCAAACAACACCCCACCATGATAGTGTACACAGGATGTGGACACACACGATTTTTGGGGCATTCCCACCTCAGAGGCACGCTTTCGGAAACCCTAATCCATTGACAAATTGCCGTCGGCGCATGTGCGTGTAGCCGGAACCCGGGGTACAAAATTGGTTCAAACAACACCCCACCATGATAATGTACACACCATGTGGACACACACGATTTTGGGGTCATTCCCACAATCAGAGCTCGCTTTCCGGGGAAACCCTAATCCATTGACCGTCTTGTCTACAACATTGACTAATTGCCATCAGCGCATGTGCATGTAGTGGACGCACCCGGGGTACAAAATTGGTTCAAACAACACCCCACCACGAGAGGGTACACACCAGGTGGACACACACAATTTTTTGGGTCAGTCCCACCCTCAGAGGGTCGCTTTGCCGGGAAACCCTAATCCATTGACTAATTGCCGTCAGCGCATGTGCGTGTAGCCGGACGCACCCGGGGGTACAAAATTGGTTCAAACAACACCCCACCATGATAGTGTACACATTATGTGGACACACACGATTTTGGGGTCATTCCCACAATCCGAGGCTCGCTTTCCAGGGAAACCCTAATCCATTGACCGTGTTGTGTACAACATTGACTAATTGCCATCGGCGCATGTGCGTGTAGCTGGACGCACCCGGGGTACAAAATTGGTTCAAACAACACCCCACCATGATAGTGTACACACCATGTGGACACACACAATTTTTGGGTCATTCCCACCTTAGAGGCACGCTTTTCGGGGGAAACCCTAATCCATTGACAAATTGCCGTCTGCGCATGTGCGTGTAGCCGGACGCACCCGGGAGTACAAAATTGGTTCAAACAACACCCCACCATGATAATGTACACACCATGTGGACACACACGATTTTGGGGTCATTCCCACAATCAGAGTTCGCTTTCCGGGGAAACCTAATCCATTGACCGTCTTGTCTACAACATTGACTAATTGCCATCGGCGCATGTGCATGTAGCCGGACGCACCGAGAGTACAAAATTGGTTCAAACAACACCCCACCATGATAGTGTACACACCACGAGGACACACACAATTTTTTGGTCATTCCCACCCTCCTAGGCTCGCTGTGGTAGTAAACCCCCCTCCACGGACAAATTGCGCTCTGCGCATGTGCGTGTAGCCGGACGCACCCGGGGGTACAAAATTGGTTCAAACAACACCCCACCATGATAGTGTACACATTATGTGGACACACACGATTTTGGGGTCATTCCCACAATCAGAGGCTCGCTTTCCGGAAACCCTAATCCATTGACCGTCTTGTCTACAACATTGACTAATTGCCATCAGCGCATGTGCGTGTAGCTGGACGCACCGGGGGGTACAAAATTGGTTCAAACAACACCCCACCAGGATCGTGTACACACCATGTGGACACACACAATTTTGGGTCATTCCCACCTTAGAGGCTCGCTTTCCGGGGAAACCCTAATCCATTGACAAATTGCCGTCGGCGCATGTGCGTGTAGCCGGACGCACCCGGGGTACAAAATTGGTTCAAACAACACCCCACCATGATAGTGTACACATTATGTGGACACACACGATTTTGGGGTCATTCCCACAATCAGAGGCTCGCTTTCCGGGAAACCCTAATCCATTGACCGTCTTGTCTACAACATTGACTAATTGCCATCGGCGCATGTGCGTGTAGCCGGACGCACCGGGGGTTCAAAATTGGTTCAAACAACACCCCACCATGATAGTGTACACACCATGTGGACACACACAATTTTTGGGTCATTCCCACCCTCAGAGGCACGCTTTCCGGGGAAACCTAATCCATTGACAAATTGCCGTCGGCGCATGTGCGTGTAGCCGGACGCACAGGGGTACAAAATTGGTTCAAACAACACCCCACCATGATAATGTACACACCATGTGGACACACACGATTTTGGGGTCATTCCCACAATCAGAGGCTCGCTTTCCGGAAACCCTAATCCATTGACCGTCTTGTCTACAACATTGACTAATTGCCATCAGCGCATGTGCGTGTAGCCGGGCCTTTGGGGTACAAAATTGGTTCAAACAACACCCCACCATGATAGTGTACACACCATGTGGACACACACAATTTTTGGGTCATTCCCACCCTCAGAGGCACGCTTTTCGGAAACCCTAATCCATTGACAAATTGCCGTCGGCGCATGTGCGTGTAGCCGGACGCACCCGGGGGTACAAAATTGGTTCAAACAACACCCCACCATGATAATGTACACACCATGTGGACACACACGATTTTGGGGTCATTCCCACAATCCGAGGCTCGCTTTCCAGGGAAACCCTAATCCATTGACCGTGGTGTCTACAACATTGACTAATTGCCGACAGCGCATGTGCATGTAGCCGGACGCACCAGGGGGTACAAAATTGGTTCAAACAACACCCCACCATGATAGTGTACACACCATGTGGACACACACAATATTTTGGGTCATTCCCACCTTCCGAGGCACGCTTTCCGGGAAACCCTAATCCATTGACAAATTGCCGTCGGCGCATGTGCGTGTAGCCGGACGCACCCGGGGTACAAAATTGGTTCAAACAACACCCCACCATGATAGTGTACACATTATGTGGACACACACGATTTTGGGGTCATTCCCACAATCAGAGGCTCGCTTTCCGGGGAAACCCTAATCCATTGACCGTCTTGTCTACAACATTGACTAATTGCCATCGGCGCATGTGCATGTAGGCGGACGCACCCGGGGAGTACAAAATTGGTTCAAACAACACCCCACCATGATAGTGTACACACCATGTGGACACACACAATTTTTGGGTCATTCCCACCCTCAGAGGCTCGCTTTCCGGAAACCCTAATCCATTGACAAATTGCCGTCGAGCGCATGTGCGTGTAGCCGGACGCACCCGGGGGGTACAAAATTGGTTCAAAAAACACCCCACCATGATAGTGTACACATTATGTGGACACACACGATTTTGGGGTCTTTCCCACAATCAGAGGCTCGCTTTCCGGGAAACCTAATCCATTGACCGTCTTGTCTACAACATTGACTAATTGCCATCAGCGCATGTGCGTGTAGCTGGACGCACCGGGGGGTACAAAATTGGTTCAAACAACACCCCACCATGATAGTGTACACACCATGTGGACACACACAATTTTTGGGTCATTCCCACCTTAGAGGCACGCTTTTGGGGAAACCTAATCCATTGACAAATTGCCGTCAGCGCATGTGCGTGTAGCCGGACGCAACCGGGGGTACAAAATTGGTTCAAACAACACCCCACCATGATAATGTACACACCATGTGGACACACACGATTTTGGGGTCATTCCCACAATCAGAGGCTCGCTTTCCGGGAAACCCTAATCCATTGACCGTCTTGTCTACAACATTGACTAATTGCCGTCAGCGCATGTGCATGTAGCCGGACGCACCGGGAGTACAAAATTGGTTCAAACAACACCCCACCATGATAGTGTACACACCATGTGGACACACACAATTTTGGGGTCATTCCCACCCTCAGGCTCGCTTTCCGGGGAAACCCTAATCCATTGACAAATTGCCGTCGAGCGCATGTGCGTGTAGCCGGACGCACGGGGGTACAAAATTGGTTCAAACAACACCCCACCATGATAGTGTACACATTATGTGGACACACACGATTTTGGGGTCTTTCCCACAATCAGAGGCTCGCTTTCCGGAAACCCTAATCCATTGACCGTCTTGTCTACAACATTGACTAATTGCCATCAGCGCATGTGCGTGTATGGGCCTTGGGAGGTACAAAATTGGTTCAAACAACACCCCACCATGATAGTGTACACACCATGTGGACACACACAATTTTTGGGTCATTCCCACCCTTAGAGGCACGCTTTCCGGGAAACCCTAATCCATTGACAAATTGCCGTCGGCGCATGTGCGTGTAGCCGGGCCTTGCCGGGGTACAAAATTGGTTCAAACAACACCCCACCATGATAATGTACACACCATGTGGACACATACGATTTTGGGGTCATTCCCACAATCAGGAGTTCGCTTTCGGAAAACCTAATCCATTGACCGTCTTGTCTACAACATTGACTAATTGCCGTCAGCGCATGTGCATGTAGCGGGACGCACCCAGGGGTACAAAATTGGTTCAAACAACACCCCACCATGATAGTGTACACACCATGTGGACACACACAATTTTGGGTCATTCCCACCCTCAGAGGCTCGCTTTCCGGGGAAACCTAATCCATTGACAAATTGCCGTCAGCGCATGTGCGTGTAGCCGGGCCTTTTGAAGGTACAAAATTGGTTCAAACAACACCCCACCATGATAGTGTACACATTATGTGGACACACACGATTTTGGGGTCATTCCCACAATCAGAGGCTCGCTTTCCGGGGAAACCCTAATCCATTGACCGTCTTGTCTACAACATTGACTAATTGCCATCGAGCGCATGTGCGTGTAGGCTGGACGCACCCGGGGGTACAAAATTGGTTCAAACAACACCCCACCATGATAGTGTACACACCATGTGGACACACACAATTTTTGGGTCATTCCCACCTTAGAGGCACGCTTTTAGGGAAACCTAATCCATTGACAAATTGCCGTCAGCGCATGTGCGTGTAGCTGGACGCACCCGGGGGTACAAAATTGGTTCAAACAACACCCCACCATGATAATGTACACACCATGTGGACACACACGATTTTGGGGTCAATCCCACAATCAGAGGCTCGCTTTCCGGGGAAACCCTAATCCATTGACCGTCTTGTCTACAACATTGACTAATTGCCATCAGCGCATGTGCAGGTAGCCGGGCCTTCCAGAAGTACAAAATTGGTTCAAACAACACCCCACCATGATAGTGTACACACCATGTGGACACACACAATTTTTGGGTCATTCCTACCCTCCGAGGCTCGCTTTCCAGGGAAACCTAATCCATTGACAAATTGCCGTCAGCGCATGTGCGTGTAGCCGGACTTTTGGGGTACAAAATTGGTTCAAACAACACCCCACCATGATAGTGTACACATTATGTGGACACACACGATTTTGGGGTCATTCCCACAATCAGAGGCTCGCTTTCCGGGAAACCCTAATCCATTGACCGTCTTGTCTACAACATTGACTAATTGCCATCAGCGCATGTGCGAGTAGTGGACGCACCCGGGGTACAAAATTGGTTCAAACAACACCCCACCATGATAGTGTACACACCATGTGGACACACACAATTTTTGGGTCATTCCCACCCTCAGAGGCACGCTTTTAGGAAACCCTAATCCATTGACAAATTGCCGTCGAGCGCATGTGCGTGTAGCCGGACGCACCAGGGGTACAAAATTGGTTCAAACAACACCCCACCATGATAGTGTACACATTATGTGGACACACACGATTTTGGGGTCATTCCCACAATCAGGAGCTCGCTTTCCGGGGAAACCCTAATCCATTGACCGTCTTGTCTACAACATTGACTAATTGCCATCAGCGCATGTGCATGTAGCGGGACCTTTTGGGAGTACAAAATAGGTTCAAACAACACCCCACCATGATAGTGTACACACCATGTGGACACACACAATTTTTGGGTCATTCCCGCCCCTCAGAGCTCGCTTTCCGGGGAAACCTAATCCATTGACAAATTGCCGTCGGCGCATGTGCGTGTAGCCGGACGCACCCGGGGTACAAAATTGGTTCAAACAACACCCCACCATGATAGTGTACACATTATGTGGACACACACGATTTTGGGGTCATTCCCACAATCAGAGGCTCGCTTTCCGGGGAAACCCTAATCCATTGACCGTCTTGTCTACAACATTGACTAATTGCCATCAGCGCATGTGCGTGTAGCTGGGCCTTTTAGGGGGTACAAAATTGGTTCAAACAACACCCCACCATGATAGTGTACACACCATGTGGACACACACAATTTTTGGGTCATTCCCACCTTCAGAGGCACGCTTTCCGGGGAAACCTAATCCATTGACAAATTGCCGTCGGCGCATGTGCGTGTAGCCGGACGCACCCGGGAGTACAAAATTGGTTCAAACAACACCCCACCATGATAATGTACACACCATGTGGACACACACGATTTTGGGGTCATTCCCACAATCAGAGGCTCGCTTTCCGGGGAAACCTAATCCATTGACCGTCTTGTCTACAACATTGACTAATTGCCATCCAGCATGTGCATGTAGCTGGGACGCACCGAGGGGTACAAAATTGGTTCAAACAACACCCCACCATGATAGTGTACACACCATGTGGACACACACAATTTTGGGTCATTCCCACCCTCAGAGGCTCGCTTTCGGGGAAACCTAATCCATTGACAAATTGCCGTCGAGCGCATGTGCGTGTAGCCGGCCGCACCGGGGTACAAAATTGGTTCAAACAACACCCCACCATGATAGTGTACACATTATGTGGACACACACGATTTTGGGGTCATTCCCACAATCAGAGGCTCGCTTTCGAGGGAAACCCTAATCCATTGGCCGTCTTGTCTACAACATTGACTAATTGCCATCAGCGCATGTGCGTGTAGCTGGGCCTTTTAGGGAGTACAAAATTGGTTCAAACAACACCCCACCATGATAGTGTACACACCATGTGGACACACACAATTTTTGGGTCATTCCCACCGAGAGGCACGCTTTCGGGAAACCTAATCCATTGACAAATTGCCGTCGGCGCATGTGCGTGTAGCCGGACGCACCCGGGTACAAAATTGGTTCAAACAACACCCCACCATGATAATGTACACACCATGTGGACACACACGATTTTGGGGTCATTCCCACAATCAGAGGCTCGCTTTCAGGAAACCCTAATCCATTGACCGTCTTGTCTACAACATTGACTAATTGCCATCAGCGCATGTGCGTGTAGCTGGACGAACCGGGGTACAAAATTGGTTCAAACAACACCCCACCATGATAGTGTACACACCATGTGGACACACACAATTTTTGGGTCATTCCCACCTCAGAGGCACGCTTTCCGGGAAACCCTAATCCATTGACAAATTGCCGTCGGCGCATGTGCGTGTAGCCGGACGCACTTTTGGGTACAAAATTGGTTCAAACAACACCCCACCATGATAGTGTACACATTATGTGGACACACACGATTTTGGGGTCATTCCCACAATCAGGAGCTCGCTTTCCGGGAAACCCTAATCCATTGACCGTCTTGTCTACAACATTGACTAATTGCCATCGGCGCATGTGCATGTAGCCGGACGCACCCGGGGGGTACAAAATTGGTTCAAAAAACACCCCACCATGATAGTGTACACAACATGTGGACACACACAATTTTTGTGTCAGTCACACACTCAGAGGCTCGCTTTCCGGGAAACCCTAATCCATTGACAAATTGCCGTCGGCGCATGTGCGTGTAGCAGACGCACCGGGGTACAAAATTGGTTCAAACAACACCCCACCATGATAGTGTACACATTATGTGGACACACACGATTTTGGGGTCATTCCCACAATCAGAGGCTCGCTTTCAAACCCTAATCCATTGACCGTCTTGTCTACAACATTGACTAATTGCCATCGAGCGCATGTGCGTGTAGCTGGACGCACCGGGGGGTACAAAATTGGTTCAAACAACACCCCACCATGATAGTGTACACACCATGTGGACACACACAATTTTTGGGTCATTCCCACCTTAGAGGCACGCTTTTAGAAACCCTAATACATTGACTAATTGCCGTCAGCGCATGTGCGTGTAGCCGGACGCACCCGGGGGTACAAAATTGGTTCAAACAACACCCCACCATGATAATGTACACACCATGTGGACACACACGATTTTTGGGGTCATTCCCACAATCAGAGGCTCGCTGTCCCGGGACACCCTAATCCATTGACCGTCTTGTCTACAACATTGACTAATTGCCATCGGCGCATGTGCATGTAGCCGGACGCACCGGAAGTACAAAATTGGTTCAAACAACACCCCACCATGATAGTGTACACACCATGTGGACACACACAATTTTTGGGTCATTCCCACCCTCAGAGGCTCGCTTTCCGGAAACCCTAATCCATTGACAAATTGCCGTCGGCGCATGTGCGTGTAGCCGGACGCACCGGGGTACAAAATTGGTTCAAACAACACCCCACCATGATAGTGTACACATTATGTGGACACACACGATTTTGGGGTCATTCCCACAATCAAGGGCTCGCTTTCCGGGAAACCCTAATCCATTGACCGTCTTGTCTACAACATTGACTAATTGCCATCAGCGCATGTGCGTGTAGCTGGACGCACCAGAAGTACAAAATTGGTTCAAACAACACCCCACCATGATAGTGTACACACAATGTGGACACACACAATTTTTAGTTACATTCACACCAACACAGGCAAGCATTCAAGCCAAACACAAATCCATTTACAAATTGCCGTCAGCGCATGTGCGTGTAGCGGGCCTTGCAGGGGTACAAAATTGGTTCAAACAACACCCCACCATGATAGTGTACACACCATGTGGACACACACAATTTTGGGTCATTCCCACAATCAGAGGCACGCTTTCGGGGAAACCTAATCCATTGACAAATTGCCGTCGGCGCATGTGCGTGTGGGGGACGCACCGGGGGTACAAAATTGGTTCAAACAACACCCCACCATGATAATGTACACACCATGTGGACACACACGATTTTTGGGGTCATTCCCACAATCCGAGGTTCGCTTTCCAGGGAAACCCTAATCCATTGACCGTGCTGTCTACAACATTGACTAATTGCCGTCAGCGCATGTGCATGTAGCCGGACGCACCCGGGGGGTACAAAATTGGTTCAAAAAACACCCCACCATGATAGTGTACACACAATGTGGACACACACGATTTTTTTGGGTCATTCCCACCCTCAGGCTCGCTTTCCGGAAACCCTAATCCATTGACAAATTGCCGTCGGCGCATGTGCGTGTAGCCGGACGCACCCGGGGTACAAAATTGGTTCAAACAACACCCCACCATGATAGTGTACACATTATGTGGACACACACGATTTTGGGGTCATTCCCACAATCAGAGGCTCGCTTTCCGGGGAAACCCTAATCCATTGACCGTCTTGTCTACAACATTGACTAATTGCCATCAGCGCATGTGCGTGTAGCTGGGCGCACCCGGGGTACAAAATTGGTTCAAACAACACCCCACCATGATAGTGTACACACCATGTGGACACACACAATTTTTGGGTCATTCCCACCTTAGAGGCACGCTTTTCGGGAAACCTAATCCATTGACAAATTGCCGTCGGCGCATGTGCGTGTAGCCGGACGCACCAGGGGTACAAAATTGGTTCAAACAACACCCCACCATGATAATGTACACACCATGTGGACACACACGATTTTGGGGTCATTCCCACAATCAGAGGCTCGCTTTCCGGGGAAACCCTAATCCATTGACCGTCTTGTCTACAACATTGACTAATTGCCATCAGCGCATGTGCGTGTAGCTGGGCCTTTTGAGGGTACAAAATTGGTTCAAACAACACCCCACCATGATAGTGTACACACCATGTGGACACACACAATTTTTGGGTCATTCCCGCCCCTTAGAGGCACGCTTTTCGGGGAAACCCTAATCCATTGACAAATTGCCGTCGAGCGCATGTGCGTGTAGCCGGACGCACCCGGGGTACAAAATTGGTTCAAACAACACCCCACCATGATAGTGTACACATTATGTGGACACACACGATTTTGGGTCATTCCCACAATCAGAGGCTCGCTTTCCGGGAAACCCTAATCCATTGACCGTCTTGTCTACAACATTGACTAATTGCCATCTGCGCATGTGCGTGTAGCTGGACGCACCGGGGTACAAAATTGGTTCAAACAACACCCCACCATGATAGTGTACACACCATGTGGACACACACAATTTTGGGTCATTCCCACCTTAGAGGCACGCTTTTCGGGAAACCTAATCCATTGACAATTTGCCGTCTGCGCATGTGCGTGTAGCGGGACGCACCCGGGGGTACAAAATTGGTTCAAACAACACCCCACCATGATAATGTACACACCATGTGGACACACACCATTTTGGGGTCATTCCCACAATCAGAGTTCGCTTTCGAGGGAAACCCTAATCCATTGACCGTCTTGTCTACAACATTGACTAATTGCCGTCGAGCGCATGTGCATGTAGCCGGACGCACCCGGGGTACAAAATTGGTTCAAACAACACCCCACCATGATAGTGTACACACCATGTGGACACACACAATTTTTGGGTCATTCCCACCCTCAGAGGCTCGCTTTCAAACCCTAATCCATTGACAAATTGCCGTCGGCGCATGTGCGTGTAGCCGGACGCACCCGGGGTACAAAATTGGTTCAAACAACACCCCACCATGATAGTGTACACATTATGTGGACACACACGATTTTGGGGTCATTCCCACAATCAGAGGCTCGCTTTCCGGGAAACCTAATCCATTGACCGTCTTTGTCTACAACATTGACTAATTGCCATCGAGCGCATGTGCGTGTAGCTGGACGCACCCGGGGGTACAAAATTGGTTCAAACAACACCCCACCATGATAGTGTACACACCATGTGGACACACACAATTTTTGGGTCATTCCCACCTTAGAGGCACGCTTTCCGGGGAAACCTAATCCATTGACAAATTGCCGTCGAGCGCATGTGCGTGTAGGGCCTTGGGAAGTACAAAATTGCTTCAAACAACACCCCACCATGATAATGTACACACGATGTGGACACACACGATTTTGGGGTCTTTCCCACAATCAGAGGCTCGCTTTCCGGGGAAACCCTAATCCATTGACCGTCTTGTCTACAACATTGACTAATTGCCATCGGCGCATGTGCGTGTAGCGGGCCTTTTGAAGTACAAAATTGGTTCAAACAACACCCCACCATGATAGTGTACACACCATGTGGACACACACAATTTTTGGGTCATTCCCACCCTCAGAGGCTCGCTTTCCGGGGAAACCCTAATCCATTGACAAATTGCCGTCGAGCGCATGTGCGTGTAGCCGGACGCACCCGGGGTACAAAATTGGTTCAAACAACACCCCACCATGATAGTGTACACATTATGTGGACACACACGATTTTGGGGTCATTCCCACAATCAGAGGCTCGCTTTCCGGAAACCCTAATCCATTGACCGTCTTGTCTACAACATTGACTAATTGCCATCAGCGCATGTGCGTGTATTGGGCACCAGGGAGTACAAAATTGGTTCAAACAACACCCCACCATGATAGTGTACACACCATGTGGACACACACAATTTTTGGGTCATTCCCACCTTAGAGGCACGCTTTTCGGAAACCTAATCCATTGACAAATTGCCGTCGAGCGCATGTGCGTGTAGCCGGACGCACCCGGGGAGTACAAAATTGGTTCAAACAACACCCCACCATGATAATGTACACACCATGTGGACAAACACGATTTTTGGGGTCATTCCCACAATCAGAGGCTCGCTTTCCGGGAAACCCTAATCCATTGACCGTCTTGTCTACAACATTGACTAATTGCCATCAGCGCATGTGCATGTGGCCGGACGCACCCGGGGTACAAAATTGGTTCAAACAACACCCCACCATGATAGTGTACACACCATGTGGACACACACAATTTTTGGGTCATTCCCACCCTCAGAGGCTCGCTTTCCGGGAAACCCTAATCCATTGACAAATTGCCGTCGGCGCATGTGCGTGTAGCCGGACGCCGGGGTACAAAATTGGTTCAAACAACACCCCACCATGATAGTGTACACATTATGTGGACACACACGATTTTGGGGTCATTCCCACAATCAGAGGCTCGCTTTCCGGGGAAACCCTAATCCATTGACCGCCTTTTCTACAACATTGACTAATTTCCATCAGCGCATGTGCGTGTAGCTGGACGCACCTAGGGGTACAAAATTGGTTCAAACAACACCCCACCATGATAGTGTACACAGCATGTGGACACTCACAATTTTTGGGTCATTCCCACCCTCAGAGGCACGCTTTCCGGAAACCCTAATCCATTGACAAATTGCCGTCGGCGCATGTGCGTCTAGCCGGACGCACCGGGGTACAAAATTGGTTCAAACAACACCCCACCATGATAGTGTACACATTATGTGGACACACACGATTTTGGGGTCATTCCCACAATCAGAGGCTCGCTTTCCGGGGAAACCCTAATCCATTGACCGTCTTGTCTACAACATTGACTAATTTCCATCAGCTCTTGTGCGTGTAGCTGGACGCACCGGGGGGTACAAAATTGGTTCAAACAACACCCCACCATGATAGTGTACACACCATGTGGACACACACAATTTTGGGGTCATTCCCACCTTCAGAGGCACGCTTTAGGAAACCCTAATCCATTGACAACATTGACTAATTGCCCTCAGCGCATGTGCGTGTAGGACGCACCCGGGGGTACAAAATTGGTTCAAACAACACCCCACCATGATAGTGTACACACCATGTGGACACACACGATTTTGGGGTCATTCCCACAATCAGAGGCTCGCTTTCCGGGAAACCTAATCCATTGACCGTCTTGTCTACAACATTGACTAATTGCCATCAGCGCATGTGCGTGTAGCGGACGCACCCGGGGTACAAAATTGGTTCAAACAACACCCCACCATGATAGTGTACACACCATGTGGACACACACAATTTTTGGGTCATTCCCACAATCCGAGTTTCGCTTTCGAAACCCTAATCCATTGACCGTGTTGTCTACAACATTGACTAATTGCCGTCAGCGCATGTGCATGTAGCCGGACGCACCCGGGGGTACAAAATTGGTTCAAACAACACCCCACCATGATAGTGTACACATTATGTGGACACACACGATTTTTGGGGTCATTCCCACAATCCGAGGCTCGCTTTCCAGGGAAACCCTAATCCATTGACCGTGTTGTCTACAACATTGACTAATTGCCATCGAGCGCATGTGCGTGTAGCTGGGCCTTTTAGGGGTACAAAATTGGTTCAAACAACACCCCACCATGATAGTGTACACACCAAGAGGCCACACACAATTTTGGGTCATTCCCACCTTAGAGGCACGCTTTTAGGAAACCCTAATCCATTGACAAATTGCCGTCGGCGCATGTGCGTGTAGCCGGGCACCGGAGGTACAAAATTGGTTCAAACAACACCCCACCATGATAATGTACACACCATGTGGACACACACGATTTTGGGGTCATTCCCACAATCAGAGGCTCGCTTTCCGGGAAACCCTAATCCATTGACCGTCTTGTCTACAACATTGACTAATTGCCATCGGCGCATGTGCATGTAGCCGGACCTTTTGGGAGTACAAAATTGGTTCAAACAACACCCCACCATGATAGTGTACACACCATGTGGACACACACAATTTTTGGGTCATTCCCACCCTCAGAGGCTCGCTTTCCGGAAACCCTAATCCATTGACAAATTGCCGTCGGCGCATGTGCGTGTAGCCGGACGCACCGGGGTACAAAATTGGTTCAAACAACACCCCACCATGATAGTGTACACATTATGTGGACACACACGATTTTGGGGTCATTCCCACAATCAGAGGCTCGCTTTCCGGGAAACCCTAATCCATTGACCGTCTTGTCTACAACATTGACTAATTGCCATCGGCGCATGTGCGTGTAGCTGGACGCACCAGGGGTACATAATTGGTTCAAACAACACCCCACCATGATAGTGTACACACCATGTGGACACACACAATTTTTGGGTCATTCCCACCTTAGAGGCACGCTTTTCGGAAACCTAATCCATTGACAAATTGCCGTCGGCGCATGTGCGTGTAGCCGGACGCACCGGGGTACAAAATTGGTTCAAACAACACCCCACCATGATAATGTACACACCATGTGGACACACACGATTTTGGGGTCATTCCCACAATCAGAGTTTCGCTTTCCGGAAACCCTAATCCATTGACCGTCTTGTCTACAACATTGACTAATTGCCGTCGGCGCATGTGCATGTAGCCGGACGCACCAAGTACAAAATTGGTTCAAACAACACCCCACCATGATAGTGTACACACCATGTGGACACACACAATTTTTGGGTCATTCCCACCCTCAGGCACGCTTTCGGGGAAACCCTAATCCATTGACAAATTGCCGTCAGCGCATGTGCGTGTAGCCGGACGCACCCGGGGGTACAAAATTGGTTCAAACAACACCCCACCATGATAGTGTACACATTATGTGGACACACACGATTGTTGGGGTCATTCCCACAATCAGAGGCTCGCTTTCCGGGGAAACCTAATCCATTGACCGTCTTGTCTACAACATTGACTAATTGCCATCGGCGCATGTGCGTGTATTGGGACGCACCCGGGGTACAAAATTGGTTCAAACAACACCCCACCATGATAGTGTACACACCATGTGGACACACACAATTTATGGGGTGATTCCCCACTTCAGAGGCTCGCTTTTCAGTGAAACCCTAATCCATTGACAAATTGCCGTCAGCGCATGTGCGTGTAGCCGGACGCACCCGGGGGTACAAAATTGGTTCAAACAACACCCCACCATGATAATGTACACACCATGTGGACACACACGATTTTGGGGTCTTTCCCACAATCAGAGGCTCGCTTTCCGGGGAAACCCTAATCCATTGACCGTCTTGTCTACAACATTGACTAATTGCCATCGGCGCATGTGCGTGTAGCTGGACGCACCGGGGTACAAAATTGGTTCAAACAACACCCCACCATGATAGTGTACACACCATGTGGACACACACAATTTTGGGTCATTCCCACCCTCAGAGGCACGCTTTCCGGGAAACCTAATCCATTGACAAATTGCCGTCGAGCGCATGTGCGTGTAGCCGGACGCACCGGGGAGTACAAAATTGGTTCAAACAACACCCCACCATGATAATGTACACATTATGTGGACACACACGATTTTGGGGTCATTCCCACAATCAGAGGCTCGCTTTCCGGAAACCCTAATCCATTGACCGTCTTGTCTACAACATTGACTAATTGCCATCAGCGCATGTGCGTGTAGCGGACGCACCCGGGGTACAAAATTGGTTCAAACAACACCCCACCATGATAGTGTACACACCATGTGGACACACACAATTTTTGGGTCATTCCCACCCTCAGAGGCTCGCTTTCCGGGGAAACCTAATCCATTGACAAATTGCCGTCGAGCGCATGTGCGTGTAGCCGGACGCACCCGGGGTACAAAATTGGTTCAAACAACACCCCACCATGATAGTGTACACATTATGTGGACACACACGATTTTGGGGTCATTCCCACAATCAGAGGCTCGCTTTCCGGGGAAACCCTAATCCATTGACCGTCTTGTCTACAACATTGACTAATTGCCATCAGCGCATGTGCGTGTAGCTGGACGCACCTTTTAGGGTACAAAATTGGTTCAAACAACACCCCACCATGATAGTGTACACACCATGTGGACACACACAATTTTTGGGTCATTCCCACCTCAGAGGCACGCTTTTGGGGAAACCCTAATCCATTGACAAATTGCCGTCGGCGCATGTGCGTGTAGCGGGCCTTTTGGGGTACAAAATTGGTTCAAACAACACCCCACCATGATAATGTACACACCATGTGGACACACACGATTTTGGGGTCATTCCCACAATCAGGGTTCGCTTTCCGGGAAACCCTAATCCATTGACCGTCTTGTCTACAACATTGACTAATTGCCGTCGAGCGCATGTGCATGTAGCCGGACGCACCCGGGGAGTACAAAATTGGTTCAAACAACACCCCACCATGATAGTGTACACACCATGTGGACACACACAATTTTTGGGTCATTCCCACCCTCAGAGGCTCGCTTTCCGGAAACCCTAATCCATTGACAAATTGCCGTCGGCGCATGTGCGTGTAGCCGGACGCACCGGGGGTACAAAATTGGTTCAAACAACACCCCACCATGATAGTGTACACATTATGTGGACACACACGATTTTGGGGTCATTCCCACAATCAGAGGCTCGCTTTCCGGAAACCCTAATCCATTGACCGTCTTGTCTACAACATTGACTAATTGCCATCAGCGCATGTGCGTGTAGCTGGGCGCACCCAGGGGTACAAAATTGGTTCAAACAACACCCCACCATGATAGTGTACACACCATGTGGACACACACAATTTTGGGTCATTCCCACCTTAGAGGCACGCTTTCGGGGAAACCTAATCCATTGACAAATTGCCGTCGGCGCATGTGCGTGTAGCCGGACGCACCCGGGGTACAAAATTGGTTCAAACAACACCCCACCATGATAATGTACACACCATGTGGACACACACGATTTTGGGGTCATTCCCACAATCAGAGGCTCGCTTTCCGGGAAACCCTAATCCATTGACCGTCTTGTCTACAACATTGACTAATTGCCATCAGCGCATGTGCGTGTAGCCGGACGCACCGGGGGTATAAAATTGGTTCAAACAACACCCCACCATGATAGTGTACACACCATGTGGACACACACAATTTTTGGGTCATTCCCACCCTTAGAGGCACGCTTTTCGGGGAAACCCTAATCCATTGACAAATTGCCGTCGGCGCATGTGCGTGTAGCCGGACGCACCAGGGGTACAAAATTGGTTCAAACAACACCCCACCATGATAATGTACACACCATGTGGACACACACGATTTTGGGGTCTTTCCCACAATCCGAGGTTCGCTTTCAAACCCTAATCCATTGACCGTCTTGTCTACAACATTGACTAATTGCCGTCAGCGCATGTGCATGTAGCCGGACCTTTTGGGGTACAAAATTGGTTCAAACAACACCCCACCATGATAGTGTACACACCATGTGGACACACACAATTTTTGGGTCATTACCACCCTCAGAGGCTCGCTTTCCGGGAAACCCTAATCCATTGACAAATTGCCGTCGGCGCATGTGCGTGTAGCCGGGCGGGGTACAAAATTGGTTCAAACAACACCCCACCATGATAGTGTACACATTATGTGGACACACACGATTTTGGGGTCATTCCCACAATCAGGCTCGCTTTCCGGGGAAACCCTAATCCATTGACCGTCTTGTCTACAACATTGACTAATTGCCATCAGCGCATGTGCGTGTAGCTGGGCCTTTGGGGTACAAAATTGGTTCAAACAACACCCCACCATGATAGTGTACACACCATGTGGACACACACAATTTTGGGTCATTCCCACCTTAGAGGCACGCTTTTAGGGAAACCCTAATCCATTGACAAATTGCCGTCGGCGCATGTGCGTGTAGCGGACGCACCGGGGGTACAAAATTGGTTCAAACAACACCCCACCATGATAATGTACACACCATGTGGACACACACGATTTTGGGGTCTTTCCCACAATCAGAGGTTCGCTTTCCGGAAACCCTAATCCATTGACCGTCTTTGTCTACAACATTGACTAATTGCCATCGGCGCATGTGCATGTAGCGGGCCTTTTGGGGTACAAAATTGGTTCAAACAACACCCCACCATGATAGTGTACACACCATGTGGACACACACAATTTTTGGGTCATTCCCACCCTCCGAGGCTCGCTTTCCGGGGAAACCTAATCCATTGACAAATTGCCGTCGGCGCATGTGCGTGTAGCCGGACGCACCCGGGGTACAAAATTGGTTCAAACAACACCCCACCATGATAGTGTACACATTATGTGGACACACACGATTTTGGGGTCATTCCCACAATCAGAGGCTCGCTTTCCGGGGAAACCCTAATCCATTGGCCGTCTTGTCTACAACATTGACTAATTGCCATCAGCGCATGTGCGTGTAGTTGGGCGCACCGGGGTACAAAATTGGTTCAAACAACACCCCACCATGATAGTGTACACACCATGTGGACACACACAATTTTTGGGTCATTCCCACCTTCAGAGGCACGCTTTTCGGAAACCCTAATCCATTGACAAATTGCCGTCGGCGCATGTGCGTGTAGCCGGACGCACCCGGGGTACAAAATTGGTTCAAACAACACCCCACCATGATAATGTACACACCATGTGGACACACACGATTTTGGGGTCATTCCCACAATCAGAGGCTCGCTTTCCGGGGAAACCCTAATCCATTGACCGTCTTGTCTACAACATTGACTAATTGCCATCGGCGCATGTGCATGTAGCCGGGCCTTTTAGGGGTACAAAATTGGTTCAAACAACACCCCACCATGATAGTGTACACACCATGTGGACACACACAATTTTTGGGTCATTCCCACCTCAGAGGCTCGCTTTCGGGGAAACCTAATCCATTGACAAATTGCCGTCGGCGCATGTGCGTGTAGCCGGACGCACCGGGGGTACAAAATTGGTTCAAACAACACCCCACCATGATAGTGTACACATTATGTGGACACACACGATTTTGGGGTCATTCCCACAATCAGAGGCTCGCTTTCCGGGAAACCTAATCCATTGACCGTCTTGTCTACAACATTGACTAATTGCCATCGGCGCATGTGCGTGTAGCTGGGCCTTTGGGAGTACAAAATTGGTTCAAACAACACCCCACCATGATAGTGTACACACCATGTGGACACACACAATTTTTGGGTCATTCCCACCTTCAGAGGCACGCTTTTCGGAAACCTAATCCATTGACAAATTGCCGTCGAGCGCATGTGCGTGTAGCCGGACGCACCAGGGGTACAAAATTGGTTCAAACAACACCCCACCATGATAATGTACACACCATGTGGACACACACGATTTTGGGGTCATTCCCACAATCAGAGGCTCGCTTTCCGGGGAAACCCTAATCCATTGACCGTCTTGTCTACAACATTGACTAATTGCCGTCGAGCGCATGTGCATGTAGCCGGACGCACCCGGGGTACAAAATTGGTTCAAACAACACCCCACCATGATAGTGTACACACCATGTGGACACACACAATTTTGGGTCATTCCCACCCTCAGAGGCTCGCTTTCCGGAAACCCTAATCCATTGACAAATTGCCGTCGGCGCATGTGCGTGTAGCCGGACGCACCCGGGGAGTACAAAATTGGTTCAAACAACACCCCACCATGATAGTGTACACATTATGTGGACACACACGATTTTGGGGTCATTCCCACAATCAGAGGCTCGCTTTCGGGAAACCCTAATCCATTGACCGTCTTGTCTACAACATTGACTAATTGCCATCGGCGCATGTGCGTGTAGCTGGACGCACCCGGGGTACAAAATTGGTTCAAACAACACCCCACCATGATAGTGTACACACCATGTGGACACACACAATTTTTGGGTCATTCCCACCCTCAGAGGCACGCTTTCCAGGGAAACTCTAATCCATTGACAAATTGCCGTCAGCGCATGTGCGTGTAGCCGGACGCACCCGGGGGTACAAAATTGGTTCAAACAAAACCCCACCATGGTAGTGTACACACTATGTGGACACACACGATTTTGGGGTCATTCCCACAATCAGAGGCTCGCTTTCCGGGAAACCCTAATCCATTGACCGTCTTGTCTACAACATTGACTAATTGCCATCGGCGCATGTGCGTGTAGTTGGACGCACCCGGGGTACAAAATTGGTTCAAACAACACCCCACCATGATAGTGTACACACCATGTGGACACACACAATTTTGGGTCATTCCCACCTTAGAGGCACGCTTTTGGGAAACCCTAATCCATTGACAAATTGCCGTCGGCGCATGTGCGTGTAGCCGGACCTTTAGGGGTACAAAATTGGTTCAAACAACACCCCACCATGATAATGTACACACCATGTGGACACACAAGATTTTGGGGTCATTCCCACAATCAGAGGCTCGCTTTCCGGAAACCCTAATCCATTGACCGTCTTGTCTACAACATTGACTAATTGCCATCGAGCGCATGTGCATGTAGCCGGACGCACCCGGGGTACAAAATTGGTTCAAACAACACCCCACCATGATAGTGTACACACCATGTGGACACACACAATTTTGGGTCATTCCCACCCTCAGAGGCTCGCTTTCCGGGAAACCCTAATCCATTGACAAATTGCCGTCGAGCGCATGTGCGTGTAGCCGGACGCACCCGGGGTACAAAATTGGTTCAAACAACACCCCACCATGATAGTGTACACATTATGTGGACACACACGATTTTAGGGTCATTCCCACAATCAGAGGCTCGCTTTCCGGGGAAACCCTAATCCATTGACCGTCTTGTCTACAACATTGACTAATTGCCATCAGCGCATGTGCGTGTAGCTGGACGCACCGAGGGTACAAAATTGGTTCAAACAACACCCCACCATGATAGTGTACACACCATGTGGACACACACAATTTTTGGGTCATTCCCACCTGAGGCACGCTTTTCGGAAACCTAATCCATTGACAAATTGCCGTCGGCGCATGTGCGTGTAGCCGGACGCACCGGGAGTACAAAATTGGTTCAAACAACACCCCACCATGATAATGTACACACCATGTGGACACACACGATTTTGGGGTCATTCCCACAATCAGAGGCTCGCTTTCCGGAAACCCTAATCCATTGACCGTCTTGTCTACAACATTGACTAATTGCCATCGGCGCATGTGCATGTAGCCGGGCCTTTTGGGAGTACAAAATTGGTTCAAACAACACCCCACCATGATAGTGTACACACCATGTGGACACACACAATTTTTGGGTCATTCCCACCCTCAGAGGCTCGCTTTCCGAAACCTAATCCATTGACAAATTGCCGTCGGCGCATGTGCGTGTAGCCGGGCCTTTTGGGGTACAAAATTGGTTCAAACAACACCCCACCATGATAGTGTACACATTATGTGGACACACACGATTTTGGGGTCATTCCCACAATCAGAGGCTCGCTTTCCGGGGGAAACCCTAATCCATTGACCGTCTTGTCTACAACATTGACTAATTGCCATCAGCGCATGTGCGTGTAGCTGGGCGCACCAGGGTACAAAATTGGTTCAAACAACACCCCACCATGATAGTGTACACACCATGTGGACACACACAATTTTTGGGTCATTCCCACCTTCGAGGCACGCTTTTCGGAAACCCTAATCCATTGACAAATTGCCGTCAGCGCATGTGCGTGTAGCAGGACGCACCCGGGGGTACAAAATTGGTTCAAACAACACCCCACCATGATAATGTACAAACCATGTGGACACACACGATTTTGGGGTCATTCCCACAATCAGAGGCTCGCTTTCCGGAAACCCTAATCCATTGACCGTCTTGTCTACAACATTGACTAATTGCCATCGGCGCATGTGCATGTAGCCGGACGCACCCGGGAGTACAAAATTGGTTCAAACAACACCCCACCATGATAGTGTACACACCATGTGGACACACACAATTTTTGGGTCATTCCCACCCTCAGAGGCTCGCTTTCGGGGAAACCCTAATCCATTGACAAATTGCCGTCAGCGCATGTGCGTGTAGCCGGACGCACCCGGGGTACAAAATTGGTTCAAACAACACCCCACCATGATAGTGTACACATTATGTGGACACACACGATTTTGGGGTCATTCCCACAATCAGAGGCTCGCTTTCCGGAAACCCTAATCCATTGACCGTCTTGTCTACAACATTGACTAATTGCCATCGGCGCATGTGCGTGTATTGGACGCACCAGAAGTACAAAATTGGTTCAAACAACACCCCACCATGATAGTGTACACACCATGTGGACACACACAATTTTTGGGTCATTCCCACCTTCCGAGGCACGCTTTTCGGAAACCCTAATCCATTGACAAATTGCCGTCGGCGCATGTGCGTGTAGCCGGACGCACCAGGGGTACAAAATTGGTTCAAACAACACCCCACCATGATAATGTACACACCATGTGGACACACACGATTTTGGGGTCATTCCCACAATCAGAGGCTCGCTTTCCGGGGAAACCCTAATCCATTGACCGTCTTGTCTACAACATTGACTAATTGCCATCGGCGCATGTGCATGTAGCCGGACGGACCAGGGGTACAAAATTGGTTCAAACAACACCCCACCATGATAGTGTACACACCATGTGGACACACACAATTTTTGGGTCATTCCCACCCTCAGAGGCTCGCTTTCCGGAAACCTAATCCATTGACAAATTGCCGTCGGCGCATGTGCGTGTAGCCGGACGCACCCGGGTACAAAATTGGTTCAAACAACACCCCACCATGATAGTGTACACATTATGTGGACACACACGATTTTGGGGTCATTCCCACAATCAGAGGCTCGCTTTCCGGGAAACCCTAATCCATTGACCGTCTTGTCTACAACATTGACTAATTGCCATCGGCGCATGTGCGTGTAGTGGACGCACCAGGGTACAAAATTGGTTCAAACAACACCCCACCATGATAGTGTACACACCATGTGGACACACACAATTTTGGGTCATTCCCACCTAGAGGCACGCTTTTGGAAACCCTAATCCATTGACAAATTGCCGTCGCGCATGTGCGTGTAGCCGGACCTTTTGGGGTACAAAATTGGTTCAAACAACACCCCACCATGATAATGTACACACCATGTGGACACACACGATTTTGGGGTCATTCCCACAATCAGGAGGCTCGCTTTCCGGGGAAACCCTAATCCATTGACCGTCTTGTCTACAACATTGACTAATTGCCGTCAGCGCATGTGCATGTAGCCGGGCCTTTTGAAGTACAAAATTGGTTCAAACAACACCCCACCATGATAGTGTACACACCATGTGGACACACACAATTTTTGGGTCATTCCCACCCTCAGAGGCTCGCTTTCCGGGAAACCCTAATCCATTGACAAATTGCCGTCAGCGCATGTGCGTGTAGCCGGACGCACCCGGGGTACAAAATTGGTTCAAACAACACCCCACCATGATAGTGTACACATTATGTGGACACACACGATTTTGGGGTCATTCCCACAATCAGAGGCTCGCTTTCCGGAAACCTAATCCATTGACCGTGCTGTCTACAACATTGACTAATTGCCATCAGCGCATGTGCGTGTAGCTGGACGCACCCGGGGGTACAAAATTGGTTCAAACAACACCCCACCATGATAGTGTACACACCATGTGGACACACACAATTTTTGGGGTCATTCCCACAATCCGAGGCTCGCTTTCCAGGGAAACCCTAAACCATTGACCGTCTTGTCTACAACATTGACTAATTGCCGTCAGGCGCATGTGCGTGTAGGGACGCACCGGGAGTACAAAATTGGTTCAAACAACACCCCACCATGATAGTGTACACACGATGTGGACACACACGATTTTTGGGTCATTCCCACAATCAGAGGCTCGCTTTCGGGAAACCCTAATCCATTGGCCGTCTTGTCTACAACATTGACTAATTGCCATCGAGCGCATGTGCGTGTAGCGGACGCACCGGGGTACAAAATTGGTTCAAACAACACCCCACCATGATAGTGTACACACCATGTGGACACACACAATTTTTGGGTCATTCCCACCCTCAGAGCTCGCTTTCCGGGGAAACCTAATCCATTGACAAATTGCCGTCAGCGCATGTGCGTGTAGCCGGACGCACCCGGGGGTACAAAATTGGTTCAAACAACACCCCACCATGATAGTGTACACATGATGTGGACCCACACGATTTTGGGGTCATTCCCACAATCAGAGGCTCGCTTTCCGGGAAACCCTAATCCATTGACCGTCTTGTCTACAACATTGACTAATTGCCATCAGCGCATGTGCGTGTAGCTGGACGCACCAGAGTACAAAATTGGTTCAAACAACACCCCACCATGATAGTGTACACACCATGTGGACACACACAATTTTTGGGTCATTCCCACCCTTAGAGGCTCGCTTTCCGGGGAAACCCTAATCCATTGACAAATTGCCGTCGAGCGCATGTGCGTGTAGCCGGACGCACCCGGGGTACAAAATTGGTTCAAACAACACCCCACCATGATAATGTACACATTATGTGGACACACACGATTTTGGGGTCATTCCCACAATCAGAGGCTCGCTTTCCGGGGAAACCCTAATCCATTGACCGTCTTGTCTACAACATTGACTAATTGCCATCAGCGCATGTGCGTGTAGCTGGGCCTTTTGGGGTACAAAATTGGTTCAAACAACACCCCACCATGATAGTGTACACACCATGTGGACACACACAATTTTGGGTCATTCCCACCTTCAGAGGCACGCTTTTCGGGAAACCCTAATCCATTGACAAATTGCCGTCGAGCGCATGTGCGTGTAGCCGGACGCACCCGGGGGGTAAAAAATTGGTTCAAACAACACCCCACCATGATAATGTACACACCATGTGGACACACACGATTTTGGGGTCTTTCCCACAATCAGAGGCTCGCTTTCCGGGGAAACCCTAATCCATTGACCGTCTTGTCTACAACATTGACCAAGTGCCGTGAGCGCATGTGCATGTAGCCGGACGCACCCGGGGGTACAAAATTGGTTCAAACAACACCCCACCATGATAGTGTACACACCATGTGGACACACGCAATGTTTGGTGAAATACCCGCCCTCCGAGGCTCGGTTTCCTGGGAATCCCTAATCCATTGACAAATTGCCGTCGAGCGCATGTGCGTGTAGCCGGACGCACCCGGGGTACAAAATTGGTTCAAACAACACCCCACCATGATAGTGTACACATTATGTGGACACACACGATTTTGGGGTCATTCCCACAATCAGAGGCTCGCTTTCCGGGGAAACCCTAATCCATTGGCCGTCTTGTCTACAACATTGACTAATTGCCATCGGCGCATGTGCGTGTATTGGGACGCACCAGGGTACAAAATTGGTTCAAACAACACCCCACCATGATAGTGTACACACCATGTGGACACACACAATTTTTGGGTCATTCCCACCTTAGAGGCACGCTTTTAGGAAACCTAATCCATTGACAAATTGCCGTCGAGCGCATGTGCGTGTAGCCGGACGCACCCGGGGGTACAAAATTGGTTCAAACAACACCCCACCATGATAATGTACACACCATGTGGACACACACGATTTTGGGGTCTTTCCCACAATCAAGGGTTCGCTTTCCGGGGAAACCCTAATCCATTGACCGTCTTGTCTACAACATTGACTAATTGCCATCAGCGCATGTGCATGTATGGACGCACCGGGGAGTACAAAATTGGTTCAAACAACACCCCACCATGATAGTGTACACACCATGTGGACACACACAATTTTTGGGTCATTCCCACCTCAGAGGCTCGCTTTCCGGGGAAACCCTAATCCATTGACAAATTGCCGTCGGCGCATGTGCGTGTAGCCGGACGCACCCGGGGTACAAAATTGGTTCAAACAACACCCCACCATGATAGTGTACACATTATGTGGACACACACGATTTTGGGGTCATTCCCACAATCAGAGGCTCGCTTTCCGGGAAACCCTAATCCATTGACCGTCTTGTCTACAACATTGACTAATTGCCATCGGCGCATGTGCGTGTAGCTGGACGCACCCGGGGGTACAAAATTGGTTCAAACAACACCCCACCATGATAGTGTACACACCATGTGGACACACACCATTTTCTGGGTCATTCCCACCTTCAGAGGCACGCTTTCGGGGAAACCCTAATCCATTGACAAATTGCCGTCAGCGCATGTGCGTGTAGCCGGACCTTTTGGGGTACAAAATTGGTTCAAACAACACCCCACCATGATAATGTACACATTATGTGGACACACACGATTTTGGGGTCATTCCCACAATCAGGAGCTCGCTTTCCGGGGAAACCCTAATCCATTGACCGTCTTGTCTACAACATTGACTAATTGCCATCGGCGCATGTGCATGTAGCGGACGCACCCGGGGTACAAAATTGGTTCAAACAACACCCCACCATGATAGTGTACACACCATGTGGACACACACAATTTTTGGGTCATTCCCACCCTCGAGGCACGCTTTTAGGAAACCTAATCCATTGACAAATTGCCGTCGGCGCATGTGCGTGTAGCCGGACGCACCCGGGGTACAAAATTGGTTCAAACAACACCCCACCATGATAGTGTACACATTATGTGGACACACACGATTTTGGGTCATTCCCACAATCAGAGGCTCGCTTTCCGGGAAACCCTAATCCATTGACCGTCTTGTCTACAACATTGACTAATTGCCATCGAGCGCATGTGCGTGTAGCTGGACGCACCCGGGGTACAAAATTGGTTCAAACAACACCCCACCATGATAGTGTACACACCATGTGGACACACACAATTTTTGGGTCATTCCCACAATCAGAGGCTCGCTTTCCGGGAAACCTAATCCATTGACCGTCTTTGTCTACAACATTGACTAATTGCCATCAGCGCATGTGCGTGTAGCTGGACGCACCCGGGGGTACAAAATTGGTTCAAACAACACCCCACCATGATAGTGTACACACCATGTGGACACACACGATTTTTGGGGCATTCCCACAATCCGAGGCTCGCTTTCCAGGGAAACCTAATCCATTGACCGTCTTGTCTACAACATTGACTAATTGCCATCGGCGCATGTGCATGTAGCGGACGCACCCGGGGTACAAAATTGGTTCAAACAACACCCCACCATGATAGTGTACACACCATGTGGACACACACAATTTTTGGGTCATTCCCACCTCAGAGGCTCGCTTTCCGGGGAAACCCTAATCCTTTGACAATTTGCCGTATGCGCATGTGCGTGTAGCCGGACGCACCCGGGGGTACAAAATTGGTTCAAACAACACCCCACCATGATAGTGTACACATTATGTGGACACACACGATTTTTGGGTCATTCCCACCCTCTCAGGCTCGCTTTTCAGGGAAACCCTAATCCATTGACCGTCTTTGTCTACAACATTGACTAATTGCCATCGAGCATGTGCGTGTAGGCTGGGCCTTACCAGGGAGTACAAAATTGGTTCAAACAACACCCCACCATGATAGTGTACACACCATGTGGACACACACAATTTTGGGTCATTCCCACCTTCAGAGGCACGCTTTCCGGGAAACCTAATCCATTGACAAATTGCCGTCAGCGCATGTGCGTGTAGCGGGCCTTTGGGGAGTACAAAATTGGTTCAAACAACACCCCACCATGATAGTGTACACATTATGTGGACACACAAGATTTTGGGGTCATTCCCACAATCAGAGGCTCGCTTTCCGGGGAAACCCTAATCCATTGACCGTCTTGTCTACAACATTGACTAATTGCCATCGGCGCATGTGCGTGTAGCCGGACGCACCCGCCAGTACAAAATTGGTTCAAACAACACCCCACCATGATAGTGTACACACCAAGTGGACACACACAATTTTTGGGTCATTCCCACCCTCAGAGGCACGCTTTCCGGAAACCCTAATCCATTGACAAATTGCCGTCGGCGCATGTGCGTGTAGCCGGACGCACCCGGGGTACAAAATTGGTTCAAACAACACCCCACCATGATAGTGTACACATTATGTGGACACACACGATTTTGGGGTCATTCCCACAATCAGAGGCTCGCTTTCCGGGGAAACCCTAATCCATTGACCGTCTTGTCTACAACATTGACTAATTGCCATCAGCGCATGTGCGTGTAGAGGGACGCAGACCGTGGTACGAAATTGGTTCAAACAACACCCCACCATGATAGTGTACACACCATGTGGACACACACAATTTTTGGGTCATTCCCACCTCAGAGGCACGCTTTTCGGGAAACCTAATCCATTGACTAATTGCCGTCAGCGCATGTGCGTGTAGCGGGACGCTCCCGGGGGTACAAAATTGGTTCAAACAACACCCCACCATGATATTGTACACACCATGTGGACACACATGATTTTGGGGTCATTCCCACAATCAGAGGCTCGCTTTCTGGGAAACCCTAATCCATTGACCGTCTTGTCTACAACATTGACTAATTGCCATCAGCGCATTTGCATGTAGCCGGACGCACCCGGGAGTACAAAATTGGTTCAAACAACACCCCACCATGATAGTGTACACACCATGTGGACACACACAATTTTATGGGGCAATACCACCCTCCGGGGCTCCCTTAACGGCGACAACCTAATCCATTGACAAATTGCCGTCAGCGCATGTGCGTGTAGCCGGACGCACCCGGGGGTACAAAATTGGTTCAAACAACACCCCACCATGATAGTGTACACATTATGTGGACACACACGATTTTTTGGGTCATTCCCACAATCAGAGGCTCGCTTTCGAGGGAAACCCTAATCCATTGACCGTGCTGTCGTCAACATTGACTAATTGCCATCGGCGCTTGTGCGTGTAGCTGGGCCTTTGGGGTACAAAATTGGTTCAAACAACACCCCACCATGATAGTGTACACACCATGTGGACACACACAATTTTGGGTCATTCCCACCTTAGAGGCACGCTTTTCGGGGAAACCTAATCCATTGACAAATTGCCGTCGAGCGCATGTGCGTGTAGCCGGACGCACCAGGGGTACAAAATTGGTTCAAACAACACCCCACCATGATAATGTACACACCATGTGGACACACACGATTTTGGGGTCATTCCCACAATCAGAGTTCGCTTTCGGGAAACCTAATCCATTGACCGTCTTTGTCTACAACATTGACTAATTGCCGTCAGCGCATGTGCATGTAGCCGGACGCACCCAGGGGTACAAAATTGGTTCAAACAACACCCCACCATGATAGTGTACACACCATGTGGACACACACAATTTTTGGGTCATTCCCACCCTCAGAGGCTCGCTTTCGGGAAACCCTAATCCATTGACAAATTGCCGTCGGCGCATGTGCGTGTAGCCGGACGCACCCGGGGTACAAAATTGGTTCAAACAACACCCCACCATGATAGTGTACACATTATGTGGACACACACGATTTTGGGGTCATTCCCACAATCAGAGGCTCGCTTTCCGGGGAAACCCTAATCCATTGACCGTCTTGTCTACAACATTGACTAATTGCCATCAGCGCATGTGCGTGTAGTTTGGACGCACCGGGGTACAAAATTGGTTCAAACAACACCCCACCATGATAGTGTACACACCATGTGGACACACACAATTTTTGGGTCATTCCCACCTTAGAGGCACGCTTTTCGGGGAAACCTAATCCATTGACAAATTGCCGTCAGCGCATGTGCGTGTAGCCGGACGCACCCGGGAGTACAAAATTGGTTCAAACAACACCCCACCATGATAATGTACACACCATGTGGACACCCACGATTTGTGGGGTCATTCCCACAATCCGGGGTTCGCTTTCCGGGAAACCCTAATCCATTGACCGTCTTGTCTACAACATTGACTAATTGCCGTCGGCGCATGTGCATGTAGCCGGACGCACAGGGGTACAAAATTGGTTCAAACAACACCCCACCATGATAGTGTACACACCATGTGGACACACACAATTTTTGGGGTCATTCCCACCCTCAGAGGACGCTTTCGGGGAAACCCTAATCCATTGACAAATTGCCGTCGGCGCATGTATGTAGCGGACGCACCGGGGTACAAAATTGGTTCAAACAACACCCCACCATGATAGTGTACACATTATGTGGACACACACGATTTTGGGGTCATTCCCACAATCAGAGGCTCGCTTTCCGGGGAAACCTAATCCATTGACCGTCTTGTCTACAACATTGACTAATTGCCATCGGCGCATGTGCGTGTAGCCGGACGCACCAGGGGTACAAAATTGGTTCAAACAACACCCCACCATGATAGTGTACACACCATGTGGACACACACAATTTTTGGGTCATTCCCACCTTCAGAGGCACGCTTTTCGGGAAACCTAATCCATTGACAAATTGCCGTCGAGCGCATGTGCGTGTAGCCGGACGCACCCGGGGGTACAAAATTGGTTCAAACAACACCCCACCATGATAATGTACACACCATGTGGACACACACGATTTTGGGGTCATTCCCACAATCAGAGTTCGCTTTCCGGGAAACCTAATCCATTGACCGTCTTGTCTACAACATTGACTAATTGCCGTCAGCGCATGTGCATGTAGCCGGACGCACCCGGGAGTACAAAATTGGTTCAAACAACACCCCACCATGATAGTGTACACACCATGTGGACACACACAAGTGATTGCCACAAACCCACCATCAGAGTCTCGCTTTCCAGCGAAACCCTAATCCATTGACAAATTGCCGTCAGCGCATGTGCGTGTCGCCGGGCCTTTTGAGTACAAAATTGGTTCAAACAACACCCCACCATGATAGTGTACACAGTATGTGGACACACACGATTTTGGGGTCATTCCCACAATCAGAGGCTCGCTTTCCGGGAAACCCTAATCCATTGGCCGTCTTGTCTACAACATTGACTAATTGCCATCGGCGCATGTGCGTGTAGTGGGCCTTTTGCAGGGGAGTACAAAATTGGTTCAAACAACACCCCACCATGATAGTGTACACACCATGTGGACACACACAATTTTTGGGTCATTCCCACCTCAGAGGCACGCTTTGAGGGAAACCTAATCCATTGACAAATTGCCGTCGGCGCATGTGCGTGTAGCCGGACGCACCGGGGGTACAAAATTGGTTCAAACAACACCCCACCATGATAATGTACACACCATGTGGACACACACGATTTTTGGGTCATTCCCACAATCAGAGGCTTCGCTTTCCGGGGAAACCCTAATCCATTGACCGTCTTGTCTACAACATTGACTAATTGCCATCAGCGCATGTGCATGTGGCCGGACGCACCCGGGGTACAAAATTGGTTCAAACAACACCCCACCATGATAGTGTACACACCATGTGGACACACACGATTTTGGGGTCATTCCCACAATCAGAGGCTCGCTTTCCGGAAACCCTAATCCATTGACCGTCTTGTCTACAACATTGACTAATTGCCATCAGCGCATGTGCGTGTAGCTGGACGCACCCGGGGGTACAAAATTGGTTCAAACAACACCCCACCATGATAGTGTACACACCATGTGGACACACACAATTTTTGGGTCATTCCCACCCTCAGAGGCACGCTTTCCGGGAAACCCTAATCCATTGACAAATTGCCGTCAGCGCATGTGCGTTTAGCCGGACGCACCCGGGGGGTACAAAATTGGTTCAAAAAACACCCCACCATGATAGTGTACACATTATGTGGACACACACGATTTTGGGGTCATTCCCACAATCAGAGGCTCGCTTTCCGGAAACCCTAATCCATTGACCGTCCTGACTACAACATTGACTAATTGCCATCAGCGCATGTGCGTGTAGCCGGGCCTTTTAGGAGTACAAAATTGGTTCAAACAACACCCCACCATGATAGTGTACGCACCATGTGGACACACACAATTTTTGGGGTCATTCCCACCCTTCGAGGCACGCTTTTCGGGGAAACCCTAATCCATTGACAAATTGCCGTCGAGCGCATGTGCGTGTAGCCGGACGCACCCGGGGCGTACAAAATTGGTTCAAACAACACCCCACCATGATAATGTACACACCATGTGGACACACACGATTTTGGGGTCATTCCCACAATCAGAGGCTCGCTTTCCGGGAAACCCTAATCCATTGACCGTCTTGTCTACAACATTGACTAATTGCCATCGGCGCATGTGCATGTAGCTGGACGCACCCGGAAGTACAAAATTGGTTCAAACAACACCCCACCATGATAGTGTACACACCATGTGGACACACACAATTTTTGGGTCATTCCCACCCTCAGAGGCTCGCTTTCCGGAAACCCTAATCCATTGACAAATTGCCGTCAGTCGGCGCATGTGCGTGTAGCCGGACGCACCCGGGGAGTACAAAATTGGTTCAAACAACACCCCACCATGATAGTGTACACATTATGTGGACACACACGATTTTAGGGTCATTCCCACAATCAGAGGCTCGCTTTCCGGAAACCCTAATCCATTGACCGTCTTGTCTACAACATTGACTAATTGCCATCAGCGCATGTGCGTGTAGCTGGACGCACCGGGGGGTACAAAATTGGTTCAAACAACACCCCACCATGATATTGTACACACCATGTGGACACACACAATTTTTGGGTCATTCCCACCTTCAGAGGCACGCTTTTAGGAAACCCTAATCCATTGACAAATTGCCGTCGGCGCATGTGCGTGTAGCCGGACGCACCCGGGGTACAAAATTGGTTCAAACAACACCCCACCATGATAGTGTACACATTATGTGGACACACACGATTTTGGGGTCATTCCCACAATCAGAGGCTCGCTTTCCGGGGAAACCTAATCCATTGACCGTCTTGTCTACAACATTGACTAATTGCCATCAGCGCATGTGCGTGTAGGCCGGACGCACCCGAAGTACAAAATTGGTTCAAACAACACCCCACCATGATAGTGTACACACCATGTGGACACACACAATTTTTGGGTCATTCCCACCTTAGAGGCACGCTTTTAGGAAACCCTAATCCATTGACAAATTGCCGTCGAGCGCATGTGCGTGTATGGGCCTTTTGAAGTACAAAATTGGTTCAAACAACACCCCACCATGATAATGTACACACCATGTGGACACACACGATTTTGGGGTCATTCCCACAATCAAGGCTCGCTTTCGGGGAAACCCTAATCCATTGACCGTCTTGTCTACAACATTGACTAATTGCCGTCAGGCGCATGTGCATGTAGCGGACGCACCCGGGGTACAAAATTGGTTCAAACAACACCCCACCATGATAGTGTACACACCATGTGGACACACACAATTTTTGGGTCATTCCCACCTCAGAGGCTCGCTTTCCGGAAACCCTAATCCATTGACAAATTGCCGTCGGCGCATGTGCGTGTAGCCGGACGCACCGAGGGTACAAAATTGGTTCAAACAACACCCCACCATGATAGTGTACACATTATGTGGACACACACGATTTTTGGGGTCATTCCCACAATCAGAGGCTCGCTTTCCGGGAAACCCTAATCCATTGACCGTCTTGTCTACAACATTGACTAATTGCCATCGGCGCATGTGCGTGTAGCTGGACGCACCGGGGTACAAAATTGGTTCAAACAGCACCCCACCATGATAGTGTACACACCATGTGGACACACACAATTTTTGGGTCATTCCCACCTTAGAGGCACGCTTTCGGGGAAACCTAATCCATTGACAAATTGCCGTCGGCGCATGTGCGTGTAGCCGGACGCACCCGGGGGTACAAAATTGGTTCAAACAACACCCCACCATGATAGTGTACACATTATGTGGACACACACGATTTTGGGGGTCAGTCCCCCAATCAGAGGCTCGCTTTCCGGGAAACCCTAATCCATTGACCGTCTTGTCTACAACATTGACTAATTGCCATCAGCGCATGTGCGTGTAGCCGGGCCTTTTGAGGTACAAAATTGGTTCAAACACCACCCCACCATGATAGTGTACACACCATGTGGACACACACAATTTTGGGTCATTCCCACCCTCAGAGGCACGCTTTCCGGGGAAACCCTAATCCATTGACAAATTGCCGTCGGCGCATGTGCGTGTAGCCGGACGCACCGGGGTACAAAATTGGTTCAAACAACACCCCACCATGATAGTGTACACATTATGTGGACACACACGATTTTGGGGTCATTCCCACAATCAAGGCTCGCTTTCCGGGAAACCCTAATCCATTGACCGTCTTGTCTACAACATTGACAAATTGCCCTCGGCGCATGTGCGTGTAGCTGGACGCACCCGGGGGTACAAAATTGGTTCAAACAACACCCCACCATGATAGTGTACACACCATGTGGACACACACAATTTTGGGTCATTCCCACCCTCAGAGGCACGCTTTTCGGGGAAACCTAATCCATTGACAAATTGCCGTCGAGCGCATGTGCGTGTAGCCGGACGCACCCGGGGAGTACAAAATTGGTTCAAACAACACCCCACCATGATAATGTACACATTATGTGGACACACACGATTTTGGGGTCATTCCCACAATCAGAGGCTCGCTTTCGGGGAAACCCTAATCCATTGACCGTCTTGTCTACAACATTGACTAATTGCCATCGAGCGCATGTGCGTGTAGTTGGACGCCTTTTGAGGTACAAAATTGGTTCAAACAACACCCCACCATGATAGTGTACACACCATGTGGACACACACAATTTTTGGGTCATTCCCACCCTCAGAGGCTCGCTTTGGGGAAACCTAATCCATTGACAAATTGCCGTCGGCGCATGTGCGTGTAGCCGGACGCACCAGGGGTACAAAATTGGTTCAAACAACACCCCACCATGATAGTGTACACATTATGTGGACACACACGATTTTGGGGTCATTCCCACAATCCGAGGCTCGCTTTCCGGGAAACCCTAATCCATTGACCGTCTTGTCTACAACATTGACTAATTGCCATCAGCGCATGTGCGTGTAGGCTGGACGCACCCGGGGTACAAAATTGGTTCAAACAACACCCCACCATGATAGTGTACACACCATGTGGACACACACAATTTTTGGGTCATTCCCACCTTAGAGGCACGCTTTCCGGGGAAACCTAATCCATTGACAAATTGCCGTCAGGCGCATGTGCGTGTAGCCGGACGCACCGGGAGTACAAAATTGGTTCAAACAACACCCCACCATGATAATGTACACACCATGTGGACACACACGATTTTAGGGTCATTCCCACAATCAGAGGCTCGCTTTCGGGGAAACCCTAATCCATTGGCCGTCTTGTCTACAACATTGACTAATTGCCATCAGCGCATGTGCATGTAGTGGACGCACCCGGGGAAGTACAAAATTGGTTCAAACAACACCCCACAATGATAGTGTACACACCATGTGGACACACACAATTTATATCGTAATTCCACACCTCAGAGCAACGCTAACCACGGAAACCCTAAACCATTGACAAATTGCCGTCAGCGCATGTGCGTGTAGCCGGACCAGGGGGTACAAAATTGGTTCAAACAACACCCCACCATGATAGTGTACACATTATGTGGACACACACGATTTTGGGGTCATTCCCACAATCAAGGGTTCGCTTTCGGGGAAACCCTAATCCATTGACCGTCTTGTCTACAACATTGACTAATTGCCGTCGGCGCATGTGCATGTAGGGACGCACCGGGGGTACAAAATTGGTTCAAACAACACCCCACCATGATAGTGTACACACCATGTGGACACACACAATTTTGGGTCATTCCCACCCTCAGAGGCACGCTTTCCGGAAACCTAATCCATTGAAAAATTGTCGTCTGCGCATGTGCGTGTAGCCGGACGCACCCGGGGGTACAAAATTGGTTCAAACAACACCCCACCATGATAGTGTACACATTATGTGGACACACACGATTTTGGGGTCATTCCCACAATCAGAGGCTCGCTTTCGGGGAAACCCTAATCCATTGGCCGTCTTGTCTACAACATTGACTAATTGCCATCGGCGCATGTGCGTGTAGCTGGACGCACCCGGGGTACAAAATTGGTTCAAACAACACCCCACCATGATAGTGTACACACCATGTGGACACACACAATTTTTGGGTCATTCCCACCTTCAGAGGCACGCTTTCGGGGAAACCCTAATCCATTGACAAATTGCCGTCGAGCGCATGTGCGTGTAGCCGGACGCACCCGGGGTACAAAATTGGTTCAAACAACACCCCACCATGATAATGTACACACCATGTGGACACACACGATTTTGGGGTCATTCCCACAATCAGGCTCGCTTTCCGGGGAAACCCTAATCCATTGACCGTCTTGTCTACAACATTGACTAATTGCCATCGGCGCATGTGCATGTAGCGGACGCACCCGGGGTACAAAATTGGTTCTAACAACACCCCACCATGATAGTGTACACACCATGTGGACACACACAATTTTTGGGTCATTCCCACCCTCAGAGGCTCGCTTTCCGGAAACCCTAATCCATTGACAAATTGCCGTCGGCGCATGTGCGTGTAGCCGGACGCACCCGGGGTACAAAATTGGTTCAAACAACACCCCACCATGATAGTGTACACATTATGTGGACACACACGATTTTGGGGTCATTCCCACAATCAGAGGCTCGCTTTCCGGGGAAACCCTAATCCATTGACCGTCTTGTCTACACCATTGACTAATTGCCATCAGCGCATTTGCGTGTAGATGGTGGCTTGTGGGGTTTCAAAATTTGTTCAATACCGACCCCACCATGATAGTGTACACACCATGTGGACACACACAATTTTTTGGGTCATTCCCACCCTCAGAGGCACGCTTTCCGGGAAACCTAATCCATTGACAAATTGCCGTCGGCGCATGTGCGTGTAGCCGGACGCACCCGGGGGTACAAAATTGGTTCAAACAACACCCCACCATGATAGTGTACACATTATGTGGACACACACGATATTTGGGGTCATTCCCACAATCGGAGGCTAGCTTACCAGGGACACCCTAATCCATTGACCGTCTTGTCTACAACATTGACTAATTGCCATCAGCGCATGTGCGTGTAGCTGGGCCTTTTGAAGTACAAAATTGGTTCAAACAACACCCCACCATGATAGTGTACACACCATGTGGACACACACAATTTTTGGGTCATTCCCACCTTCAGAGCACGCTTTCCGGGAAACCTAATCCATTGACAAATTGCCGTCGGCGCATGTGCGTGTAGCCGGACGCACCCGGGGTACAAAATTGGTTCAAACAACACCCCACCATGATAGTGTACACATTATGTGGACACACACGATTTTAGGGTCATTCCCACAATCAGAGGCTCGCTTTCCGGGGAAACCCTAATCCATTGGCCGTCTTGTCTACAACACTGACAATTTGCCATCGAGCGCATGTGCGTGTAGCCGGACGCACCCGGGGGTACAAAATTGGTTCAAACAACACCCCACCATGATAGTGTACACACCATGTGGACACACACAATTTGGGTCATTCCCACCTTAGAGGCACGCTTTTCGGAAACCCTAATCCATTGACAAATTGCCGTCGAGCGCATGTGCGTGTGGCCCGACGCACCCGGGGGTACAAAATTGGTTCAAACAACACCCCACCATGATAATGTACACACCATGTGGACACACACGATTTTGGGGTCATTCCCACAATCAGAGTTCGCTTTCCGGGAAACCCTAATCCATTGACCGTCTTGTCTACAACATTGACTAATTGCCGTCAGCGCATGTGCATGTAGGGCCTTTTGGGGTACAAAATTGGTTCAAACAACACCCCACCATGATAGTGTACACACCATGTGGACACACACAATTTTTGGGTCATTCCCACCCTCCGAGGCACGCTTTTCAGGGAAACCCTAATCCATTGACAAATTGCCGTCAGCGCATGTGCGTGTAGCCGGACGCACCCAGGGGTACAAAATTGGTTCAAACAACACCCCACCATGATAGTGTACACATTATGTGGACACACACGATTTTTGGGGTCATTCCCACAATCCGAGGCTCGCTTTCCAGGGAAACCCTATCCATTGACCGTCTTGTCTACAACATTGACTAATTGCCATCAGCGCATGTGCGTGTATTGGGACGCACCCGAGTACAAAATTGGTTCAAACAACACCCCACCATGATAGTGTACACACCATGTGGACACACACAATTTTGGGTCATTCCCACCTCAGAGGCACGCTTTTCGGAAACCTAATCCATTGACAAATTGCCGTCGGCGCATGTGCGTGTAGCCGGACGCACCGGGAGTACAAAATTGGTTCAAACAACACCCCACCATGATAATGTACACACCATGTGGACACACACGATTTTGGGGTCATTCCCACAATCAGAGGCTCGCTTTCCGGGAAACCCTAATCCATTGACCGTCTTGTCTACAACATTGACTAATTGCCATCGGCGCATGTGCGTGTAGCTGGACGCACCAGGGGTACAAAATTGGTTCAAACAACACCCCACCATGATAGTGTACACACCATGTGGACACACACAATTTTTGGGGCGATTCCCAGCCTCAGCGGCACGCTTTGCCCGGTAAGCCTAATCCATTGACAAATTGCCGTCAGCGCATGTGCGTGTAGCCGGACGCACCCGGGAGTACAAAATTGGTTCAAACAACACCCCACCATGATAGTGTACACATTATGTGGACACACACGATTTTTGGGTCATTACCACAATCAGAGGCTCGCTTTCCGGAAACCCTAATCCATTGACCGTCTTTGTCTACAACATTGACTAATTGCCATCAGCGCATGTGCGTGTAGCTGGACGCACCATGGGGTACAAAATTGGTTCAAACAACACCCCACCATGATAGTGTACACACCATGTGGACACACACAATTTTTGGGTCATTCCCACCTTAGAGGCACGCTTTCAGGGAAACCCTAATCCATTGACAAATTGCCGTCGGCGCATGTGCGTGTAGCCGGACGCACCGGGGAGTACAAAATTGGTTCAAACAACACCCCACCATGATAATGTACACACCATGTGGACACACACGATTTTGGGGTCATTCCCACAATCAGAGGCTCGCTTTCCGGGAAACCCTAATCCATTGACCGTCTTGTCTACAACATTGACTAATTGCCGTCAGCGCATGTGCATGTAGCCGGGCCTTTTAGGGGTACAAAATTGGTTCAAACAACACCCCACCATGATAGTGTACACACCATGTGGACACACACAATTTTTGGGTCATTCCCACCCTCAGAGGCTCGCTTTCGGAAACCCTAATCCATTGACAAATTGCCGTCGAGCGCATGTGCGTGTAGCCGGACGCACCCGGGAGTACAAAATTGGTTCAAACAACACCCCACCATGATAGTGTACACATTATGTGGACACACACGATTTTTGGGTCATTCCCACAATCAGAGGCTCGCTTTCCGGGGAAACCCTAATCCATTGACCGTCTTGTCTACAACATTGACTAATTGCCATCAGCGCATGTGCGTGTAGTTGGACGCACCCGGGGTACAAAATTGGTTCAAACAACACCCCACCATGATAGTGTACACACCATGTGGACACACACAATTTTTGGGTCATTCCCACCTTAGAGGCACGCTTTTAGGGAAACCCTAATCCATTGACAAATTGCCGTCGGCGCATGTGCGTGTAGCCGGACGCACCCGGGGTACAAAATTGGTTCAAACAACACCCCACCATGATAATGTACACACCATGTGGACACACACGATTTTGGGGTCATTCCCACAATCCGAGGTTCGCTTTCCGGAAACCCTAATCCATTGACCGTCTTGTCTACAACATTGACTAATTGCCGTCGGCGCATGTGCATGTAGCCGGACGCACCCGGAGTACAAAATTGGTTCAAACAACACCCCACCATGATAGTGTACACACCATGTGGACACACACAATTTTTGGGTCATTCCCACCCTCAGGCTCGCTTTCGGGGAAACCCTAATCCATTGACAAATTGCCGTCGGCGCATGTGCGTGTAGCCGGGCCTTTTAGGGAGTACAAAATTGGTTCAAACAACACCCCACCATGATAGTGTACACATTATGTGGACACACACGATTTTGGGGTCATTCCCACAATCAGAGGCTCGCTTTCCGGGGAAACCCTAATCCATTGACCGTCTTGTCTACAACATTGACTAATTGCCATCAGGCGCATGTGCGTGTAGCTGGACGCAGGGGTACAAAATTGGTTCAAACAACACCCCACCATGATAGTGTACACACCATGTGGACACACACAATTTTTGGGTCATTCCCACCTCAGAGGCACGCTTTTCGGGAAACCTAATCCATTGACAAATTGCCGTCAGCGCATGTGCGTGTAGCCGGCGCACCAGGGTACAAAATTGGTTCAAACAACACCCCACCATGATACTGTACACACCATGTGGACACACACGATTTTGGGGTCATTCCCACAATCAGGGTTCGCTTTCCGGGGAAACCTAATCCATTGACCGTCTTGTCTACAACATTGACTAATTGCCGTCAGCGCATGTGCATGTAGCCGGACGCACCCGGGGGTACAAAATTGGTTCAAACAACACCCCACCATGATAGTGAACACACCAAGAGGACACACACAATTTTTGGGTCATTCCCACCCTCAGAGAGGCTCGCTTTCCGGGAAACCCTAATCCATTGACAAATTGCCGTCGGCGCATGTGCGTGTAGCCGGACGCACCCGGGGTACAAAATTGGTTCAAACAACACCCCACCATGATAGTGTACACATTATGTGGACACACACGATTTTGGGGTCATTCCCACAATCAGAGGCTCGCTTTCCGGGGAAACCCTAATCCATTGACCGTCTTGTCTACAACATTGACTAATTGCCATCGAGCGCATGTGCGTGTAGGCTGGACGCACCCGGGGAGTACAAAATTGGTTCAAACAACACCCCACCATGATAGTGTACACACCATGTGGACACACACAATTTTTGGGTCATTCCCACCCAGAGGCACGCTTTTCGGGAAACCTAATCCATTGACAAATTGCCGTCGAGCGCATGTGCGTGTAGCCGGGCCTTTTAGGGGTACAAAATTGGTTCAAACAACACCCCACCATGATAATGTACACACCATGTGGACACACACGATTTTGGGGTCATTCCCACAATCAGGAGTTCGCTTTCGGGGAAACCTAATCCATTGGCCGTCTTGTCTACAACATTGACTAATTGCCGTCAGCGCATGTGCATGTAGCCGGACGCACCCGGGGGGTACAAAATTGGTTCAAAAAACACCCCACCATGATAGTGTACACACCATGTGGACACACACAATTTTTGGGTCATTCCCACCCTCAGGCACGCTTTTAGGAAACCCTAATCCATTGACAAATTGCCGTCGGCGCATGTGCGTGTAGCCGGACGCACCCGGGAGTACAAAATTGGTTCAAACAACACCCCACCATGATAGTGTACACATTATGTGGACACACACGATTTTGGGGTCATTCCCACAATCAGAGGCTCGCTTTCCGGGGAAACCCTAATCCATTGACCGTCTTGTCTACAACATTGACTAATTGCCATCGGCGCATGTGCGTGTAGCTGGGCCTTTTGGGGTACAAAATTGGTTCAAACAACACCCCACCATGATAATGTACACACCATGTGGACACACACAATTTTGGGTCATTCCCACCCTCAGAGGCACGCTTTCCGGGGAAACCTAATCCATTGACAAATTGCCGTCAGCGCATGTGCGTGTAGCAGAGCCTACCGGGGTACAAAATTGGTTCAAACAACACCCCACCATGATAGTGTACACATTATGTGGACACACACGATTTTGGGGTCATTCCCACAATCAGAGGCTCGCTTTCGGGGAAACCCTAATCCATTGACCGTCTTGTCTACAACATTGACTAATTGCCATCGGCGCATGTGCGTGTAGCTGGGCGCAAGGAGTACAAAATTGGTTCAAACAACACCCCACCATGATAGTGTACACACCATGTGGACACACACAATTTTGGGTCATTCCCACCTTCAGAGGCACGCTTTCGGGAAACCTAATCCATTGACAAATTGCCGTCGGCGCATGTGCGTGTAGCCGGACGCTTTTGGGGTACAAAATTGGTTCAAACAACACCCCACCATGATAGTGTACACATTATGTGGACACACACGATTTTGGGGTCATTCCCACAATCAGGCTCGCTTTCCGGGGAAACCCTAATCCATTGACCGTCTTGTCTACAACATTGACTAATTGCCATCAGCGCATGTGCGTGTAGCTGGGCCTTTTGGGGTACAAAATTGGTTCAAACAACACCCCACCATGATAGTGTACACACCATGTGGACACACACAATTTTTGGGTCATTCCCACCTTAGAGGCACGCTTTTCGGAAACCCTAATCCATTGACAAATTGCCGTCGGCGCATGTGCGTGTAGCCGGACGCACCCGGGGTACAAAATTGGTTCAAACAACACCCCACCATGATAATGTACACACCATGTGGACACACACGATTTTGGGGTCATTCCCACAATCAGAGGCTCGCTTTCCGGGGAAACCCTAATCCATTGACCGTCTTGTCTACAACATTGACTAATTGCCATCGGCGCATGTGCATGTAGCCGGACGCAGAGGGAGTACAAAATTGGTTCAAACAACACCCCACCATGATAGTGTACACACCATGTGGACACACACAATTTTTGGGTCATTCCCACCCTCAGAGGCACGCTTTCGGGGAAACCCTAATCCATTGACAAATTGCCGTCGGCGCATGTGCGTGTAGCCGGACGCACCGGGGTACAAAATTGGTTCAAACAACACCCCACCATGATAATGTACACACCATGTGGACACACACGATTTTGGGGTCATTCCCACAATCAGAGGCTCGCTTTCCGGGGAAACCCTAATCCATTGACCGTCTTGTCTACAACATTGACTAATTGCCATCGGCGCATGTGCATGTAGTGGGACGCACCGGGTACAAAATTGGTTCAAACAACACCCCACCATGATAGTGTACACACCATGTGGACACACACAATTTTTGGGTCATTCCCACCCTCAGAGGCTCGCTTTCCGGGGAAACCTAATCCATTGACAAATTGCCGTCGAGCGCATGTGCGTGTAGCCGGACGCACCAGGTACAAAATTGGTTCAAACAACACCCCACCATGATAGTGTACACATTATGTGGACACACACGATTTTGGGGTCATTCCCACAATCAGAGGCTCGCTTTCCGGGGAAACCTAATCCATTGACCGTCTTGTCTACAACATTGACTAATTGCCATCAGCGCATGTGCGTGTAGCGGACGCTTTTAGGGGTACAAAATTGGTTCAAACAACACCCCACCATGATAGTGTACACACCATGTGGACACACACAATTTTTGGGTCATTCCCACCCTCAGAGGCACGCTTTCCGGGGAAACCCTAATCCATTGACAAATTGCCGTCGGCGCATGTGCGTGTAGCCGGAAGCACCCGGGGTACAAAATTGGTTCAAACAACACCCCACCATGATAGTGTACACATTATGTGGACACACACGATTTTGGGGTCATTCCCACAATCAGAGGCTCGCTTTCCGGGAAACCCTAATCCATTGACCGTCTTGTCTACAACATTGACTAATTGCCATCAGCGCATGTGCGTGTAGCCGGACGCACCCGGAAGTACAAAATTGGTTCAAACAACACCCCACCATGATAGTGTACACACCATGTGGACACACACAATTTTGGGTCATTCCCACCTTCAGAGGCACGCTTTTGGAAACCCTAATCCATTGACAAATTGCCGTCGGCGCATGTGCGTGTAGCCGGATGCACCCGGGGTACAAAATTGGTTCAAACAACACCCCACCATGATAATGTACACACCATGTGGACACACACGATTTTGGGGTCATTCCCACAATCAGAGGCTCGCTTTCCGGGAAACCCTAATCCATTGACCGTCTTGTCTACAACATTGACTAATTGCCATCGGCGCATGTGCATGTAGCAGGACGCACCGGGGTACAAAATTGGTTCAAACAACACCCCACCATGATAGTGTACACACCATGTGGACACACACAATTTTTGGGTCATTCCCACCTTAGAGGCACGCTTTTCGGGGAAACCCTAATCCATTGACAAATTGCCGTCGAGCGCATGTGCGTGTAGCCGGACGCACCGGGGGTACAAAATTGGTTCAAACAACACCCCACCATGATAATGTACACACCATGTGGACACACACGATTTTGGGGTCATTCCCACAATCAGAGTTCGCTTTCGAGGGAAACCCTAATCCTTTGACCGTGATGTCTACAACATTGACTAATTGCCGTCAGCGCATGTGCATGTAGCCGGACGCACCCGGGGGTACAAAATTGGTTCAAACAACACCCCACCATGATAGTGTACACACCATGTGGACACACACGATTTTTGGGGGATTCCCGCCCCTCAGAGGCTCGCTTTCCGGGGAAACCCTAATCCATTGACAAATTGCCGTCAGCGCATGTGCGTGTAGCCGGACGCACCCGGGGTACAAAATTGGTTCAAACAACACCCCACCATGATAGTGTACACATTATGTGGACACACACGATTTTGGGGTCATTCCCACAATCAGAGGCTCGCTTTCCGGGAAACCCTAATCCATTGGCCGTCTTGTCTACAACATTGACTAATTGCCATCGAGCGCATGTGCGTGTAGGCTGGACGCACCCGGGGTACAAAATTGGTTCAAACAACACCCCACCATGATAGTGTACACACCATGTGGACACACACAATTTTTGGGTCATTCCCACCTTAGAGGCACGCTTTCCGGGAAACCCTAATCCATTGACAAATTGCCGTCAGGCGCATGTGCGTGTAGCCGGACGCACCAGGTACAAAATTGGTTCAAACAACACCCCACCATGATAATGTACACACCATGTGGACACACACGATTTTTGGGTCATTCCCACAATCAGAGGCTCGCTTTCCGGAAACCCTAATCCATTGACCGTCTTGTCTACAACATTGACTAATTGCCGTCAGCGCATGTGCACGTGGCCGGACGCAGGGAGTACAAAATTGGTTCAAACAACACCCCACCATGATATTGTACACACCATGTGGACACACACCATTTTTGGGTCATTCCCACCCTCAGAGGCTCGCTTTTGGGAAACCCTAATCCATTGACAAATTGCCGTCGGCGCATGTGCGTGTAGCCGGACGCACCGGGGTACAAAATTGGTTCAAACAACACCCCACCATGATAGTGTACACATTATGTGGACACACACGATTTTGGGGTCATTCCCACAATCAGAGGCTCGCTTTCCGGGGAAACCCTAATCCATTGACCGTCTTGTCTACAACATTGACTAATTGCCATCAGCGCATGTGCGTGTAGCTGGACGCACCGGGGTACAAAATTGGTTCAAACAACACCCCACCATGATAGTGTACACACCATGTGGACACACACAATTTTGGGTCATTCCCACCTTAGAGGCACGCTTTTCGGGGAAACCCTAATCCATTGACAAATTGCCGTCGGCGCATGTGCGTGTAGCCGGACCTTTTAGGGGTACAAAATTGGTTCAAACAACACCCCACCATGATAATGTACACACCATGTGGACACACACGATTTTGGGGTCTTTCCCACAATCAGAGGTTCGCTTTCCGGGAAACCCTAATCCATTGACCGTCTTGTCTACAACATTGACTAATTGCCGTCGGCGCATGTGCATGTAGCCGGACGCACCCGAAGTACAAAATTGGTTCAAACAACACCCCACCATGATAGTGTACACACCATGTGGACACACACAATTTTTGGGTCATTCCCACCCTCAGAGGCTCGCTTTCCGGGAAACCTAATCCATTGACAAATTGCCGTCGAGCGCATGTGCGTGTAGCCGGACGCACCCGGGGGTACAAAATTGGTTCAAACAACACCCCACCATGATAGTGTACACATTATGTGGACACACACGATTTTGGGGTCATTCCCACAATCAGAGGCTCGCTTTCAGGAAACCCTAATCCATTGACCGTCTTGTCTACAACATTGACTAATTGCCATCGGCGCATGTGCGTGTAGGGACGCACCCGGGGTACAAAATTGGTTCAAACAACACCCCACCATGATAGTGTACACACCATGTGGACACACACAATTTTTGGGTCATTCCCACCCTCAGAGGCACGCTTTCCGGGGAAACCCTAATCCATTGACAAATTGCCGTCGGCGCATGTGCGTGTAGCCGGACGCACCAGGGGTACAAAATTGGTTCAAACAACACCCCACCATGATAGTGTACACATTATGTGGACACACACGATTTTGGGGTCATTCCCACAATCAGAGGCTCGCTTTCCGGGGAAACCCTAATCCATTGACCGTCTTGTCTACAACATTGACTAATTGCCATCGGCGCATGTGCGTGTAGTGGGACGCACCAGGGTACAAAATTGGTTCAAACAACACCCCACCATGATAGTGTACACACCATGTGGACACACACAATTTTTGGGTCATTCCCACCTTAGAGGCACGCTTTCGGAAACCTAATCCATTGACAAATTGCCGTCGGCGCATGTGCGTGTAGCCGGACGCACCCCGGGGTACAAAATTGGTTCAAACAACACCCCACCATGATAATGTACACACCATGTGGACACACACGATTTTAGGGTCATTCCCACAATCAAGGCTCGCTTTCAGGAAACCCTAATCCATTGACCGTCTTGTCTACAACATTGACTAATTGCCATCGAGCGCATGTGCATGTAGCCGGACGCACCCGGGGTACAAAATTGGTTCAAACAACACCCCACCATGATAGTGTACACACCATGTGGACACACACAATTTTTTGGGTCATTCCCGACCCTCAGAGGCTCGCTTTCCGGGAAACCCTAATCCATTGACAAATTGCCGTCGGCGCATGTGCGTGTAGCCGGGCGCGGGAGTACAAAATTGGTTCAAACAACACCCCACCATGATAGTGTACACATTATGTGGACACACACGATTTTGGGGTCATTCCCACAATCAGAGGCTCGCTTTCCGGAAACCCTAATCCATTGACCGTCTTGTCTACAACATTGACTAATTGCCATCAGCGCATGTGCGTGTAGGTGGACGCACCCGGGGGTACAAAATTGGTTCAAACAACACCCCACCATGATAGTGTACACACCATGTGGACACACACAATTTTTGGGTCATTCCCACCCTCCGAGGCTCGCTTTCCGGGGAAACCCTAATCCATTGACAAATTGCCGTCAGCGCATGTGCGTGTAGCCGTACGCACCAGCACGAAAAAAAAAGGATCAAACAACACCCCACCATGATAGTGTACACATGATGTGGACACACACGAGTTTTGGGGTCATTCCCACCCTCCGAGGCTCGCTTTCCGGGGAAACCCTAATCCATTGACCGTCTTGTCTACAACATTGACTAATTGCCATCGAGCGCATGTGCGTGTAGGTGGGCCTTAGGGAGTACAAAATTGGTTCAAACAACACCCCACCATGATAGTGTACACACCATGTGGACACACACAATTTTGGGTCATTCCCACCCTCAGAGGCACGCTTTCCGGGAAACCTAATCCATTGACAAATTGCCGTCGGCGCATGTGCGTGTAGCCGGGCCTTGGGGGGTACAAAATTGGTTCAAACAACACCCCACCATGATAGTGTACACATTATGTGGACACACACTAGGATGGGGGTCATTCCCACAATCAGAGGCTCGCTTTCCGGGAAACCCTAATCCATTGACCGTCTTGTCTACAACATTGACTAATTGCCATCGGCGCATGTGCGTGTGGGACGCACCGGAAGTACAAAATTGGTTCAAACAACACCCCACCATGATAGTGTACACACCATGTGGACACACACAATTTTTGGGTCATTCCCACCTCAGAGGCACGCTTTTGGGAAACCCTAATCCATTGACAAATTGCCGTCAGCGCATGTGCGTGTAGCCGGACGCACCCGGGGGTACAAAATTGGTTCAAACAACACCCCACCATGATAATGTACACACCATGTGGACACACACGATTTTGGGGTCATTCCCACAATCAGAGGCTCGCTTTCAAACCTAATCCATTGACCGTCTTTGTCTACAACATTGACTAATTGCCATCGAGCGCATTGTGCGTGTGGCTGGACGCACCGGGGTACAAAATTGGTTCAAACAACACCCCACCATGATAGTGTACACACCATGAGGACACACACAATTTTTTGGTCCATTCACCCCAGCCTCGGCACGCTTTCCCGGGAAACCCTAATCCATTGACAAATTGCCGTCAGCGCATGTGCGTGTAGCCGGACGCACCCGGGGTACAAAATTGGTTCAAACAACACCCCACCATGATAGTGTACACACCATGTGGACACACACGATTTTGTGGTCATTCCCACAATCAGAGGCTCGCTTTCCGGGAAACCCTAATCCATTGACCGTCTTGTCTACAACATTGACTAATTGCCATCGAGCGCATGTGCGTGTAGCCGGACGCACCCGGGGGTACAAAATTGGTTCAAACAACACCCCACCATGATATTGTACACACCATGTGGACACACACATAATTTTGGGTCATTCCCACCCTCAGAGGCTCGCTTTCCAGGGAAACCCTAATCCATTGACAAATTGCCGTCAGCGCATGTGCGTGTAGCCGGACGCACCCGGGGGTACAAAATTGGTTCAAACAACACCCCACCATGATAGTGTACACATTATGTGGACACACACGATTGTTGGGGTCAGTCCCACAATCAGGAGGCTCGCTTTCCGGGAAACCCTAATCCATTGACCGTCTTGTCTACAACATTGACTAATTGCCATCGGCGCATGTGCGTGTAGCTGGGCCTTGGGGGTACAAAATTGGTTCAAACAACACCCCACCATGATAGTGTACACAGCATGTCGACACACACAATTTGTTGGGAGATTCCCACCTTAAGAGGCACGCTTTGCAGGGAAACCCTAATCCATTGACAAATTGCCGTCAGCGCATGTGCGTGTAGCCGGACGCACCCGGGGGTACAAAATTGGTTCAAACAACACCCCACCATGATAATGTACACACCATGTGGACACACACGATTTTGGGGTCATTCCCACAATCAGGCTCGCTTTCCGGGGAAACCCTAATCCATTGACCGTCTTGTCTACAACATTGACTAATTGCCATCGGCGCATGTGCATGTAGCCGGACGCACCGAAGTACAAAATTGGTTCAAACAACACCCCACCATGATAGTGTACACACCATGTGGACACACACAATTTTTGGGTCATTCCCACCCTCAGAGGCTCGCTTTCCGGGAAACCCTAATCCATTGACAAATTGCCGTCGAGCGCATGTGCGTGTAGCCGGGCGCACCGGGGTACAAAATTGGTTCAAACAACACCCCACCATGATAGTGTACACATTATGTGGACACACACGATTTTTGGGTCATTCCCACAATCAGAGGCTCGCTTTCCGGAAACCCTAATCCATTGACCGTCTTGTCTACAACATTGACTAATTGCCGTCGAGCGCATGTGCATGTAGGCGGACGCACCGGGGAGTACAAAATTGGTTCAAACAACACCCCAACATGATAGTGTACACACCATGTGGACACACACCATTTTTGGGTCATTCCCACAATCAGAGGCTCGCTTTCCGGGAAACCTAATCCATTGACCGTCTTGTCTACAACATTGACTAATTGCCATCAGCGCATGTGCGTGTAGCGCACCGGGGGTACAAAATTGGTTCAAACAACACCCCACCATGATAGTGTACACATTATGTGGACACACACGATTTTGGGGTCATTCCCACAATCAGAGGCTCGCTTTAGGGAAACCCTAATCCATTGACCGTCTTGTCTACAACATTGAGTAATTGCCATCAGCGCATGTGCGTGTAGCAGGACGGGGGTACAAAATTGGTTCAAACAACACCCCACCATGATAGTGTACACACAATGTGGACACACACGAGTTTTTGGGTCATTCCCACAATCAACGCTTTTGGAAACCTAATCCATTGACCGTGTTGTCTACAACATTGACTAATTGCCGTCAGCGCATGTGCATGTAGCCGGACGCACCCGGGAGTACAAAATTGGTTCAAACAACACCCCACCATGATAGTGTACACACCATGTGGACACACACGATTTTTGGGGTCATTCCCACAATCCGAGGCTCGCTTTCCAGGGAAACCCTAATCCATTGACAAATTGCCGTCAGCGCATGTGCGTGTAGCCGGGCCTTTGAGGGGTACAAAATTGGTTCAAACAACACCCCAACATGATAGTGTACACATTATGTGGACACACACGATTTTGGGGTCATTCCCACAATCAGAGGCTCGCTTTCCGGAAACCCTAATCCATTGACCGTCTTGTCTACAACATTGACTAATTGCCATCAGCGCATGTGCATGTAGGCGGACGCACCCGGGGGTACAAAATTGGTTCAAACAACACCCCACCATGATAGTGTACACACCATGTGGACACACACAACTTTTTGGGTCATTCCCACCCTCAGAGGCACGCTTTCCGGAAACCCTAATCCATTGACAAATTGCCGTCAGCGCATGTGCGTGTAGCCGGGCCTTTTGGTACAAAATTGGTTCAAACAACACCCCACCATGATAGTGTACACATTATGTGGACACACACGATTTTGGGGTCATTCCCACAATCAGAGGCTCGCTTTCGGGGAAACCCTAATCCATTGACCGTCTTGTCTACAACATTGACTAATTGCCATCGAGCGCATGTGCGTGTAGCTGGACGCACCCGGGGTACAAAATTGGTTCAAACAACACCCCACCATGATAGTGTACACACCATGTGGACACACACAATTTTTGGGTCATTCCCGCCAGAACACGCTTTCCGGGAAACCTAATCCATTGACAAATTAGCGCATGTGCGTGTAGCCGGGCCTTTTAGGGAGTACAAAATTGGTTCAAACAACACCCCACCATGATAGTGTACACACCATGTGGACACACACAATTTTGGGTCATTCCCACCTTCAGAGGCACGCTTTCGGGGAAACCCTAATCCATTGACAAATTGCCGTCGGCGCATGTGCGTGTAGCCGGACGCACCAGGGGTACAAAATTGGTTCAAACAACACCCCACCATGATAATGTACACACCATGTGGACACAAACGCATTTTGACGGCAGTCCAACCATCAGAGGATCGCTTTCCAGGGAAACCCTAATCCATTGACCGTCTTGTCTACAACATTGACTAATTGCCGTCAGCGCATGTGCATGTAGCCGGACGCACCGGGAGTACAAAATTGGTTCAAACAACACCCCACCATGATAGTGTACACACCATGTGGACACACACAATTTTTGGGTCATTCCGCCCTCAGAGGCTCGCTTTCAGGGAAACCCTAATCCATTGACAAATTGCCGTCGAGCGCATGTGCGTGTAGCCGGACGCACCGGGGTACAAAATTGGTTCAAACAACACCCCACCATGATAGTGTACACATTATGTGGACACACACGATTTTGGGGTCATTCCCACAATCAGAGGCTCGCTTTCCGGGGAAACCCTAATCCATTGACCGTCTTGTCTACAACATTGACTAATTGCCATCAGCGCATGTGCGTGTAGCTGGGCCTTTTGAGGGTACAAAATTGGTTCAAACAACACCCCACCATGATAGTGTACACACCATGTGGACACACACAATTTTTGGGTCATTCCCACCCTCAGGAGGCACGCTTTCCGGAAACCTAATCCATTGACAAATTGCCGTCGGCGCATGTGCGTGTAGCCGGACGCACCCGGGGGTACAAAATTGGTTCAAACAACACCCCACCATGATAGTGTACACATTATGTGGACACACACGAATTTGCGGTCATACCCACAATCAGAGGCTCGCTTTCCGGAAACCCTAATCCATTGACCGTCTTGTCTACAACATTGACTAATTGCCATCGGCGCATGTGCGTGTAGTTGGGCCTTTTGGGGTACAAAATTGGTTCAAACAACACCCCACCATGATAGTGTACACACCATGTGGACACACACAATTTTTGGGTCATTCCCACCTTAGGAGCTCGCTTTTCGGGGAAACCTAATCCATTGACAAATTGCCGTCGGCGCATGTGCATGTAGCCGGACGCACCCGGGGGTACAAAATTGGTTCAAACAACACCCCACCATGATAATGTACACACAATGTGGACACACACGATTTTTGGGTCATTCCCACAATCAGAGTTCGCTTTCGGGAAACCCTAATCCATTGACCGTCTTGTCTACAACATTGACTAATTGCCGTCGGCGCATGTGCATGTAGGCGGACGCACCGGGGTACAAAATTGGTTCAAACAACACCCCACCATGATAGTGTACACACCATGTGGACACACACAATTTTTGGGTCATTCCCACCCTCAGAGGCTCGCTTTCAGGAAACCCTAATCCATTGACAAATTGCCGTCGGCGCATGTGCGTGTAGCCGGGCCTTCAGGGGTACAAAATTGGTTCAAACAACACCCCACCACGATAGTGTACACATTATGTGGACACACACGATTTTGGGGTCATTCCCACAATCAGAGGCTCGCTTTCCGGGGAAACCTAATCCATTGACCGTCTTTGTCTACAACATTGACTAATTGCCATCGGCGCATGTGCGTGTAGCCGGACGCTTTCAGAGTACAAAATTGGTTCAAACAACACCCCACCATGATAGTGTACACACCATGTGGACACACACAATTTTTTGGCTCATTCCCACCTTCTGAGGAACGCTTTTCGGAAACCCTAATCCATTGACAAATTGCCGTCGAGCGCATGTGCGTGTAGCCGGACGCACCCGGGGGTACAAAATTGGTTCAAACAACACCCCACCATGATAGTGTACACATTATGTGGACACACACGATTTTGGGGTCATTCCCACAATCAGAGGCTCGCTTTCCGGGGAAACCCTAATCCATTGACCGTCTTGTCTACAACATTGACTAATTGCCATCAGCGCATGTGCGTGTAGCTGGACGCACCCGGGGGTACAAAATTGGTTCAAACAACACCCCACCATGCTAGTGTACACACCATGTGGACACACACAATTTTGGGTCATTCCCACTTAGAGGAAACCCTAATCCATTGACAAATTGCCGTCGGCGCATGTGCGTGTAGCCGGACGCACCCGGGGTACAAAATTGGTTCAAACAACACCCCACCATGATAGTGTACACACCATGTGGACACACACGATTTTTGGGTGATTCCCACACTCGGTGGCTCGCTTTCCGGGGAAACCCTAATCCATTGGCCGTCTTGTCTACAACATTGACTAATTGCCATCGGCGCATGTGCGTGTAGCCGGGCCTTTGGGGTACAAAATTGGTTCAAACAACACCCCACCATGATAGTGTACACACCATGTGGACACACACACGATTTTTGGGGTCATTCCCACAATCCGAGGCTCGCTTTCCGGGAAACCCTAATCCATTGACCGTCTTGTCTACAACATTGACTAATTGCCATCAGCGCTTGTGCGTGTAGCTGGACGCACCGGGGGTACAAAATTGGTTCAAACAACACCCCACCATGATAGTGTACACACCATATGGACACACACAATTTTGGGGTCCTTCCCACCCTCCGAGGCTCGCTTTCCAGGGAAACCCTAATCCATTGACAAATTGCCGTCAGCGCATGTGCGTGTAGCCGGACGCACCCGGGGTACAAAATTGGTTCAAACAACACCCCACCATGATAGTGTACACACCATGTGGACACACACGATTTTTTGGGTCATTCCCACAATCAGAGGCTCGCTTTCCGGGGAAACCCTAATCCATTGGCCGTCTTGTCTACAACATTGACTAATTGCCGTCGGCGCATGTGCGTGTAGCCGGACGCACCCGAGGTACAAAATTGGTTCAAACAACACCCTACCATGATAGTGTACACACCATGTGGACACACACGATTTTGGGGTCTTTCCCACAATCCGAGGCTCGCTTTCCGGGGAAACCTAATCCATTGACCGTCTTGTCTACAACATTGACTAATTGCCATCGGCGCATGTGCATGTGTGGACGCACCCGGGGTACAAAATTGGTTCAAACAACACCCCACCATGATAGTGTACACACCATGTGGACACACACAATTTTGGGTCATTCCCACCTTAGAGGCACGCTTTCGGGGAAACCTAATCCATTGACAAATTGCCGTCGGCGCATGTGCGTGTAGCCGGACGCACCCGGGGTACAAAATTGGTTCAAACAACACCCCACCATGATAATGTACACACCATGTGGACACACACGATTTTGGGGTCATTCCCACAATCAGGGTTTCGCTTTCCGGAAACCCTAATCCATTGACCGTCTTGTCTACAACATTGACTAATTGCCGTCGAGCGCATGTGCATGTGGCCGGGCACTTTTGGGGTACAAAATTGGTTCAAACAACACCCCACCATGATAGTGTACACACCATGTGGACACACACAATTTTTGGGTCATTCCCACCCTCAGAGGCTCGCTTTCCGAGGGAAACCTAATCCATTGACAAATTGCCGTCGGCGCATGTGCGTGTAGCCGGACGCCTTTAGGGGTACAAAATTGGTTCAAACAACACCCCACCATGATAGTGTACACATTATGTGGACACACACGATTTTGGGGTCATTCCCACAATCAGAGGCTCGCTTTCCGGGGAAACCCTAATCCATTGGCCGTCTTGTCTACAACATTGACTAATTGCCATCGGCGCATGTGCGTGTAGCTGGGCCTTTTGGGGGTACAAAATTGGTTCAAACAACACCCCACCATGATAGTGTACACACCATGTGGACACACACAATTTTTGGGTCATTCCCACGCCAGAGGCACGCTTTTCGGAAACCCTAATCCATTGACAAATTGCCGTCAGCGCATGTGCGTGTAGCCGGACGCACCAGGGGGTACAAAATTGGTTCAAACAACACCCCACCATGATAATGTACACACCATGTGGACACACACGATTTTGGGGTCATTCCCACAATCAAGTTCGCTTTCCGGGAAACCCTAATCCATTGACCGTCTTTGTCTACAACATTGACTAATTGCCATCAGCGCATGTGCGTGTAGCCGGACGCACCGAGGTACAAAATTGGTTCAAACAACACCCCACCATGATAGTGTACACACCATGTGGACACACACAATTTTTGGGTCATTCCCACGCCAGGAGCTCGCTTTCCGGAAACCCTAATCCATTGACAAATTGCCGTCGCGCATGTGCGTGTAGCCGGACGCACCCGGGGTACAAAATTGGTTCAAACAACACCCCACCATGATAGTGTACACACCATGTGGACACACACGATTTTGGGGTCATTCCCACAATCAGAGGCTCGCTTTCCGGAAACCCTAATCCATTGACCGTCTTGTCTACAACATTGACTAATTGCCATCGGCGCATGTGCGTGTAGCTGGACGCACCCGGGGTACAAAATTGGTTCAAACAACACCCCACCATGATAGTGTACACACCATGTGGACACACACAATTTTTGGGTCATTCCCACAATCAGAGGCTCGCTTTCCGGAAACCCTAATCCATTGACCGTCTTTGTCTACAACATTGACTAATTGCCATCAGCGCATGTGCGTGTAGCTGGACGCACCCGGGGTACCAAATTGGTTCCAACAACACCCCACCATGATAGTGTACACACCATGTGGACACACACAATTTTTGGGTCATTCCCACGAGGCTCGCTTTCCGGAAACCCTAATCCATTGACAAATTGCCGTCGAGCGCATGTGCGTGTAGCCGGACGCACCGGGGTACAAAATTGGTTCAAACAACACCCCACCATGATAGTGTACACATTATGTGGACACACACGATTTTGGGGTCATTCCCACAATCAGAGGCTCGCTTTCGGAAAACCTAATCCATTGACCGTCTTGTCTACAACATTGACTAATTGCCATCAGCGCATGTGCGTGTAGCCGGGCGCTTTTGGGAGTACAAAATTGGTTCAAACAACACCCCACCATGATAGTGTACACACCATGTGGACACACACAATTTTTGGGTCATTCCCACCTTAGAGGCACGCTTTTAAATCTAATCCATTGACAAATTGCCGTCAGCGCATGTGCATGTAGCCGGACGCACCCGGGGGTACAAAATTGGTTCAAACAACACCCCACCATGATAATGTACACACCATGTGGACACACACGATTTTGGGGTCTTTCCCACAATCAGAGCTCGCTTTCCGGGGGAAACCCTAATCCATTGACCGTCTTGTCTACAACATTGACTAATTGCCATCAGCGCATGTGCATGTAGCCGGACGCACCCGGGGGTACAAAATTGGTTCAAACAACACCCCACCATGATAGTGTACACACCATGTGGACACACACAATTTTTGGGTCATTCCCACCCTCAGAAACGCTTTCGGGGGAAACCCTAATCCATTGACAAATTGCCGTCGGCGCATGTGCGTGTAGCCGGACGCACCCGGGGATACAAAATTGGTTCAAACAACACCCCACCATGATAGTGTACACAATATCTGGACACCCACGATTTTGGGGTCATTCCCACAATCAGAGGCTCGCTTTCCGGAAACCCTAATCCATTGACCGTCTTTGTCTACAACATTGACTAATTGCCATCAGCGCATGTGCGTGTAGCTGGACGCACCCGGGGGGTACAAAATTGGTTCAAACAACACCCCACCATGATAGTGTACACACCATGTGGACACACACAATTTTTGGGTCATTCCCGCATAGAGGCACGCTTTGAGGAAACCTAATCCATTGACAAATTGCCGTCGAGCGCATGTGCGTGTAGCCGGACGCACCCCGGGGTACAAAATTGGTTCAAACAACACCCCACCATGATAATGTACACACCATGTGGACACACACGATTTTGGGGTCATTCCCACAATCAGGAGCTCGCTTTCCGGAAACCCTAATCCATTGACCGTCTTGTCTACAACATTGACTAATTGCCATCGGCGCATGTGCGTGTAGCTGGACGCACCCGGGGTTACAAAATTGGTTCAAACAACACCCCACCATGATAGTGTACACACCATGTGGACACACACAATTTTTGGGTCATTCCCACCTCAGAGAGCACGCTTTCCGGAAACCCTAATCCATTGACAAATTGCCGTCGAGCGCATGTGCGTGTAGCGGGACCTTGCGGAGTACAAAATTGGTTCAAACAACACCCCACCATGATAATGTACACACCATGTGGACACACACGATTTTGGGGTCATTCCCACAATCAGAGGCTCGCTTTCCGGGAAACCCTAATCCATTGACCGTCTTGTCTACAACATTGACTAATTGCCATCGAGCGCATGTGCGTGTTTGGACGCACTTGAGGTACAAAATTGGTTCAAACAACACCCCACCATGATAGTGTACACACCATGTGGACACACACGATTTTTGGGTCATTCCCACAATCAGAGGCTCGCTTTCGGGGAAACCCTAATCCATTGACCGTCTTGTCTACAACATTGACTAATTGCCATCAGGCGCATGTGCGTGTGGCCGGACGCACCGAGTACAAAATTGGTTCAAACAACACCCCACCATGATAGTGTACACACCATGTGGACACACACAATTTTTGGGTCATTCCCACCTCAGAGGCACGCTTTTCGGGAAACCCTAATCCATTGACAAATTGCCGTCGGCGCATGTGCGTGTAGCCGGACGCACCCGGGGTACAAAATTGGTTCAAACAACACCCCACCATGATAGTGTACACATTATGTGGACACACACGATTTTGGGGTCATTCCCACAATCAGAGGCTCGCTTTCCGGGGAAACCCTAATCCATTGGCCGTCTTGTCTACAACATTGACTAATTGCCATCAGCGCATGTGCGTGTAGCCTGGACGCACTTTGGGGGTACAAAATTGGTTCAAACAACACCCCACCATGATAGTGTACACACCATGTGGACACACACAATTTTTTGGTGCATACCCACCTTCAGAGGCACGCTTTCGAAACCTAATCCATTGACAAATTGCCGTCGAGCGCATGTGCGTGTAGCGGACGCACCGGGGGTACAAAATTGGTTCAAACAACACCCCACCATGATAGTGTACACACCATGTGGACACACACGATTTTGGGGTCTTTCCCACAATCCGAGGCTCGCTTTCCGGGAAACCCTAATCCATTGGCCGTCTTGTCTACAACATTGACTAATTGCCATCAGCGCATGTGCATGTAGCTGGGACGCACCGAGTACAAAATTGGTTCAAACAACACCCCACCATGATAGTGTACACACCATGTGGACACACACAATTTTTGGGTCATTCCCGCCTTCAGAGCTCGCTTTCCGGGAAACCCTAATCCATTGACCGTCTTGTCTACAACATTGACTAATTGCCATCAGCGCATGTGCGTGTGGCGGACGCACCGGAGTACAAAATTGGTTCAAAGAACACCCCACCATGATAGTGTACACACCATGTGGACACACACAATTTTTGGGTCATTCCCACCTTAGAGCTCGCTTTCCGGGGAAACCCTAATCCATTGAAAAATTGCCGTCGGCGCATGTGCGTGTAGCCGGACGCACCGGGGTACAAAATTGGTTCAAACAACACCCCACCATGATAGTGTACACATTATGTGGACACACACGATTTTGGGGTCATTCCCACAATCAGAGGCTCGCTTTCCGGGGAAACCCTAATCCATTGGCCGTCTTGTCTACAACATTGACTAATTGCCATCAGCGCATGTGCGTGTATTTGGACGCACCAGGGTACAAAATTGGTTCAAACAACACCCCACCATGATAGTGTACACACGATGTGGACACACACGATTTTTGGGTCATTCCCACCTAGAGGCACGCTTTCGGGAAACCCTAATCCATTGAATAATTGCCGTCGGCGCATGTGCGTGTAGCCGGACGCACAGGGGGTACAAAATTGGTTCAAACAACACCCCACCATGATAATGTACACATTATGTGGACACACACGATTTTGGGGTCATTCCCACAATCAAAGCTCGCTTTCCGGGGGAAACCTAATCCATTGACCGTCTTGTCTACAACATTGACTAATTGCCATCAGCGCATGTGCGTGTAGCTGGGCGCACCGGGGTACAAAATTGGTTCAAACAACACCCCACCATGATAGTGTACACACCATGTGGACACACACAATTTTTGGGTCATTCCCACTTAGAGGCACGCTTTCCGGGGAAACCCTAATCCATTGACAAATTGCCGTCGAGCGCATGTGCGTGTAGCCGGACGCACCCGGGGTACAAAATTGGTTCAAACAACACCCCACCATGATAGTGTACACATTATGTGGACACACACGATTTTGGGGTCATTCCCACAATCAGAGGCTCGCTTTCCGGGGAAACCCTAATCCATTGACCGTCTTGTCTACAACATTGACTAATTGCCATCAGCGCATGTGCATGTATGGGCCTTTTGCAGGGGAGTACAAAATTGGTTCAAACAACACCCCACCATGATAGTGTACACACCATGTGGACACACACAATTTTTGGGTCATTCCCACCCTCAGAGGCTCGCTTTGGGAAACCCTAATCCATTGACAAATTGCCGTCGAGCGCATGTGCGTGTAGCCGACGCACCCGGGGTACAAAATTGGTTCAAACAACACCCCACCATGATAGTGTACACATTATGTGGACACACACGATTTTGGGGTCATTCCCACAATCAGAGGCTCGCTTTCCGGGAAACCCTAATCCATTGACCGTCTTGTCTACAACATTGACTAATTGCCATCGGCGCATGTGCGTGTAGCCGGACGCACCGGGGTACAAAATTGGTTCAAACAACACCCCACCATGATAGTGTACACACCATGTGGACACACACAATTTTTGGGTCATTCCCACCCTCAGGCTCGCTCCGGGGAAACCTAATCCATTGACAAATTGCCGTCGGCGCATGTGCGTGTAGCCGGACGCACCGGGGTACAAAATTGGTTCAAACAACACCCCACCATGATAGTGTACACATTATGTGGACACACACGATTTTGGGGTCATTCCCACAATCAGGCTCGCTTTCCGGAAACCTAATCCATTGACCGTCTTTGTCTACAACATTGACTAATTGCCATCGGCGCATGTGCATGTAGGCGGACGCACCGGGGGTACAAAATTGGTTCAAACAACACCCCACCATGATAGTGTACACACCATGTGGACACACACAATTTTTGGGTCATTCCCACCTCAGAGGCTCGCTTTCCAGGAAACCTAATCCATTGACAAATTGCCGTCGGCGCATGTGCGTGTAGCCGGGCCTTGGGGTACAAAATTGGTTCAAACAACACCCCACCATGATAGTGTACACATTATGTGGACACACACGATTTTAGGGTCATTCCCACAATCAGAGGCTCGCTTTCGGGGAAACCCTAATCCATTGGCCGTCTTGTCTACAACATTGACTAATTGCCATCGGCGCATGTGCGTGTATTGGACGCACCAGAAGTACAAAATTGGTTCAAACAACACCCCACCATGATAGTGTACACACCATGTGGACACACACAATTTTTGGGTCATTCCCACCCTCAGGCACGCTTTTCGGGGAAACCCTAATCCATTGACAAATTGCCGTCGAGCGCATGTGCGTGTAGCCGGACGCACCCGAGTACAAAATTGGTTCAAACAACACCCCACCATGATAATGTACACACCATGTGGACACACACGATTTTGGGGTCATTCCCACAATCAGAAGCTCGCTTTCCGGGGAAACCCTAATCCATTGACCGTCTTGTCTACAACATTGACTAATTGCCATCGGCGCATCGCATGTAGCCGGACGCACCCGGGGTACAAAATTGGTTCAAACAACACCCCACCATGATAGTGTACACACCATGTGGACACACACAATTTTGGGTCATTCCCACCTCAGAGGCTCGCTTTCCGGGAAACCTAATCCATTGACAAATTGCCGTCGGCGCATGTGCGTGTAGCCGGACGCACCCGGGGTACAAAATTGGTTCAAACAACACCCCACCATGATAGTGTACACATTATGTGGACACACACGATTTTGGGGTCATTCCCACAATCAGAGGCTCGCTTTCCGGGGGAAACCCTAATCCATTGACCGTCTTGTCTACAACATTGACTAATTGCCATCGTCAGCATGTGCATGTGCTTTTACGGCAGAGGTACAAAATTGGTTCAAACAACACCCCACCATGATAGTGTACACACCATGTGGACACACACAATTTTTGGGTCATTCCCATTCAGAGGCACGCTTTTAGGAAACCCTAATCCATTGACAAATTGCCGTCGGCGCATGTGCGTGTAGCCGGACGCACCGGGGTACAAAATTGGTTCAAACAACACCCCACCATGATAATGTACACACCATGTGGTCACACACGATTTTGGGGGTCATTCCCACAATCAGAGGCTCGCTTTCCGGGAAACCCTAATCCATTGACCGTCTTGTCTACAACATTGACTAATTGCCATCGAGCGCATGTGCATGTGGCCGGACGCACCCGGGGTACAAAATTGGTTCAAACAACACCCCACCATGATAGTGTACACACCATGTGGACACACATAATTTTGGGTCATTCCCACCCTCAGAGCACGCTTTCCGGGAAACCCTAATCCATTGACAAATTGCCGTCGGCGCATGTGCGTGTGTGAGACGCACCGGGGGTACAAAATTGGTTCAAACAACACCCCACCATGATAGTGTACACATTATGTGGACACACACGATTTTGGGGTCATTCCCACAATCAGAGGCTCGCTTTCCGGAAACCCTAATCCATTGACCGTCTTTGTCTACAACATTGACTAATTGCCATCAGCGCATGCGTGTAGCTGGGCCTTTTGAGGTACAAAATTGGTTCAAACAACACCCCACCATGATAGTGTACACACAATGTGGACACACACAATTTTGGGTCATTCCCACCTTAGAGGCACGCTTTTGGGAAACCTAATCCATTGACAAATTGCCGTCGTGCGCATGTGGCGACGCACCAGGGTACAAAATTGGTTCAAACAACACCCCACCATGATAATGTACACACCATGTGGACACACACGATTTTGGGGTCATTCCCACAATCAGGTTCGCTTTCCGGGGGAAACCCTAATCCATTGACCGTCTTGTCTACAACATTGACTAATTGCCGTCAGCGCATGTGCATGTAGCAGGCGCACCGGGGTACAAAATTGGTTCAAACAACACCCCACCATGATAGTGTACACACCATGTGGACCCGCACACATTTTTGGGTCATTCCCACCCTCAGAGGCTCGCTTTCCGGAAACCCTAATCCATTGACAAATTGCCGAGGCGCATGTGCGTGTAGCCGGACGCACCCGGGGTACAAAATTGGTTCAAACAACACCCCACCATGATAGTGTACACATTATGTGGACACACACGATTTTGGGGTCATTCCCACAATCAGGCTCGCTTTCGGGAAACCCTAATCCATTGACCGTCTTTGTCTACAACATTGACTAATTGCCATCAGCGCATGTGCGTGTAGTTTGGACGCACCGGGGTACAAAATTGGTTCAAACTACACCCCACCATGATAGTGTACACACCATGTGGACACACACAATTTTTGGGTCCTTCCCACTTCAGAGGCACGCTTTTCGGGGAAACCCTAATCCATTGACAAATTGCCGTCGAGCGCATGTGCGTGTAGCCGGACGCACCGAGGTACAAAATTGGTTCAAACAACACCCCACCATGATAATGTACACACCATGTGGACACACACGATTTTGGGGTCATTCCCACAATCAGAGTTCGCTTTCCGGGGAAACCTAATCCATTGACCGTCTTGTCTACAACATTGACTAATTGCCGTCGGCGCATGTGCATGTAGCCGGACCTTTGAAGTACAAAATTGGTTCAAACAACACCCCACCATGATAGTGTACACACCATGTGGACACACACAATTTTGGGTCATTCCCACCCTCAGGCTCGCTTTCGGGGAAACCTAATCCATTGACAAATTGCCGTCGAGCGCATGTGCGTGTAGCCGGACGCACCCGGGAGTACAAAATTGGTTCAAACAACACCCCACCATGATAGTGTACACATTATGTGGACACACACGATTTTGGGGTCATTCCCACAATCAGAGGCTCGCTTTGCGGGGGAAACCCTAATCCATTGACCGTCTTGTCTACAACATTGACTA